>NC_056438.1:73469622-73569622 GCF_018296145.1 Oncorhynchus tshawytscha | reverse complement strand
TAATGGTGGGTTTATTTGAACAGTGAGAGACAGAATAACAACAACAAAAATCCAGAAAAACGCATGTCAAAAATGTTATAAATTGATTTGCATTTTAATGAGGGAAATAAGTATTTGACCCCTCTGCAAAACATGACTTAGTACTTGGTGGCAAAACCCTTGTTGGCAATCACAGAGGTCAGACGTTTCTTGTAGTTGGCCACCAGGTTTGCACACATCTCAGGAGGGATTTTGTCCCACTCCTCTTTGCAGATCTTCTCCAAGTCATTAAGGTTTCGAGGCTGACATTTGGCAACTCGAACCTTCAGCTCCCTCCACAGATTTTCTATGGGATTAAGGTCTGGAGACTGGCTAGGCCACTCCAGGAATTTAATGTGCTTCTTCTTGAGCCACTCCTTTGTTGCCTTGGCCATGTGTTTTGGGTCATTGTTATGCTGGAATACCCATCCACGACCCATTTTCAATGCCCTGGCTGAGGGAAGGAGGTTCTCACCCAAGATTTGACGGTACATGGCCCCGTCCATCGTCCCTTTGATGTGGTGAAGTTATCCTGTCCCCTTAGCAGAAAAACACCTCAAAGCATGATGTTTCCACCTCCATGTTTGACGGTGGGGATGCTGTTCTTGGGGTCATAGGCAGCATTCCTCCTCCTCCAAACACAGCGAGTTGAGTTGATGGCAAAGAGCTCCATTTTGGTCTCATCTGACCACAACACTTTCACCCAGTTGTCCTCTGAATCATTCAGATGTTCATTGGCAAACTTCAGACTGGCATGTATATGTGCTTTCTTGAGCAGGGGAACCTTGCGGGCGCTGCAGGATTTCAGTCCTTCACGGCGTAGTGTGTTACCAATTGTTTTCTTGGTGACTATGGTCCCAGCTGCCTTGAGATCATTGACAAGATCCTCCCGTGTAGTTCTGGGCTGATTCCTCACCGTTCTCATGATCATTGCAACTCCACGAGGTGAGATATTGCATGGAGCCCCAGGCTGAGGGAGATTGACAGTTCATTTGCGAATAATCGCACCAACTGTTGTCACCTTCTCTCCAAGCTGCTTGGCGATGGTCTTGTAGCCCATTCCAGCCTTGTGTAGGTCTACAATCTTGTCCCTGACATCCTTGGAGAGCTCTTTGGTCTTGGCCATGGTCGAGAGTTTTGAATCTGATTGATTGATTGCTTCTGTGGACAGGTGTCTTTTATACAGGTAACGAGCTGAGATTAGGAGCACACTCTTAAAGGGAGTGCTCCTAATCTCAGTTTGTTACCTGTATAAAAGACACCTGGGAGCCAGAAATCTTTCTGATTGAGAGGGGGTCAAATACTTTTTTCCCTCATTAAAATGCAAATCAATTTATAACATTTTTGACATGCGTTTTTCTGGATTCTTTTGTTGTTTTTGTCTCTCAACTGTTCAAATAAACCTACCATTAAAATTATAGACTGATAATTTCTTTGTCAGTGGACAAACGTACAAAATCAGCAGGGGATCAAATACTTTTTCCCTCACTGTAGGTACATTAGATCCCCTTATTGTATGGGACACTTTTAGATGTACTTTCAAAGGCCATTCAATACAATACTCATCATTTAAACAAAAGGTCAAAAGAGATTAGACTAATAAAGGAAATAGAGGAAGTAACAGAGCAGGTAGATGGAAATGGAAACTCTAGAGGCACAAAATAGGTTAAAGGAAAAACAAAAAGAATTGAAGGTACTTATTCAACAATGATCAAGTGTAATGTATTACAAAAATAAAGCGAATTGGATATAAAATTGTGAAAAATGCACAATATTTTTCTTGAATTTTCAACATTAATTTATAGAAACTCATTGCAAATGATGGAGTCATCCATGATTCACCAAATTATATTTGAAAGGGGAATCAAAATATTTTAAGCGTATGTTTTCTTTTCAGTCTCTGCCCTTTCCACTGAATGATGTTATATGTAAGGATTTATTTCCTAATAATAATAATAATAATGTGAAATGAACAAATGTTCAGAAAGTGAAGGCCAACTTACAGGAGAGGAACTTTTTTCAGTCTGGAAAAACACTAGGGCTTGATGGTATACCAGTAGAGTTATATCAGACCTTTTTTGATGTACTCAAATATCCATTATTAGCATGTTTTAATAACTGCTATTTAAAATGGTAGACTTTCAGGTACTCAACAAGTACCTGAAAGTCTACTATTTCATTAACAAGAACCAGGTGGTAAGTATGAAGTTTCAGTCCATTTAAAAAAACTGGAGGCCTGTTACACTTCAATGTTGTGATGCGAAAATCCTGGCAAAATGCATAGCACATAGAATAAAAAAGTTTTTACCAGATATTGTTTATCCTGATCAGACAGGTTATTTACATGGAGATAATATACGACAATTACTTGAAACAATTGAACGTTATGAAACATCTAAGATACCAGGTCTGGTTTTCAAAACTGATTTTTAAAAGGTGTTTGATAAAGTACGACTAGAATTGATATATAAATGCCTGGATTACTTTAATTTTGGTGAATATCTAATACAATGGGTTAAAGTTATGTACAGCAACCCCAGATGTAAAATAGTAAATAATGGTTACTTCTCAGAAAGTATTGAGCTTTTAAGAGGAGTAAAACAAGGATGTCCGTTGTCTCCATATCTATTTATTATGGCCATTGAAAGGCTAGATGTTAAAATGAGATCCAACAAGAACATCAAGGTGTTAGAAATCCAGGGGGAAAAAACAAAAGTGTCAATGTATGCCAATGACTCAAGTTTTTTCTTAAGTTCGTGATCTGTATCCCTATGTATGCCGATGACTCAAGTTTTTTCTTAAGTCCGCAATCTGGATCCCTGCACAGTCTCATTGAAGATCTTGATCACTTTTCTAGCCTCTCTGGACTAAAACCTAATTATGACAAGTGTACCATATTATGTATTGGATCGTTAAAAGACACAGTGTTTACACTACCTTGTAGTTTACCAATAAAATGGGCGGATGGAGAAGTAGACATACTTGGTATTCACATCTCAAAAAGCTTCCTGCCATCCAGGACCTCTATACCAGGCGGTGTCAGAGGAAGGCCCAAAAAATGTAATAGACTCCATCCACCCTAGTCATAGACTGTTCTCTCTGCTGCCACACGGCAAGCGGTACCGGAGCACCAAGTCTAGGTCCAAAAGGCTCCTTATCAACTTCTTCCCCCAAGCCATAAGACTCCTGAACAGCTAATCAAATTGCTACCCAGACTATTTGCATTGCCCCCACCCCCTTTTACGCTGTTGCTACTCTGTTTATTATCTATGCATAGTAACTTTAACTCTACCTATATTTATCTCGACTAACTTGTGCCCCCGCACATTGACTCTGTACCAGTAACCCCTGAATATAGCCTCGCTACTGTTATTTTACTGCTGCTTTTTAATTATTTGTTATACTTAACACATTTTTGGTTAAGGGCTTGTAAGTAAGCATTTCTCTGTAAGGTTGTATTCGACGCATGTGACAAGTAAAATGTGATTTGATACTTTACGATTAGAAAGGTTCAAAATGTATGTAAAACAGCATAGCACAATTTAATATATTTGGCACATGGAAACCAAACGAGGGTGGTCTATGGTGATAGGTGGGATGGGCTGAGAGTAGCTGAGGGGCAGGATTAAAGAGCTGAGGTCTATGGTGATAGGTGGGATGGACTGAGAGTAGCTGAGGGGCGGGATTAAAGAGCTGAGGTCTATGGTGATAGGTGGGATGGGCTGAGAGTAGCTGAGGGGCGGGATTAAATAGCTTATGTTTGGTAATGTATTATTGTTATGTGATTGCTTTATATAAAAGTACCATGTCTGTAAAATGTGTATGTGTCACGCTCGCTATCCTCAAACTCCCTGTCATAAATCGACCAAGGCGCAGCGTGCATGTAGTTCCACATCTTTTAATGAAAGTGAAACTGAAACAACCAAAAAAATAAACAGGTAAACAGCAAAGAACGTGACGCAACCGAGGCGCACACAAACACACACGGAAAAATAATTACCCACAAAACACAGGTGGGAAAAGGCTACCTAAGTATGATTCTCAATCAGAGCCAACAACAGACAGCTGTCGCTGATTGAGAACCATACCCGGCCAAAAACAAAGAAATACAAAAACATAGAAAAAAGAACATAGAATGCCCACCCTAGTCACACCCTGGCCTAACCAAAATAGAGAATAAAAAGCCTCTCTATGGCCAGGGCGTGACAGTATGCAAAATGTGTACGTAAAATGTATACGTACAATATATGTATATGCAGCAGAAAAGCTTTAAAAAAAATTGATATAAAAAAAATGATACTTGGTGGATGGGTTTAAAAAAATAATGAAAAAATTACAAAAAAATAGGTATTTCTGTTTTTATTTTTAATACATTTGTACAAATTCTAAAAACCTGTTTTTGCTTTGTCATTGTGGGCTATTGTGTGTAGATTAATGACATTTTTTATTGATTTAATCTATTTTAGAATAAGGCTGCAACATAACAAAAATGCAGAAAAAGGGAAGGTGTCTTAATATTTTCCGAATGCAGTGTATTTTCTGAATGCAGTGTATTTTCCGAATGCAGTGTATTTTCCGAATGCAGTGTATTTTCCAAATGCAGTGTATTTTCCGAATGCAGTGTATTTTCTGAATGCAGTATACGCGTTGGGATTTCAATGAATGATATATACCCATTGAGCTATGGCTATGAATTTGAGAGTGGTTACATTTCTCCAGCCTCATCCCTCAGATTTTTGACAAAACAGTGGTGGGGTCTCCGCTTTGTGATTGTTTGAACTGCAGATTGCAGCTTTAAGCAACCTTTCAGAGAACAACAATAAGATATTGGAAGGCTAGCTTCATTTGAAAATAATGTATTTTTTAATGTAATTCCTCGTCTCTTGTTTTACAGATCAAATGTTTGGTTGATGGCACCGTCCAAGCCTAAAGAGTTCAGCCTTTATGTAAATAGTGTTCAGAATGTCAAGCAATGGACTGGAGGACCATCGGTCATCATCTCTCAGCCACTCTGGAATGCTGGTCTTGTTACGCATGCAAACATCGGTGTTCTCGGTCGATGCCATGACACACACACAGACACACACACACACACACCCTCGTCCTCCAAGTCAACGTCCAGCTGAGAAGAGGAGTGTCTGTCTGTCTGTCCATCTCTGCTGACAGACAGACACTGAGTACATTAACAGTACACCTGTTTGTTCAAACACAAAACCATGGCACTCAAATTATTATTATTATTTTTTTGCACACACATGAGGTTGAGACCGAGGTGTTGTTGCATCTACCCTGCATAATACAGTGTTGGTACATTGGTAGACCAAGACACAATTTTCTATTCGCTTTGTTCTGTTTTTAAAGTAATCGACTTGAAACATTTGCAAACGTGCCCCTTAAATTTAAATTTAAATCAGAAAGGCACAATACGTTTTAAAAGGGCGAAACGTCAGAGCATGTACAGTTTTCTGTTTTTAATAAGGCTTCTAGTTAAACTAGATACTAAAATGAGGGTCAGAGACATATGAATGTTCTGGGTAAGAAACACACCTGTGTACCTTTTGAAAGCACAGCTTTAAGCACCATAGAGGCCATACATCCCAAGCCAGAGTGTTAGTTCAGCAGTGTTATTCTGTTTACCTAAGATATGTGTTTTGTATGGCTCAAGTTTTGATTTTTACATAATTTCTTCATTGTCTATTTAAGTAATAAGGCCCGAGGGGGTGTGGTATATGGCCAATATACCACGGCTAAGGGCTGTTCTTAAGCACGACGAAGCGCGGAGTGCCTGGATACAGACCATAGCCGTGGTATATTGGCCATATACCACAATCTCCTGAGGTGCTTTATTGCTATTATAAACTGGTTACCAATGTAATTAGAGCAGTAAAAATAAATGTTTTCTCAAACCCGTGGTATACGGTCTAATATACCATGGCTGTCAGCCAATCAGCATTCAGGGCTCGAACCACCCAGTTTATAATTAAGCAATAAGGCCCTCGGGTGTGTTGTATATGGCTACATACCACTGCTAAGGGCTGTTCTTATGCACAATGTATCACGGAGTGCCTGGATACAGCCCTTAGCCTTGGTATATTGGATATATACCACACCCCCCCCAGATGCCTTATTGATGTTATAATCTGGTTATCAATGTAATTAGAGCAGTAAAAATAATAAATGTTTTGTCATACCCGTGGTATACGGTCTGATATACTACGGCTGTCAACCAATCAGTATTCAGGGCTCGAACCACCCAGTTTATAATTGTTTTTTAAACATTGTACCATTTGCTTTGTTGTTGGGGTTGTCTCCAGCCTTTTAAGTCGTCAGTCTCCTACATCTAAAAACAGAGGTGCCTTTTCTCTTTTTATCGATCTGTTTTTGTTTCGCCTTTCTTTTTGTGCTTTATTGTTGTGTTTATCAGACGGGCTGAGCTCATGGTGACTGAGGAGGTGTAAGTCCGTAGACTCTAAAGCCTGTTGAAGTGATGTTGGACGTACTAGCTCTCCATCAGGTGTTAATTCCTTGTTCTCAGCCTTAAAGGTGGAGGGATTCTAAAACTGTGTCTGCAAAGAAGCACCGTAAAACCATGTGTTGTTAAAGTAAGAAAGTCAGACTTAAATTAGGTCATAAGAAGATTTGGCACTTGGCTGAGTGTTTTTGTGCTTCCCCTACCCCATTACCCCTCTATAGGCTAATTTAACTTTAATTGAGGTAATACAACAAAATCATTGATTTGATATTAATCAAAAAATAACGAAAATCTTTCCCTTTTTGGACCTGATTTAATCCGGTTCTGGATACCAAAGCACAGTTCTGCTCATGCACGAAGTGTTACCCAAGTATATGACCAAATTCAGGAAGGTTGAACACAGAATTGGGGGAGCAGAGAATGAATTTCAGAACCCTTGTTTTCACATGCCATTATGTTCTGTGATTTCATTTGTTGTTTTTTCTGTTTTGGCTGAGGTGTAAAATCTCTTTACTGATTGTAATGTACCTAATACCTATTCAATTGTATCTATTGAAGCCTTAGATTACTGGACTGGGTCCCAACCCAATCACATGTACTTTCAATCACCATACAGGCAATGAACACCAATGATATTTTATAGTCCGTACACATACTGCATGTGTTTTTGATTTTTTTTTTTTTTTCTCAAGTAACAATTTACTCTCTTAAATTTCATTGAACTCATGTGTTATGTATTACTTAAGGATTTGAATATATTTGAATATTTAGTTTGTAGGTTTTTGCCTTATTATATTCTACTTGACAATATTGTTAAATAGCCGTTGTAGACTGAGGTGGTATTACATCCATAACTTTTTTAAACCATATTCATGATTAATAATAATGTGTGGAGTCAGATAAAGTATTCAAATCATTCATGTAGCTGGATGTCTCTTTAGATAGAAGAGGTTCATTATCAATTAATTTTGTTGATCAAAGACCTTTTGATATTGATACAAGGAATGACATTGATTTGATCAGTTGGTAGGTTGCCAAGGCATCAACTCTGGCTGAAAACGAATGTTTCAACTAGCTCTTTTTTCTTTGAGGTCTTGTTTGAAAATATATTGTGTCGAAATGTAGATTGTCCATGTTTAGGGAAGGAGAAAACAAGTTATTTTCTACTTTATCCATTTCAAAAAAATATATTGTTTTAATATTTCTTAAGATTGCCCTGAATATCAGGCCAAAATGAACGGTGAGATTGATGGGTCTCTGGAGTTGGGTAAATAGTGAGATGAGAGGTGAAGTAGTAGACTTTGCCGAATCAGGAAGGTCTGTAATGCTGCAGATGAACGATCTTTAAACTAAGGGACGAAGGTTGACTTTTTGCACTTCTGTATATAGTCAATGAACAGAGAAAAAACATGTATCATATTGAGATATTATTTTGAATAAAAAATTCTATAATTATAAGGAATTTTGTTAGGTTAATTTAAAACATCTAAACTGAAAGACCAGCTAAACAAATTTGCTTGCAAAATGAAAAGAAAATCGCACCAGTTTCTCAGCCAATGCACTCAGAAAAAGCTATGTGCTTTTTGACTTCTTTTGTCAGTGGCTTGTAGTTTGCCAGGGAATTCTCAAGGGGAGCATGCCCCCCATGTTCACTCCCACTCCCCTTGTATTTTAATTTTAATTTTTTACATAAAACAAATATCCTATATTGTCTATATTTCAAATGTTGGACCAGGCCCTTCATACTTGGACCTCTGGTACAATAACTACAATAAATGACATTAGAAACCATATTATATTTTAGTTGATTTGACTGCATGTAAAAGAACACAAATGTAAACAATATATATCGGTAGATAAGGAAAATTCATATTTTTAATTTACTAAATAACATCGACATTTGGGGAAAAGAGACTGCAGACAAGTCATCAATCACTTGTGATATAACATTTTACCAAGAAACTCCATGAGATCTCAAGAATAAGATGTAATGTAAATGCCAAACCACCCAAGAAATATTGTCTTATCACAGTAATATTAGTCATGTCAACATGGACTCACAGGACAGATACAGCTAATGCTACCAGGTAACTGTGCACTCAGCAGGCGAAGGCTCACCGCCATACTAAATGAATAGGTAAATACTCTATCAAATGAATGTAACCGTCTTCAGTCAAGGTCAACTTATTTCTGACTCGAGGTCGCTGTATAAGTGCTATTGAACCAAACTAACCAGTGCTGCTCGGACAGATTTCACTGTCTCTCGGCTTATTAAACCAAGGTCTCTCTTCCCTGCTGGGGGCACACAGGCTTGACTGCTTATTATGTGTAAGTGATCACTTACATTTTCTTTGCTTATAGTTGCTACAGAATAATGTACTACTCTGCTTTCAGATTTGTTTTATGCACAATTTATTGTTGCCATAAATGACTCTTGCTGTTATGAATTATTAAAAAAAAATGAATAAAACTAAAACTGATTTGCTCACGCAACTCATCTATGGTCTCCGTGTTTGTCTGTTAACTGTAGTCTTTGAAACATTACTTTAAAGAGCATCCAAAACACATCAGAACATGTTCCAAAAAATAACGAGGCACTCTGACGTCACATGAAAACAGACAGATTCTGCTTCAAACTTCAGTCTTATTGCCATCTAGTGGACAAATAATTGTCTTCACCCAAATAACACCAGTGAAATTGGACACCCATTTATCAAATCAAATAAAATGTTATTGGTAACATACACATGATTAGCAGATGTTAATGCGAGCGTAGTGAAATGCTCGTGCTTCTAGTTCCGACCATGCAGTAATATCTAACAAGTATTCTGCAATGGGATGTCTACTCAGCTAATCAAAAGTCTTGTAGATTAGTTGAGTCTGCTGTGCTCATGCTGTGCTGGAGCAAACATGCGGCTTGTGGCTGCCAAGTTGTGGATCATGGTTGGTGACTAGCACTGCTTTATGTTATCATACTGTACTGTCTGGTTCATCATGAGAATGGGACATGACGACAACAAAGAAACACTAATTATGATCTCAACAACAGTTCTGAATTAAGGGCTCCCGAGTGCACTGCATCTAAGTGCTAGAGGTGTCACTTACAGACCCTGGTTCAATTCCAGGCTGAATCACAACTAGTTGTGATTGGGAGTCCCATAGGGCGGGCGCACAATTGGCCCAGCATTGTCTGTCATTGTCATTGTACTTAACTGACTTGCCTGGTTAAATAAAAACAATTATTGATTTCAAATCCTGCTGAAATGCACTCAAGAGTGTGTGGAAGACTTATGTAGAGCCTACATTGGGCAGGAACCAGCTTTGACTGACAATTAATCCTCCAACTAGGTGAAAAATCTGTCAATGTGCCCTTGAGCAAAGCACTTAACCCTAATTAATCCAGTATATTGCTCTGGATCAGAGTGTCTGCTAAATGATTCAAATGTAATAGTTAAACAATAAAGTAGCACTCCAGTGTTCTTTTCACCTCATTTAACACCTGATTTACTTAACAAAAGGCACATCTCAATAGCTGGTCCAGGTATGTCATGACATTGCACAAGTGGAGGAGGGGCAGGGCTTTCCTGTTTTGGATGGATTCCCATCAGACCAACTCATTGAATGCCCTACTTTTTAAAGTTTGTAGATATGTCTAAATAAACATTTGTGTGTACTTTACTGTATTTTTTTCTTGGGATATTACTTTTCAATAGTAAAACTTAAAAATAGTGGGAAAATGTCAGGACTGTTCACTATTTTGAAGTGAAATAGTTGAAGGAACTATGACCCAAGGCAGTTAGCCTACTTTGAGTGTATGTAGAGCCTACTCTCATACCAGAGAGGATTAAGGACACAGATTCCGTCTCGAACCAGGGGATGGTGATGTCACTATCAGTAGGTTCCCCGGGGCATTGGGAACCTGTCTCTCTGGATTTTACACAGATGACTTACACTTTCTGTGTCAGAGAGCTTCAATGATGACAAGACACCTTTTGGGGGACATGATCGTTTTCTGTTCCATTGCTTCCATTATTTCACCATTATTTAACCAGGTAGGCTAGTTGAGAACAAGTTCTCATTTACAACTGTGGCCTGGTCAAGATAAAGCAAAGCAGTGCAACACAAACAACAACACAGAGTTGCACACAGAATAAACAAACGTACAGTCTATAACACAATAGAAAAAAAAGTCTATATACAGTGTGTGCAAATGGCGTGAGGAGGTAAGGCAATAAATAGGCCATAGTAGCAAAGTAATTACAATTTAGCAGATTAACACTGGAGTGATAGATGTGCAGATCATGATGTGCAAGTAGAAATACTGGTGTGCAAAAGAGCAGCAAAGTAAATAAAAACAATATGGGGATGAGGTAGGTAGATTGGATGGGCTATTTACAGATGGGCTGTGTACAGCTGCAGCGATCGGTTAGCTGCTCAGATAGCTGATGTTTAAAGTTAGTGAGAGAGATATAAGTCTCAGACTTCAGCATTTTTTGCAATTCGTTCCAGTCATTGGCAGCAGAGAACTGGAAGGAAAGGTGGCCAAAGTAGGTGTTGGCTTTAGGGATGACCAGTGAGATATACCTGCTGGAGCGCATGCTACGGGTGGGTGTTGTTATCATGACCAGTGAGCTGAGATAAGGCGGAGCTTTACCTAGCAAAGACTTATAGATGACCTGGAGCCAGTGGGTCTGGCGAAAGAGTAAAGCCCTAGTTTATGGTGATGTTTGTTAAAAGTAATGGATGCCTTGAGAAAATGGCATATTTCATTCAGTCATATATTTCATAAAGAATATGTCTATAATAAACATACTGTAGGCTCCAACCTACAGAACCAGTCAAAAGTTTGGACACACCCACTCATTCAAGGGTTGTTCTTTATTTATTTGTAACTTTTTTTTTTACATTGTAGAATAATAGTGAAGACATCAAAACTATGAAATAACACATTGGGAATCATGTAGTAACCAAAAAGTGTTAAACAAATCAAAATATATTTTATATTTGAGATTCTTCAAAGTAACCACCCTTTGCCTTGATGACAGCTTTGCACAATCTTGGCATTCTCTCAACCAGTAGTCACCTCATGATTACCTCATGTTCCCAAAAATCATTCAAATCGATTTTTCCCCTGTCGTAGCCCCCAGAGTTTCCATTTTTTTAATGCACTGAAGTCAGAAGTCTGAGATTTCCAAGTTTCTTATTGTTTTGAATGCGGCACCACTTGTCTTGAAAGCACCAAAACACAAGTTTGTCACCCGCTTTCAATGGGCAACATTCAGTTGAATATTAATAGACTTTCCTTTACTGTAATATTACTAAAACTAGGCCTATAAATGATAAGCCTCCTGATATCAACCTCATCATATAAGATAAGTATTGTGGGGACATGCCCTGGACAACACACTTCAAGGCGTCTTGTAACAGTAATTTGTTACAAAGAGCACGGGTCACCTGACTGACACAAGAGTGAGTGACTAATATTTATATTGAGTAACGTTTTGGGTGACTGCCCCTTTACGAAAACGGAAGTATGCCTTGGCTCGTGACGTTAGTTGCCTTGCGCCGAGAAACAGTGGGCAGGAAACGACAGGCAGAGAAAGACTTGTTCACGCGTTCCGACACCATGGCACAGTACAAATAACCGAAAATGTGCTCCACGTTATATTACTAATGTTCGGGAACGGCCACAGTCTTCGGCTTCTTAGCAAGACTTTTGGAGACGTTCCTCGAAAGCTTTTCCGCCGAGGGATTTGACAAGTCCCACCCGTGAAAGGTGTCTGCGGTCTAAAAACATCGGGGCGGACCGCGGGTGGGAAGAGGATTCGTAGAGAAAGGCTGTCTGCTTTCTGGAGCCATGAGGGAGTATAAAGTGGTTGTGTTGGGCTCGGGCGGCGTGGGTAAATCAGCATTGACGGTCCAGTTTGTGACGGGATCCTTCATTGAGAAATACGACCCCACAATAGAGGATTTCTACCGAAAGGAGATCGAGGTGGACTCGTCGCCCTCTGTTCTGGAGATACTGGACACGGCCGGGACCGAACAGTTCGCCTCCATGCGAGACCTGTACATCAAAAACGGGCAGGGATTTATTTTGGTCTACAGTCTGGTCAACCAGCAGAGCTTCCAAGACATCAAGGCATTGAGGGATCAAATCATCCGAGTGAAAAGATACGAAAGAGTGCCAATGGTATTGGTTGGAAACAAGGTGGACTTGGAAGGCGAGAGGGAGGTCTCTTCCGGGGAAGGCAAGGCGCTGGCTCAGGAGTGGAATTGCCCGTTTATGGAAACTTCTGCAAAAAATAAAGGCTTGGTCGACGAACTGTTCGCAGAAATTGTGAGACAGATGAACTATTCTTCTTTACCCAGCGGTGGAGATCGCTGTTGTTCTTGCGTGCTTCTCTAAGAAAACATGTTTCGTGCAGCTGTGAGTGTTTCATCTATGTGAAAACCATCAAACAAGCCCTATTTTGATAACTTGTTAACAAAATGATACGGTCTCTTTTTTTTTTTTTGATTAGGCGGCGGTCAATATAGAAAGCTGCCCACTGTTGTATTATCGCACACACCATCGAGGATGACAACATTCGATATTGATATAGCCTAAAATGTGTTTACATGACAAAGTACTTGAATGTTTAAGTTTTTAGTTCAATATCAAACAGCTTTGTATTTGACACTTCTCTGGAAACGTGCCTCGATGGGAATGTCTTATTGTGAAACCTAAGAGACACTGTTGCTTTGTTTTGCTATGATAATGTTATGTGGGGTTTGATTACTGTTGAGTTGTACTTTTTCACGTCTTCTGGGCAGGAGAGATGGATTGATTGGAGGACTCCTCCCTCTGCTGAACAGGGAGGGTCTGCTTTCTGTGGATTCTGCTGGGCTCAAGGAACATTTGCCCCCCCCCAAAATGGGAACTCCCTGCAAAAGCTATTTTTTTTGGGTTCAGTGTCAAATAAACCCCATATGCCAGTCAGTAAACCTGCACTGTTCACTGGAATTAGCTTAAAACTGAGCATCCTGTTCAAATAAGACTAAACATAACAAATAGCTTGAACATCAAGCTGTGGTACATTACCTGTTGAAAGACATGGGGCGTATTCATTATGCAGATTCTGTTGCAAAACGTTTCTTAAACGGAAGAAAACGGGGGTGACCTACCTGAATTTGTCCAATAGAAACTTGTTTTTCTCTATTTGCTTACATTTGGCTCTTAAACGGTTTCCATAATGAATACGCCCCTGGAATGTGGTGGTTTGTGGTTTTTCTTTGGGACTGGTGATGATGTTGGATTGAATACAAAACTTGCACTTCCCTTGCCAGTGTCACTCTTTACACAAACAAGGACCTTACAGATGTTACTGACATGACATGGAGAATACGCATGACTGGACCCCATGTCAAGTGCCTTCCTGAGAATTACACTTGTCTCCATGTGCCAACCAAGGAGCCCTCTAATCACAACAGTACTTTACAGTTTCAGTTTGATTTCAGTTGGGCTCATAGTGTTACTTTTTGTATTTTTCAGAGAGGAAGTTGAGGTGTAGCCCCCCCCACACACACACTGGTACTAATTCACAGAGAATATGAACCCAAGCAGATTTATGCTGTGGGGTTCAGAGAAAAGTAAGCCATGTTTGTGTTTTAATTTTACATTTTTATGATTACTTTCTGAAATGTGAAATCCTGATTCAATTGTAATTTTGACCTCAAGTCTATTACTACCCACCTGTCTGGTTTGGAGGACTTTTGAATACAAAAGGCATTTTCTGCAACATTTTGGTGTGTGCTCTTCATTCTGTTGGCGTGTGCTCTTCATTCTGTTGGTGTGATTGCGTGGGTGTGGGCTCTTCATTCTGTTGGTGTGATTGGGTGGGTGTGGGCTCTTCAATTTGTTGGTGTGATTGCGTGGGTGTGTGCTCTTCATTCTGTTGGTGTGATTGCGTGGGTGTGGGCTCTTATTAAGACTGTAGGTCCTGTGTAGCTCAGTTGGTAGAGCATGGTGCTTACAACACCAGGGTTGTGGGTTCGATTCCCATGAGGGCCCACTATGAAAAAAATAGTATTAAAATGTATGCATTCTTTACTATAAGTTGCTCTGGATAAATGACTAAAATGTGCAGGCCTAGTACATCTATAGGCCTTACTGTTTCATCATATGTCAGGCCCAGGCCTGGCTCCTCTTGGACCTCTGGTTTTTCAGGCCCTCTACAAACATCAGGAACCCTATCTCAAACATGTTGATCTCTTTACACCGTTCTGAAACGTGTTCCTGTTTGCTTTGTCAATGGTTGAACATAAACACAACTTTTCTGTGATGTAGTCGAGCAACACTGAAGGGCACCAGTTTAGAATGTTTTTTTGGTCCCTCCAGCTGTTAGAGTAGAGGGCATGCTGGGTACACTGGGTATAGTTGACGAGTGGTGCTTCCTGTCACATGGTTTCTGTATATAGGCAGTCAGAAGGGGACAGAGGGGGCTTTCTGTGTCTTCAGCCAAGCCCAATCAGCAGACAGACAGATGTTTGTAACCATGTGTGTGAGAGATGGAGTGGCATGAGTACTGGGAAACAACCAGCAGATGATGAAAATCAGATGTCATGGGGTGTTTGAATGAAGCAGAGAGAGGGTGGAATAGATGTGTTGGGGTGTTTGAATGAAGCAGAGAGAGGGTGGAAATAGATGTGTTGGGGTGTTTGAATGAGGGTGGAATTAGATGTATTGGGGTGTTTGAATGAGGCAGAGAGAGGGTGATGTTGGGGTGTTTGAATGAAGCATTAGATGTGTTGGGGTGTTTGAATGAGGCAGAGAGAGGGTGGAAATAGATGTGTTGGGGTGTTTGAATGAAGCAGAGAGGGGTGGAATTAGATGTGTTGGGGTGTTTGAATGAAGCAGAGAGGGTGGAATTAGATGTGTTGGGGTGTTTGAATGAAGCAGAGAGGGTGGAATTAGATGTGTTGGGGTGTTTGAATGAAGCAGAGAGGGTGGAATTAGATGTGTTGGGGTGTTTGAATGAGGCAGAGAGGGTGGAATTAAATGATGTGTTGGGGTGTTTGAATGAGGCAGAGAGAGGGTGGAATTAGATGTGTTGGGGTGTTTGAATGAGGCAGAGAGAGGGTGAAATTAGATGTGTTGGGGTGTTTGAATGAGGCAGAGAGAGGGTGGAATTAGATGTGTTGGGGTGTTTGAATGAAGCAGAGAGAGGGTGGAATTAGATGATTTGAATGAACCAGAGAGGGGTGGAATTAGATGAAATGAAGCGTGTGCACACCTTATGGATGTTGAGGTGTGTGTGTGTGTGTGTGTGTGTGTGTGTGTGTGTGTGTGTGTGAGAGGGCAGAGAGAGGGTGGAAATAGATGTGTTGGGGTGTTTAAATGATGCAGAGAGAGGGTGAAAATAGATGTGTTGGGGTGTTTGAATGAGGCAGAGAGAGGGTGAAATTAGATGTGTTGGGGTGTTTGAATGAAGCAGAGAGGGGGTGGAAATAGATGTACTGGGGTTTTTGAATGAAGCAGAGAGAGGGTGGAAATAGATGTGCTGGGGTGTTTGAATAAAGCAGAGAGAAGGTGAAATTAGATGTGCTGGGGTGTTTGAATGAAGCAGAGAGAGGGTGAAATTAGATGTGCTGGGGTGTTTGAATGAGGCAGCAGACAGGGGGAAAATGATGTGTTGGGGTGTTTGAATGAGGCAGCAGACAGGGGGTAAAATGATGTGTTGGGGTGTTTGAATGAGGCAGCAGACAGGGGGTAAATGATGTGTTGGGGTGTTTGAATGAGGCAGCAGACAGGGGGTAAATGATGTGTTGGGGTGTTTGAATGAGGCAGAGACAAAGGGGGAAAATGATGTGTTGGGGTGTTTGAATGAGGCAGCAGACAGGGGGGAAATGATGTGTTGGGGTGTTTGAATGAGGCAGCAGACAGGGGGTAAATGATGTGTTGGGGTGTTGTGTTTGAAAAAGCAGAGAAAGACGGCTTCTCTTGGAAGGGCCGAGCCCGAGTCTGTTTGGGGCTGGTATGTATGTCCATAAAATGACCAGTCACAGCTTTATAATGGGAAGACATTCCATACATCATGGTACATGTGGCGGGGGAAGGGAGAGGAAGTCAACTTCGCTGTGGTGGAATGGAGGAGAAAGAATTGAATGACAGTATCCTGCACACTTCCAGGGAGATTCCAGTGTGAGCGTGTGCACACCTTATGGATGTTGAGGTGTGTGTGTGTGTGTGTGTGTGTGTGTGTGAGAGGGCGAGAGGGAGAGGGCGAGATGGAGGGAGAGGGCGAGAGGGAGAGGGCGAGAGAGCGAATGAGAGAGGTGTGAGGGCAGGAAAGAACTGATCCCAATATCTATTCTTTACAAGACTGTTCCACCAGGTGGCAGGTAGCCTAGTGGTTAGAGCGTTGGACTAGTAACCGATCGGTTGCAAGATCAACTCCCTGAGCTGACAAGGTAAAAATCTGTTGTTCTGCCCCTGAACAAGGCACAGTTCCTAGGCTGTCACTGAAAGTAAGAATTTGTTCTTAACTGACTTGCCTAGTAAAATAAAAATAGGTTGAACAGCAGCTAACATGGT
Source organism: Oncorhynchus tshawytscha (assembly GCF_018296145.1). Classification (NCBI taxonomy): domain Eukaryota; kingdom Metazoa; phylum Chordata; class Actinopteri; order Salmoniformes; family Salmonidae; genus Oncorhynchus; species Oncorhynchus tshawytscha. Next base: position 73,552,559 of record NC_056438.1, on the reverse strand, counting down.
TTACTTCCCTTCTGGCTTGAGGGTTCTAGTCATCATCACAGAGGTTCTGCTTCCTTGGTGAACTCAGTGACCCTTGACAGTCAAGACTAACGCACTGTGACGTGCCCTACGTCTACCAATGCAACCTTCATGGTCTGAGGCTTGCTTTTTCAGAGAAATCACACAAAGTTAAGGTTCCAGTTTTAAAATGGAGGATGTTTGAGGCTGTCTGGGACCATATTGTTAGGCCTAGTCATTCACTTAAAGGACCAATCAGCAGTTAAGACTACAACAAAGTGGACCCCCACCTCTGTTTTGGTAAAAAGCTGAGGGACGGGATAGGAGAATTGTAGCTAAAACTCTCAATTTCATAGAAAGAGCTTTGTATACAAGGATTGACCATCCCAAAGTATAGTTTTAACCATGTTTTGAGGATGTAGTGTGTTTGTTTTAAATAAGCTTATATTTTGGGTTCTGACGAAGTGTGACAGTTGAACTAAGCTTCTTCCAGAATCAATGGGTATAAATCATTGATTTATTAGTCCAAAAATGGATGTAGTGACTGTAGATTAGCCATTTTAATGGGGTAGGATACGTAATACAATTTTCAATAGAATCAATCAGAAACCTTTCTTACCATTCCTGAAATGAAATGGATATGTCATCCAAATAAAGGCAGTATGAGTGTACTGCCACCTACGTATGTTATGATTAGATTGGGAGAAGCTTCTGGTAATACCTCAGAATATGGAGCTCATTGATAGTTATAAAGCTTTGTGTTTCTGATTCTCTGTCCAGTCAGTGCAGAATCTGTGTGTGACATCATGATTTATGCAAAACGTTTGAAGAATACAGTGAATTGTACAGCTCAAATTAATATTCACCACAGAGAATCTCTAGGGAAACCAGGTCTGGTTTAGTATACAATAGTCGGACCTGGGGATCCCTGAGGAGGGAGGGAGGGAGGGAGACACAGACAGGCACAGACAGGCAGACACAGACAGACAGGCAGACAGATACATTTCGGAGAAATAGTTACTGTATGCAGAGTAAGAGTTTTCTAAATGGTTTAGTTGTTGCTGTGAACAGATGTACGATCAGCTGGATCAACCCACTGAAACAGTGATACTATGTTTAACTCTGTGGGGAAACTTGTCACGGTCGTCATGACGAGGAGACCAAGGCGCAGCGTGATTGGAACACATTCTTCTTTTATTTTACGAAGAACACTTAAACAAACTAACAAAACGCTATAAACAACTAGTGCTGACATGCAACTACACATAGACAATAGCCCACAAAACCAAAGTTGCAACCTAAATAGGATCCCCAATCAGAGACAACAATAAACAGCTGTCTCTGATTGGGGACCAATTCAGGCCACCATAGACCTACATATACCTAGACATACTAAAACCCCATAGATATAGAAAAACTCCTAGACAAGACAAAAACACACATACCACCCTCGTGACACTCTGACCTTACCAAAATAATAAAGAAAACAAAGTTAACTAAGGTCAGGGTGTGACAAAACTGGTTTAGCCATATAGCTCTTACTGTGTGCTTGCGGACAGTACATTCATGCATCCTTGTATGTTTTTGTGCGTTTGCAAGCCATGACTAAGCGGGATGCATGTGTGTGTATAATACTGTGACGTGGTCCTGTATAGGTAAGGTGGGATCCCTTTGAGGAATGATGATGGATCCTAGAAGGGTGAAATACAATGGCGGTTTGCTTATTGACAGGTACACTGTAATAATCAGTTCCAACTGCTCACACACACTGTAATACTTAGCCTGGCCAGGTGGAGAGGCCATTAGGCCAAAAATCTCTCAGGTACACAGCCCGACCCATAAGGTGATCTCACGTAAGGTTGGAGATGCTTTAGCCATGGGGTAACCATGGTAACCTGTTGTCCTTCATCCTTTAGCCTGGGTCGTGTACATTAGGGCAAAATACAACCGAAAATGTTTTTAAATGTTTTGCAAAAGGAGGTTTTCTTATTGGACAGGAACAGGTAGTCCCTCCCCGTTTGTCTGTTTTCTTCCGTTTGGTGCCTAATGAGCAGGACCCTGGCCCTGCATCATATTGTCTTAGTGTGCTGGTGTGTCGCAACAGTTCCTCTTTGAGGGAAGTTGTCACAGTCTCACTTCTGCATTGAAGGGAATCAATCAGTGCCACAGTGTGATCCGTGAGATATAGAGCTATATCTTTTACTCTTCACTTACCCTCAAAGTGAACGTGAAAGTAGGGATATTTTGAGAGTTGAAGTCAACCCTTACAGATACACATTGTCTCTACACAGTGTGTTGAATCCAAAGTGAAAGCTCACTCTGTTTTGGAAGATGGAACATGTTGAAATGACTATTCAAAACAAAACACAGGAAGGAGGGGTGATGTCCTTGTTGGCTTGCGGTACATCAGATGTCTCACTGACCCCTGACCCTTTTTTAATCTTATTTGGGGCCGAGAGACCAGCCGATCGTATGACACTAACTTCGTTGCCATGGTTATTTATCTCCACTCAGTATGTAGTTCTACTGTTCAGTCAGCCGGGCCTGTGAGTGAGTGAGAGAGAGATTAGCAAAAAGATCCTGATATTTTCCCACCGAGGACATTAATGCTGTCATTGGCCCGATTAATGTAGTAGTTAAGTGAACCCCGAACCCTCCCTCAGCCCCCCATCCCAAATACAACCCCTGAACCCTCCCCCACCCCCCATCCCAAATACAACCCCCGAACCCCTCCCTCAGCCTCTCCCCCAACCCAAATACAATCCCCAACCCCTCCCTCAGCCCCCATCCCTAATACAACCCCCAACCCCTCCCTCAGCCCCCATCCCTAATACAACCCCCAACCCCTCCCCTCAGCTTCTCCCCCATCCCCAAGTACCCCCTGTTGCTTCCCAGATACACCAGAGTTATTAAGCATCTAAACCATATGGACACAGAGAGATTATTACCCCCAACATAAACAACACATACGTCCATACAGGAGGAGGCTGGTGGGAGGAGCTATAGGTGGAAGGGCTCATTGTAATGTCTGAAATGGAATTCATGGAACGGAGTCAAACACATCAAACGTATAAAACCATGTTTGACTCACTCCATATATTCCAGACAGTACAATGAGCCTGTCCTCCTTCAGCTCCTCTTACACACACACACACACACACACACACACACACACACACACACACACACACACACACCCCATCCCTAGCCTCAGGGACCCCTTCCTCTCCCCCTCAGTACCCTCTGTCAGGGTTGTGGGGTGAGGGCAGGAGGACAGTATTGAGATTCAGCGCCCATGTTGTCACCACCACACTAACCTGACTTCTACCATACAGTCTTAATGGACACGAGACACATTCTTCTCAGTGTTCTCGGTATGAAAAATATTCTGTATCTTGTAGAATAACCACAATGAATGTGCACTCACAACAAGACCAAGAGAATAGAATACTTATGAATACATTTGTTAATGCAGAAAACTCCTCTATTATTAAAGCCAAAGAGACAAATCTACCTTTAGAATGCATTGTGCCGATTCTTTGAGAAATAAGTTACTGCTCTGACGACCCTCCACCAGTGTGTTCCATCCACGCCGGCCCTCACAGGGGCTTGAGAGTGAACATATGGGGGGGCCTGCTCACTCAGCACAGCCCTGTCGCCCCATGACCTTTCAGAGGACTTAACAAATGAATACTTGAGATCTCCAATGTAGGATATTATGTGGTAGAGTGGAAGGGGGGTGTTGTGTTTGGATCATCCTGTTACACAGTGATCTGGGGAGGGGGGTTGTGTTTGGATCATCCTGTTACACAGTGATCTGGGGAGGGGGGTTGTGTTTGGATCATCCTGTTACACAGTGATCTGGGGAGGGGGTTGTGTTTGGATCATCCTGTTACACAGTGATCTGGGGGTGTTGTGTTTGGATCATCCTGTTACACAGTGATCTGGGGAGGGGGTTGTGTTTGGATCATCCTGTTACACAGTGATCTGGGGAGGGGGGTTGTGTTTGGATCATCCTGTTACACAGTGATCTGGGGAGGGGGTTGTGTTGTGTTGGGATCATCCTGTTACACAGTGATCTGGGGAGGGGGGTTGTGTTTGGATCATCCTGTTACACAGTGATCTGGGGAGGGGGTGTTGTGTTTGGATCATCCTGTTACACAGTGATCTGGGGAGGGGGTTGTGTTTGGATCATCCTGTTACACAGTGATCTGGGGAGGGGGGTTGTGTTGGGATCATCCTGTTACACAGTGATCTGGGGAGGGGGGTTGTGTTTGTCCTGTTACACAGTTCTGGGGAGGGGGTTGTGTTTGGATCCTGTTACACAGTGATCTGGGGAGGGGGGTGTTGTGTTTGGATCATCCTGTTACACAGTGATCTGGGGAGGGGGTTGTGTTTGGATCATCCTGTTACACAGTGATCTGTTACACAGGATCTGGGGGGGGGTTGTTTGGATCATCCTGTTACACAGTGATCTGGGGAGGGGGGTTGTGTTTGGATCATCCTGTTACACAGTGATCTGGGGAGGGGGTTGTGTTTGGATCATCCTGTTACACAGTGATCTGGGGAGGGGGGTTGTGTTTGGATCATCCTGTTACACAGTGATCTGGGGAGGGGGGTTGTGTTTGGATCATCCTGTTACACAGTGATCTGGGGAGGGGGTTGTGTTTGGATCATCCTGTTACACAGTGATCTGGGGAGGGTTGTGTTTGGATCATCCTGTTACACAGTGATCTGGGGAGGGGGGTTGTGTTTGGATCATCCTGTTACACAGTGATCTGGGGAGGGGGTTGTGTTTGGATCATCCTGTTACACAGTGATCTGGGGAGGGGGTTGTGTTTGGATCATCCTGTTACACAGTGATCTGGGGAGGGGGGGGAGGGGGTTGTATTTGGATCATCCTGTTACACAGTGATCTGGGGAGGGGGGTTGTATTTGGATCATCCTGTTACACAGTGATCTGGGGAGGGGGTTGTGTTTGGATCATCCTGTTACACAGTGATCTGGGGAGGGGGTTTATTTGGATCATCCTGTTACACAGTGATCTGGGGAGGGGGGTTGTGTTTGGATCATCCTGTTACACAGTGATCTGGGGAGGGGGTTGTGTTTGGATCATCCTGTTACACAGTGATCTGGGGAGGGGGGTTGTGTTTGGATCATCCTGTTACACAGTGATCTGGGGAGGGGGGTTGTATTTGGATCATCCTGTTACACAGTGATCTGGGGAGGGGGTTGTGTTTGGATCATCCTGTTACACAGTGATCTGGGGAGGGGGGTTGTGTTTGGATCATCCTGTTACACAGTGATCTGGGGAGGGGGGTTGTGTTTGGATCATCCTGTTACACAGTGATCTGGGGAGGGGGTTGTGTTTGGATCATCCTGTTACACAGTGATCTGGGGAGGGGGTTGTGTTTGGATCATCCTGTTACACAGTGATCTGGGGAGTGGGGGGGGGTTGTATTTGGATCATCCTGTTACACAGTGATCTGGGGAGGGGGGGGTTGTGTTTGGATCATCCTGTTACACAGTGATCTGGGGAGGGGGTTGTATTTGGATCATCCTGTTACACAGTGATCTGGGGAGGGGGTTGTATTTGGATCATCCTGTTACACAGTGATCTGGGGAGGGGGTTGTATTTGGATCATCCTGTTACACAGTGATCTGGGGAGGGGGTTGTATTTGGATCATCCTGTTACACAGTGACTAGATCTATTTACTACGTGTTCTATTGGATCACAGGAGGCTGCTGGAACGGATCATATGGAATGGCATCAGACACCTGGAAACCATGCCTTTGATTCCATTCCACAGACTCCGCTCCAGTCATTACCATACGCCCGTTCTCCCTAATTAAGGTGCCTCCAGCCTCCTGTGTATAGCCTATTGTAGTCATGTTTACTGTGTCGGATATCAACCTCTGAAGAGACAGACTTGATAAGATAACCTGTATTATTTGTACATTGGTCTCTATTCATCTCGGGTGTGGTTTGTTTTGTCCAATCAGCTGTCATAAGGAAATAACCTTGACAAGTGCCTTCTTTATAAGTGTGTCATACACAAGATACACGTTCACCAAAGCCCCGTTTATACCTTCCGCTAACATGCATCCTTCATCCTGAACTTGTCCCGATCTTGTCCGTTTACACTTATAAGATCTAATCAAAACCAGATCAGAGTCTTTTTAATCGTCTAGAACTGTCTAAAAATGTTGGCTAAATCAGAATGTGGAGAAGATCAGGACAAAGAACGCATGTTAGTACCAGGTATAAACGTGGCTCAAGAAGCTAATACCTGAATAACATTGATTACTACGTGGAATGACAAACCAGGGGGTATGTGAAAGCAATATGACTGACACGTGATCATAACAATAATACACTTTATTTGCATAGCATTTCTCGTACAACACATTGTAGCCCAAAGTGTTTTACAGTTAGTGTTGTGTAATAAAAAGTGTAGCTGACTAATTTCAGCACCACTCAGGATAAATATATACAGTTAAGGTTTTTATTAAGAGACAAAAGGATTAAATCAGCAAGTTTCATCTAAAATATATTACACAAGAATGAGCTTAATATGTACACCTGTATTACCACTCTAAATATTCACAACTTTAATAGTGTTCATATATGATCACCGCATTGATTAACCAATATGCCCTAAACATTGGTTTTAGAACTACCTTACTGAGAACAATTACATGACTGGAAAATCAACCAATGTGCTTCCTTCTCCTCACAGACGGAAGAGCAAATGACCAATGAATGTGCTGTGGTTATTGCTATTGTCAAAGATCCATGTATTGGCACAACGTTGCATGTAAACATGCTCTCCTACATTCAGCTGCAGCGAGATGCCATTGGTTGCGGTCTCATATCGGTTTCCAGAGACGTGGTTGTACACAGTAATCATCTGTTCTCCGTTGTTCATCAGTCGAAGCTCCATGGGTCTGGAAGAACTGTTGTGACCTGAGAAGCTGAAGTAGTAGACTCCCCTGACCGGTGCTGTGGAGATTCCTATAGGAAGGGGACAGGTCAATAAAAAAGGTTCAACCATTATTTTAGAGAGCCAGATTGGGAATTTAACCAGGACACTGGGGTTAACACCCCAACTCTTATGATAAGAACCATGGGATCTTTAGTGAATACAGAGAGTCAGGACACCCGTTTAACGTCTAATCCGAAAGATGGCACCCTACACAGGGCAATGTCCCCAATCAATGCCTTGGTATCTTTTTTGGGGGACCAGAGGAAAGAGCATCTCCTACTGGTCCAGGACCAGCCCTGATCACCTTCAAAGGGAAGCCAGCAGTGGGATGCAGGTTGGTATGCTGCTGACAATTCAAACAACCTATCTTATACATGTAACTGAAAACACTTTGGTCTGTACTGCTTCAGTCAGTTGAGTGCATAATGATACCCGTCTTCTTTTACTGTGAGGAATGATAATGAACTGTTATGACTTCTTATTAAAATAGGAACTATTGATTAAGTGAAGAGCGTGTGAGAGTGAGCCTAGAGAGTTAGAGGCCTACCTGTTGATGGGTTGTAAGCACTTCCAATGTTTGTGTAGACATTCTTGTAGATCAGAGTGATTTCAGTGTTGAAGGGGCTTATGTGGCCCACATTGCTGATGGAAGCTAAAAAAGCCACCTGTCTACCTATAATATATCCATGATAACACTGGGTTAAAGTCCATGTTCTGGTGGGATCTTTACATCAATTCCTCTCCACTTATTTAGTTGTTACAGAATTATCTAATGTTAGTTGAAAAGTTGACATCGATTTATATAAGAAAAACTGCTATCATACTCAGCAAATGTGCTGCTAGTTTACAGTCATCTGAGTTTGAATAAACAGTCATACGTATCATCTGTGTGGATCTCAATCTATTACCTTGAAGGTCTCTGATCAGTTCCTCCACCTGACTCTCAGTTTAGCTCCCACTGCTGTCAGCTCTGCTTTCTGCTCTGCCGTTGCAGCTCACATCTCTCTTAGCACACAGGAGATGCTGGACTAGCAGGTTTGTTGGCTGTCCACCGTGGCTTCTGCCTCGACTGCCTGTTCCTCTGCAGGAATCTCTTTGGCTCTGCTCTCTCTTCCCTGGTAGTCTAGCTGCTGAGTGATGTCATTCACTCTGATCTCGTCAGAGTCCTGAAGCTGAGCCACTGACAGGTGACAGAAGAATAAGGCAAGCAGAAGCGCCGCTGTCTTCATTCTTAGACTGGAAGAAAATTGATGATAATGCTGGATTCTTGTTGTCTTGGTTGTTTGTCTCGACTGTGTTTCTCTTCTTGTGGTTTATTTTGCTCAGGTCTCAGTCCTCTCTATATACCCTGCCTGTCCTAACAACTGCCATAAGGAAATAACTTGACTGCTTCAAAATAGTCTCATAAACAATGTACACGTTCACCAAGAAACTAATACCTGAATAGCAATGATTAACTTAAAGTTGGCACGTGAAAACATCAATAATATGGTGGCAATAAGTCTCCTCCTCTTGTGGTTTGTTTTGATCAGGTCTCAGTCCTCTCTCTCTCTCGATATATATCCAACTTCCAAGGAAATAACCTTGAAAAATGCATGCTTTAAAAAAGTATAATGAACCCGTTTTACAGTAATAGGCTAGACAAGATGCATGTTCAACAACAAGTGAATACAGTGAAGGTGAACAGAAGAAAACAATGGATAACTGATAAGTGATAACTGATAACTGATAACAAGGGATAAGTGATAAGGGATAACCGATAACCGATAACAAGGGATAACTGATAAGTGATAAGGGATAACTGATAACTGATAACAAGGGATAAGGGATAACTGATAAGTGATAACAAGGGATAAGTGATAAGGGATAACTGATAACAAGCACGTGGACATCCCAGATGATGTTAATAACCCTGACATGTGATGTTATTGACATTAGAAAGTCATATTTTTACAGCGCGCTATTACAGTTTCTCTCAGTTGCTTGAGCACATTTTGTCCAAACAGAATTCACAATAAAAAAGACATTTCATTTGCAAAATGCATTGACTCTCGAAACGTTAAATAAATGACACAAAATCAACTACCTCCATCAAAACATACAACTTATCTAATGAAAAGTGATTTCAATCAGTTGTTACACAACGCCCCAATAAATACTATCAACATACTCTCACATGGTTAACTCTCTTTTATATGTCTGGCCCATTTGTTGATACTATGATTATAGAATGACCATAAAAGGCAAGTAAACATATTATCACAGCATGGGCTGGATTCTTTTGTCCTAAAATCATTTTACCAAAGATGACCAATGCAGAAAGATTGTCAATATCAATATCAATATCCAGAAACAATATCCAAAATATTCCATTTGAACTGAGAGCTGAACCATCTTCCTCTATGGGCCCCTCTACTTCTCCTCTGTCTTTGCCCTTGGCCTCTTACTTGGTCCATTCTTGCAAACAGCAACTCAGAGGAGACCTCTTTTAAGCATGAATAAGGAATGATTGCTGATTGAACAATTGTGCAAAGAAGTGTTGCACACGTGCAGAAGAGGTCCACATTCATGGAAGTAAGTTGTATCAGCTGTGACCAGATGTTTTAATTTTGTTTGTCAAAACTCAACTGAGTTTTGCTTCTTTTGTTAAGAGTTGTGTTTGCTGTTTTGCAAAAATGTGCTAAGCATTTGCATTGTGTGTGAAAGCAATGAGACTTGACTTACAGTTTAACAAAAAATAATTATGTTGTGCTCATGAGGTTAAGATGGAGATCAAGTGGAACCCATTTTCATTACAAGTGTCTTAGCAATTGTAATTACCAGGGGGAAAGTATTTAACGTGACTCATCTCCCATTTTTGTGTCCAATATTTGTATCTGTACTAATTCAATACTGATTCTGCATGTTGAGTTCAACAATGCCTGATTTACACTACCGGGCCAAATCAAGCCAAACCGTGCCAAGCCGAGCCGAACTGGGCAGGCCTGCTTACGCATCCACCAGACTGGCACCATGCTGGAGAGGACAACGTGAAAAGAAAACACCAGAACCAACCCAGTACAGTTAGGTCCTGTTGTGTGAATCAGGCACAATACACTATCCATGCAAGTCTTCTGACATGGCCCAATCTGAGAGATTTAGTCTCAGATAACAGATTTAGTAGCAGGTAGTCACCCTTTCCTACTTCCTCTCTGTGCTTTTACACAGGATGTGGTTGGTGTAACCAGTGGAGGGCAAATGTGAATGTTTTCAATGATTCATTCTTTCACTTCTTCCTTGTATCATTGCTCAATAATGTACAAAAACCCATTTGTGCCACATGCACTGACCCTAATTAATGAACTAAATGAACTCAGACATTAAGGGGATGGGGATGGACTCACTCATTCTGGAAATGTGCAATAGTCAAATGTAACTAACTGTGTAAAATAATGATGCAATCATGGATATTAAAATGAGTGAGTAATAACATTATGTACAACACTCAGGGACCTGAGACATTAAGGGGATGTATATTAACATTATGTACAACACTCAGGGACCTGAGACATTAAGGGGATGTATATTAACATTATGTACAACACTCAGGGACCTGACACATTAAGGGGATGTATAATAACATTATGTACAACACTCAGGGACCTGAGACATTAAGGGGATGTATATTAACATTATATACAACACTCAGGGACCTGAGACATTAAGGGGATGTATAATAACATTATGTACAACACTCAGGGACCTGAGACATTAAGGGGATGTATATTAACATTATGTACAACACTCAGGGACCTGAGACATTAAGGGGATGTATATTAACATTATGTACAACACTCAGGGACCTCAGACATTAAGGGGATGTATATTAACATTATGTACAACACTCAGGGACCTCAGACATTAAGGGGATGTATATTAACATTATATACAACACTCAGGGACCTCAGACATTAAGGGGATGTATATTAACATTATGTACAACACTCAGGGACCTGAGACATTAAGGGGATGTATATTAACATTATGTACAACACTCAGGGACCTCAGACATTAAGGGGATGTATATTAACATTATGTACAACACTCAGGGACCTCAGACATTAAGGGGATGTATATTAACATTATATACAACACTCAGGGACCTCAGACATTAAGGGGATGTATATTAACATTATGTACAACACTCAGGGACCTGAGACATTAAGGGGATTTGTAATTGTGTAATATTGAGTATTTGGGGGGGTAAGAGTCCTGAAACTGTCCTTCTAGCTTTGTTTTTTGATGTTTGACCCATGTCTCTCACCGTGTCGCGCTGCATCTTCTTGTACCTAAAGCAAATACCTGTAAAAATCAGACAATAAGAAATATCTAATCTATCTAATGTGACATGGCAAGATTGGATCCGGTATTTGAAGCCTTTTCCAGAAATGAGATTTGCACTTGTTTGCTGGACCATCTGCCATAAACAAAAGGGGACAGCTTGATGAAAACGCTTTACATAAGGGTTAAAATCCTGTTCCCTAGTGATGATCCTGACCTTTAGGTATAACTTTAGTAAAGCAGACATGGTCGAGCCTCAGACCCTGATTAGCTCTGACCCTATTTCAATGTTTCTTTAAAATGCATTTAGACCTCTTTAGTTCCTAATGTTTCTTACAGACAGGATGGAGAGAGAGAGGCAGAAAGATAGTACGAGGGAGAGACAGAGGGAAGGGGAGAGAGAGACAAAGAGAGAGAGATATAGGGAGTCAAAGAGACGAGAGACAGAAACAGAGAGAGAGACAGAGGGAAGGGGAGAGAGAGACAAAGAGAGAGAGATATAGGGAGTCAAAGAGACGAGAGACAGAAACAGAGAGAGAGACAGAGGGAAGGGGAGAGAGAGACAAAGAGAGAGAGATATAGGGAGTCAAAGAGATGAGACAGAAACAGAGAGAGACAGAGGGAATGGGAGAGAGAGACAAAGAGAGAGAGATATAGGGAGTCAAAGAGACGAGAGACAGAAACAGAGAGAGAGACAGAGGGAAGGGGAGAGAGAGACAAAGAGAGAGAGATATAGGGAGTCAAAGAGACGAGAGAGAAACAGAGAGAGACAGAGGGAAGGGGAGAGAGAGAAAGAGAGAGAGATATAGGGAGTCAAAGAGATGAGAGAGAGACAGAAACAGAGAGAGAGAGAGGGGGGGAAACAGAGAGACACAGAGAGAGAGAGGAAGAAAGAGAGGGAGTGGGAAGGGGGGGAGACAGAGGGAAGGAGAGAGAGACAAAGAGAGCGAGAGAGAGAGATATAGGGAGTCAAATAGACGAGAGAGAGACAGAAACAGAGAGAGAGACAGAGAGGGAAACAAAGACAGAGAGAGTGAGAGAGAGAGAGAGAGAAAGAAAAAGAAAGAAAGAGATGGAGAGAGAAGGAGAGAGAGACAGAGAGACAGAGAGATACACAGAGAGAGCAAAAGAGAGAGATGGAGAGAGAGAGAGAATAGTGGAAGTTAATAGTGTGATTTCTGCCTTCCTCTGGGTGCCTGCAGCAGTATGATTGTGTGGAGGAGTGGGTGAGTCACTCTGGTCCCAGTGTGTGCAGTGTTGCGCAGGTCGCACATCCAGAGCCTGAAATAGACTAGAGCGCTCTGTGTCTATACCTCTAACTCTAGTCTGTGCTGAGTGGGAGGACTCGCTAAACACGCAGACACAGAACATCACTCTGCTCCCACACACAAAAGACCTCTCTGATGAGGATAGGCTACCCGTCCTGTTGGGGGAGGACGCAGAGAGCTGTGAGTTGGCAGTGCACTACATTGCTGCCTGCCATAAGATGAGGGACAGTGTCTGACAGACCGATCAACCTGGAAGAAAAACAAACGCACACCTATTAAGGCGAGGTGCTGACTAGCGGAGTAGAAAACTAGAAAATAAAGGAGAGCCACACACTCTAGGAGCTCAGATGCAAAAATGTAATGTCCAACGTTCGACAGACAAGCTGTCTTCATCAGGGTATAATGACAAACAATGCAGGATGACTCATTTATATAGTGTCAAAAGACACACAGGTGTCTGTAATCATGGCCAAGTGTGGCCTAATATCATTGGTTAATTCTCAAATATAAAAATGGCATACAAAGAACAGCACACAGACAACAAATGGATAGCATACGATCATAAATTCATTTTAGACTGCACAAGCTTACAAACAATTACAACGGCAAAGTCACAATAATCACAAGAATGGCTTCAGATCAAAGTCTACGTTGAGACCGAAGGGAACAAGGGTCTTTAAATGAAAGATCCAGGCAGCTTCTCGTTTTAACAATAAATTGTCGAGGTCACCCCCTCTCCTAGGGAGGGTGACATGTTTGATGCCAATATAACGCAGAGCCGAAATCGAGTGGTTTGCTTCCAAAAAGTGGGCCGCAACTGGGTAAGTCGAGTTTTTGCACCTAATGGTGCTACGATGCTCTGAGATACGTACTTTTAATTCGCGCTTTGTTTTACCCACATCATTACCACAAGGACAAGTTACAAGATAAATAACTGCCTTAGTGGAGCACGTAATAACACCTTGGACTGGGATCTGTTTCCCTGTTTGTGGGTGTTTGAAGGACCCACATTTATGAGTGCCATTGCATTGAGCACAGCCATTACACTTGCAGTTTCCATCCAGTAGGGGTGCAAAGGCTACCCTGGGGTGGCAGGGTAGCCTAGTGGTTAGAGGGTTGGACTAGTAACCGGAAGGTTGCAAGTTCAAACCCCTGAGCTGACAAGGTACAAATCTGTCGTTCTTCCCCTGAACAGGCAATTAACCTACTGTTCCTAGGCCGTCATTGAAAATAAGAATTTGTTCTTAACTGACTTGCCTGGTTAAATAAAGGTAAGATAAAAATACACATTGTTCAGCAATATCTTGGGGTGGTAAATCAGAGTGTACCAATTGGTCTCTGAGGTTTCTGCCCTGTGAGAATATGACCAAACATGTTGCTTTTTGCAAATTCTTTTGATTGGACAGAATTGGCTGTAGGGTAAACTATTTTTCAAGGGAAGTGGGTGACAACTGTCAGCCCCCAACAAACTGTTAGGATCAGTAGGCTTCCTGTAAAGATCAGTGGATAGAACATTATCTTCACACAACATCAAGGAAACTGATTTGACGTGTATCAGATTGCATAGTAAATCTCAGATGTTCAGAACAGGAGTTAAGAAAAGCATAAAAAGCCTGGATCTGTTTTGCATCACCCCTCCATAGAACAAAAATATCATCAATATACCATTTCCAAATAATGATGTTAGGCAAGAAAACATTTTTGAGAGGATTTAAAATAGACTGTTTCTCCATGTAACCCAGATACAAATGAGCATAGTTAGGAGCCATGGCAGTACCCATCGTCTGAATAAAGAAATCATTTAGAAACATAAAATAGTTGTGTACAAGTACTATTTCAGCCAGTGTCATAGTGCATGCACTGGAAGGTACTTCATTAGGGTCACGTTGCAGAAGAAAATGTTCCATAGCTTCAATACCGCCCTCTTGTGGAATATTTGTGTATAACAACTCAACATCAAAAGTCACGAACAAGGTATTCTCAGGGAGAGGCTCAAGAGATTCAATGATAGAGATCATACTGCTGGTGTCCTTTACAAAGGAGGGGAGCTGTTCTGAGATCATACTGCTGGTGTCCTTTACAAAGGAGGGGAGCTGTTCTGAGATCATACTGCTGGTGTTCTTTACAAAGGAGGGGAGCTGTTCTGAGGTCATACTGCTGGTGTCCTTTACAAAGGAGGGGAGCTGTTCTGAGATCATACTGCTGGTGTCCTTTACAAAGGAGGGGAGCTGTTCTGAGGTCATACTGCTGGTGTTCTTTACAAAGGAGGGGAGCTGTTCTGAGGTCATACTGCTGGTGTCCTTTACAAAGGAGGGGAGCTGTTCTGAGATCATACTGCTGGTGTCCTTTACAAAGGAGGGGAGCTGTTCTGAGGTCATACTGCTGGTGTCCTTTACAAAGGAGGGGAGCTGTTCTGAGGTCATACTGCTGGTGTTCTTTACAAAGGAGGGAGCTGTTCTGAGGTCATACTGCTGGTGTCCTTTACAAAGGAGGGGAGCTGTTCTGAGGTCATACTGCTGGTGTCCTTTACAAAGGAGGGGAGCTGTTCTGAGGTCATACTGCTGGTGTCCTTTACAAAGGAGGGGAGCTGTTCTGAGATCATACTGCTGGTGTTCTTTACAAAGGAGGGGAGCTGTTCTGAGATCATACTGCTGGTGTTCTTTACAAAGGAGGGGAGCTGTTCTGCGATCATACTGCTGGTGTCCTTTACAAAGGAGGGGAGCTGTTCTGCGAGTGGTCTAATAAAAAAGTCAACAAAAGTCGATAGAGGAGCTGTTACTGCATCAATGCCCTCTACTATAGGGGCCGTTACTGCATTAATGCCCGCTACAATAGGAGCTGTTACTGCATTAATGCCAGCTACAATAGGGGCTGTTACTGCATCAATGCCCTCTACAATAGGGGTCGTTACTGCATCAATGCCAGCTACAATAGGAGCCGTTACTGCATCAATGCCAGCTACAATAGGGGCCGTTACTGCATCAATGCCCTCTACAATAGGGGCCGTTACTGCATCAATACCAGCTACAATAGGGGCCGTTACTGCATCAATGCCAGCTACAATAGGGGCCGTTACTGCATCAATGCCCTCTACAATAGGGGCCGTTACTGCATCAACGCCCTCTACAATAGGGGCCGTTACTGCATCAACGCCCTCTACAATAGGGGCCGTTACTGCATCAATGCCAGCTACAATAGGGGCCGTTACTGCATCAATGCCCTCTACTATAGGGGCCGTTACTGCATCAATGCCAGCTACAATAGGGGCCGTTACTGCATCAATGCCAGCTACAATAGGGCGCCCTGGAGGTTTTGTAACATTCTTGTGTAATTTCGGCAAAGTATAGAAAGTGGCAATTTTAGGGTGTTGAAGTCATGTTCTTTTTTGGTTATCTGACTAGAACTTAAATACCCATGTAGGACAGTAAAGATAGTATTCTGTAATTGGGAAGAGGGGTCACTTCTGAGTTTCTTGTAAAAGGTGTTGTCAAGCAGCTGTCTATGACACTCATGTACATAAACTGTCCTATCCATGAGTACAACCGACCCGCCCTTATCAGCAGGACGAATAAGGACTGACGTATCAGATTGTACAACCGACCCGCCCTTATCAGCAGGACGAATAAGGACTGACGTATCCATGAGTACAACCGACCCGCCCTTATCAGCAGGACGAATAAGGACTGACGTATCCATGAGTACAACCGACCCGCCCTTATCAGCAGGACGAATAAGGACTGACGTATCGGATTGTACAACCGACCCACCCTTATCAGCAGGACGAATAAGGACTGACGTATCAGATTGTACAACCGACCCGCCCTTATCAGCAGGACGAATAAGGACTGACGTATCAGATTGTACAACCGACCCGCCCTTATCAGCAGGACGAATAAGGACTGACGTATCAGATTGTACAACCGACCCGCCCTTATCAGCAGGACGAATAAGGACTGACGTATCAGATTGTACAACCGACCCGCCCTTATCAGCAGGACGAATAAGGACTGACGTATCAGATTGTACCACCGACCCGCCCTTATCAGCAGGACGAATAAGGACTGACGTATCAGATTGTACAACCGACCCGCCCTTATCAGCAGGACGAATAAGGACTGACGTATCAGATTGTACAACCGACCCGCCCTTATCAGCAGGACGAATAAGGACTGACGTATCAGATTGTACAACCGACCCGCCCTTATCAGCAGGACGAATAAACCTCTGTGGCGGTTTTCTGTTGGATTTGAATGTTTAACAATATGCATCTATAAGAGTTACAATGTCATGTTTTTAGCTCAATGTAATGATGCAATGTTTATTACTGAATGATACAAAAATAAAATAAAATATACAAAAGAGGTAGAAAAGCACGTTGAATAACCTATTTAATAAAAATGAGTTTAAAAACAAAAATTGAATCAAAGAAGACTAGATATGTTGCAACCAATTATCAGGGATCTCATGAGAGAGAACCTAAAGCAGGTTTATCTATAGAGGGGTCTCAACTGACAGTAGTGAGATAAAACATGGAATTCTAAAACAAAATATGATCAAATATAGTTGTTTAGTGCACCAGACATAATAGTTTAGGGATGGCACATATCCTGAAATATTTCATCATGTAAGAATTGCAGCCAAAGAAAAAGGGATTTTTCTGCCGCTTGGGTAAGAGTGGAGTAGTTCGATCACAAGAATAAATAAATCAAATGTTTCCACATTTCAGAATCTAAAGCAACAAAATGAAGTGAAAACTGTGCAGTGGTTCACATACTTTATCACCTCACTAGACATTTTGGTTGTATGAGTGGCAAACCATTTTAAATATGAGTATATATCTAAACATACAGTATCGTTCTTTGAGTTTTGCCCTTCTCTAAAGAAAGTATTGGATTGTAGAACTATGATCATTTTTCAAGTGTAGATTTTCCTGCAAGGTCTTGTCTGAATATCAGTGAAGACCCCCAGATGGACCACAGATTACTATATCATACTGTATGTATGTGACATGTTAAACACCTATCCAAGCGTTGTGAGATCTGCCATGCGTCTGCAATGTAGTCAACCTGGAACTCAGACATTTACAGTACTGTAATGTGTCTCATTTGCATACACATGCACACTGTGGGTATCAACCCTCATCTAATTAGTCATGTCTCATGGGTATTAAGCCAATCAGCTGTGACTTCTGGGGAGGAGTCAGGTAATCTCATCAGTTCCTCTGTGTTCTTGACTCTAGAGTGAAATGTGTAACAATTTAATCTGGACAGTATGTGAAGGATCAATATCACTACACCAGTGTCCAATAGAGTTATAGAGTGGTGATGAACAGAACACAAAGTAACATATCATGTTATTGTTCTGTATACTGACAACCTGTGTATGATAGTGTATATAGATAGTGTATATAGATAGTGTATATAGATAGTGTATATAGATTGTGTATATAGATAGTGTATATAGATAGTGTATATAGATAGTGTATATAGATAGTGTATATAGATAGTGTATATAGATAGTGTATATAGATAGTGTATATAAATAGTGTATATAGATTGTGTATATAGATAGTGTATATAGATAGTGTATATAGATAGTGTATATAGATAGTGTATATAGATTGTGTATATAGATTGTGTATATAGATAGTGTATATAGATAGTGTATATAAATAGTGTATATAGATAGTGTATATAGATAGTGTATATAAATAGTGTATATAAATAGTGTATATAGATAGTGTATATAAATAGTGTATATAAATAGTGTATATAGATAGTGTATATAAATAGTGTATATAGATAGTGTATATAAATAGTGTATATAAATAGTGTATATAAATAGTGTATATAGAGTCTGATTCTGTTTCAGCTCTTCACCTGGACTATGAAGGTTAACATCAGGAACTGATACACTAAACCACACTGGACCCTGAACATATTAACTCATCTATTTAAATAAGACCTCAAACTAAAAGGTTTTTACAAAGATGTCATGGCTTCCTCTTCAGTCCACAGTAGAATGTAATGGTTTATCCTCATTTATGGCAACGAGTCTGATTTGAATAAATATCAGTCAAATGTCTTTACAAGCCCTTTGTTCATTCATTTATTACCTTGCGAGTATTTAACTATCTTATGTCTGTTGAGTTTTACTGCTACAAGTGTTTAATAATGTTATCAGGACATGTTCAATTCTCCACTCAGATGTGTAGGAATTCTCATTTGGATACGCACACTGTGGATATCAACTCTTATCTCATTGGTCCGCTCAAATTGGCATTAGACCAATCAGCTGTGACGTCTTAGAAATGGCAACATTCCCTACATGACCAAAAGTATGTGGACACTTGCTCGTCGAACAACTCATTCATCTCACTCATCTCACCATCTGTCAGTCCGACTGATAAATCTGGGTTTGGAGGATGCCAGGAGAACGCTACCTGCCCCAATGCATAGTGTCAACTGTAAAGTTTGGCGGAGGAAGAATAATGGTCTGGGGCTGTTTGTCATGGTTCCGGCTATGCCCCTTAAATCCAGTGAAGGGAAATCTTAATGCTACAGCAATGACATTCCAGACGATTCTGTTCTTCCAACTTTGTGAAAGGCCCTTTCCTGTTTCAGCATGACAATTCCCCAGTGCACAAAGCGAGATCCATACAGAACTGGTTTGTCGAGATCGAGATCGAGATCGAACTTGACTGGCCTGCACACAGCCATGAACTCAATTCCATCGGACACCTTTGGGATGCATTGGAACGCTGACTGCGAGCCAGACCTAATTGCCCAACATCAGTGCCCGACCTCACTAATGCTCTTGTGGCTGAATGGAAGCAAGTCTCTACAGTAATGTTTCAACATCTAGTGGAAAGCTTTCAACAAATGGGGGACCAAGTCCATATTAATGCTCATGATTTAGAATGAGATGTTCCACGAGCAGGTGTCCACATACCTTTGGTCATGTAATTGTACATTCCTGAATTATGATCCCTTTTAAAAAAAAAAAAAGCCAAAGTGTGGATTGCATTGCAGTCATTCCTTGTCCATAGACTGCTTTCAAGATAAATATGTAAAATGTAAATGTGTAAAATCGCTGAACTAGCCTTTTAAAATTTTAAACACTTTAGTTTTTGTTACGATTAACTATGAGTGGTGGGTGGAATCAGGCGCAGAGAGCAAGGTTCTGTCGTTTATCAAAATTTATTCACCGGTGCAACCAAAATGATGACGCCAACACACAAGGCGTATAAGTTGCCAGTCCAAAAACAACAGGACAAAATAGACCGGAATAAATAAAGAACACGAAAAGCAATACACCATCAAACACAGAGTAACAATTAACAAGCCCGCACAAAATACCCAGCAGGCCTAGTGCCCTTAAATACCCCACAAACAAACCCTAAAACAAAACAGGTGTACCCAATTAACCAATAACAAACACAAACGGAAAAGAATCGATGGCAGCTAATAGGCCGGTGACGACGACCGCCGAGCCCCGCCCGAACAGGAAGAGGCACCCTCTTCAGCGAGGTTCGTGACAGTTTTAAACACTTTATGGTGCAACAACAGACTATACAACAATGATGATATTAATTTGGGCCAATCAAGGATAGGTATCCATTTATTCAGTCTGTAAAGTGATTCCCGACTATAAATTACATTTCTTGTTCATAATGTTTTTTGTTGTTGTGATTTCAGTTTTTTATTGCTTTGGCCTTCTTGGGATATCGCTCTTCATCATACAAATGAGTCTGACTGATAACCCATCTGTGTTATGGTGGGGAGGGACCTGTTGGTCACAGACTGAGGGTACATTGTCATGCGTCTGGTCAGAACATGATTTAAAAGGTCACCTCTCCCAGCTTCAGTAGGCTCTAACCATCACAGGGAAGACCCTTCACTCTCACCTTTCAACTCAAGATCCTCTTACTCTCCGGAGGTGAGTGAAACTTCAGGAGATCATCAGTTATTGAATGGAGATAGTGGGTGTTTCTTCATCCATCTGTCTCAGCTGTACTTTAATCTTGAATCCAGTGTAATTACGTTTCTAGGGTGCCTATAACATATCTATACATAATATTTGATAATGCTTCTTCAAGGACAATATTTGGCATCATCAACTGTGTAAGATCCCTTACATTTAATGTGCTTTTGGAATGTTGGTTTGATTTTGAGTTTAAGTTAGCATTCAAACATTACAGATGTTTTTCCACTCTATGTTTTTGCAAATAGCTCATTGCCTTTTTACTCAAACGTTTTCCCAGCACAGAACTGCTCTTGGGGCAGAATAAATCTGCCCTGAGAACACTTTTGAGTAAGTAAAACTGAAAAGACTTCAGAAATGTGTGTTGATTTGAACTGCAATGTGTCTCGGATGTTTACACTTAAATCTATAGAAATCATTAAATCTATAGCCACATGGTGAATTGCGGCAATTTAAGTACTGACGTAAAACCTCGCCTTCCTTTCTGAATCAAATGTAAACCCTCTCTACCCAGGACATGTTGCTATGCAAATCAAACACACCTTTGAAAGTAATTCTACCCTAGTGGAGATCTGCAAAGATTCTGTAGGTTTAAGCATTAATAGGTGAACTCTTTTCCATATTGCGTACATCAGTCCAATCCTCTCAGATCTCCATCAGTGCCTAACGGTAGTAGGGGTTGTTTCTGGACTGGGCCTACACCACTATCCCTCCTGTCACATTAACTGAATACCTTCCTTTCCAGCATTTCCCCTGGACTTCCATGACAATGATGAGAATGAAACAGATCCTCATTTTGGCCATCTTACTTCTTCAATTGATCACCTTAGTTGAGGGAAAGGTAAGTGACTTCTGGTTAAAACCTCTGTTTTATTAATTGTGTCTCACTAGTGTTTAACTAAAAAGATAAATAGGCAGGTGACAGGTATGCGAATGTACTGTCAGTTACATTAGCTCCCTATTAGCATGATCTGTAAGTCAGTAAAATAATTTTCTTGCTTAACTTTACTGACTAGAAAGACTGTTCATTTCAATTAAAGATAGCTTTTGTGATTACTGTGTTCATGAGTTTGTGTTTCATTAATATACTTCATGAAGTGTAGAACGAGTGTACCCACTTAAAAAAAGGGAAAAGGTGCTTAACTGAGGGAAATGGTCTTTCCCGAGGACACTTCACATGTTGACCAGCTCAGAAAATGAGCATTCAGATTCTAATGATCTTTAATGCCCTTGCAGTCACTTACATGCCTGTCTGTTTATGCTTAAAATATACAACATTGCAGATATCTGAGTGAACTTTATGTTTCTGAAATACATGTGAAGTAAGATATATTTTATATTGGATGAAGCGCTCTCCTCAGGTGATAAATATATAGTTCTGTTATATAAACAGGGGATTCCATCAAAGACACAACAAGGAAATACTGCAGAGAAGGTAAAACAGTTTCAATTCCAAAATAATTATCCTAAACGTTTATTATTACTTTCAGGGCAAAAATTGAAAGAAAAATAAAGTTGACAACATTGCTTCATTTCATTTGTACAGTTTGAATTTGGCGATATGATTGCCTTTCCACGTTTACCTGTTTATACACACAAAGGAATAAAATATTCCTACACACACTATGCCATTTATGTGGGTGACACACAATTCCCTGGAACAAGTAAAGAAGATGGTCAGGATATATTTCATATAACAGGTAAAACGTTTTTTTTTTATTAAAAAAAAAGTATATATAATTTTTTTGCTGACAGGTTTAGGTCTCAAACCTTTCTTCTGAATCTTTTGTTTCCATGTCAATATGAAAAACTACATTTAACTGATTCCTGGAGTACTAGTGTGAGGTTTTTGTATTCTTAAAAGGGTTATTTTATCATTTGCATCATCATCTCTGTATTGAAAGCGCTCTTAAACTCGACTGCTGACATGTAACATTTTGGGGATTCTATTAAGAGAGGACAAATGAACAAAATGCTAAAAGACCGTGTTTGACTATAATATCCTTTTAATCCTATTTCTTTGACAGGTGTCCCCGTCCAGAAGCTTCGGGAGTTTGGCTTATCTAATTGCATATTTGGCAAGCTAAGTGATAACAAGTCCGGACATAAGAAAGATAATTATCTTGATGAAGAGGGCTTTCAAAAGAGGGATAACGCTGAAATAATTAAGGATATTACACATCTCTACAAAAATTGTGGAAAATGGCATCCTGAAAAAAACAATTGTGAACACCTTGCCACATACCTCCGCTATGGTGAAAAACACTTTAGACAGGTAATGTCATTTGATTCCTAATTGAATTCCTAGCTAAAGTAATTTCAATTGGAATGAATAATTTCGTTATGACAAAAGTACTATATTGGGTAGACCCAAAATGTGTATACCTGAAGTTTTCCATCAACAGGTTGCTGTGCCAATGCACCACACAACCAATAAGCAAATCATACCGACTTCGTGCTTCGTGAGTTTCAATATCATGGTTTGCATTTTCAGCAACACCACAATAGACTACGTCAATCTAAACACACAGAAAATACATCCCTCCCTAGCTTGTAGGCCTCCCCAGAATTGAAGGCTTGGCTTGACAATCTCCGAATGTCATTAAACATGTTGGTGTTTTGTAACAGATGTCTCTTTCTATTCATCAAATGGCTGCTGCACAGTTTGTATTCCTCGAACTATATTTTGGACGAATGTACACAGACTTTTGAAGTAGCCTGATCAGATTTAAACATTGTGACTACCTGGTTGTGTTTATGTCACATATAAAAAGGGAATACGTTTTTAAAGTTAAATGACAAATATTTAGACTGTTTTGAAGCGTTAGGTTCTAGGTGCACGAGGAATAGCCGCTTTGCTGAATAACTGTGCCTGCTGGGATCATATGAATGTGCACATTATTATAGGACGAATTGGGAGAATGATGCTCCACAACAGACAGCACATCTCAGAATCGAAAGTAAAAATACAGCCAGACTGGCCTGCTACTGTCCCTATCGAAACCATAGAAACTGTCTAGAGTAGACCCACAACTGATCCAAATGGAATGAATGAAACATTCAAATCACTGCTTGTCTCACTGCTCTTTTACGCACAATGATGCACCTGGCCTCTCTGCTGCCTATCAGCTATACCTACTGTATTTGTTCTTGTGGATTCATATTGAAAATAGGTGAGTTTTAAATGATTTTATGTGTGGTACGATTGATTGCTTGTTAGACAAACGATCCACCTACCACTACTGTCACTATTAATAGTGGATATAAGGCAGGATAGACAGTTAGACAGACTATTGGCCTGTGGTATAGTAATAGTTAGAAAGCCTAGTGCATAAGGGAAGTACCATAACACCTTGATATAGGGAAGGAGCATGCAAGCAGATGAGAATGTGGATAGGATAGAATAAATTATATAGTAAAACCTGAAATGAGAAAATGTAAAACAGTCAAAACTGTCCCTTGATGTTAACCAGATAAATGTGGTCAGATCTTGAAGCAACTCCAAAAAAGAGTTGAAGGTATAGTCAGATCAGAAACTGTGGCAATGAATCCTTCACATCTTTTCATTTTTGCTGGCACTTTTTGACCATCTAAACATTGATTCTTGAAGAATATTAGTGTTTAGTTCAAATGCCTTTACACTACGATAACCTGAATTATAACATTGTTTTGCTCTAGTATTTGTAAACACAGTTTAGGTAAACAAACTGTTTAGATTCAAAATGGTCAAAACTACCATGTTGACCTCAAGGATTGTTAGTTCTTGTCTCCTTAGTTACATCTATGAATATTATAGTTTTTGACAGGAACATGTCAGTTCAATTCCGTGTGAGAAATTTGTGAATGAATCATCTGACAATCATTTTTTCTACGTTTTGTTCCTAACAGGCAGGTACAAATGCGGCAAAGCTTCTCAAATTAGACAGGGAACCATATCTTTACCCCCTTGAGAAGGATGGGAAGGGTAAACGTGTCTTTGCTGACTGGCTCATCGAAACCCGTGGCAACCAGGGTGCACCAGCTGCTTGAGTTCCTAACCTCTCAGATGTTCTCTCTCTCTTCCATCCTCTCTGTCTCTGTATGAAGTGAGGTCTAAACCTCTCAGATGTTCTCTCTCTCTTCCATCCTCTCTGTCTCTGTATGAAGTGAGGTCTAAACCTCTCAGATGTTCTCTCTCTCTTCCATCCTCTCTGTCTCTGTATGAAGTGAGGTCTTAGTAATAATAAAACATGAGTAGAATTCTGTTTCCTGTCTGTTTTATTAAAAGGATAAAGGGCTGGTAAGCCGTCAATTAAGAGTTGTTTTTTTTTTTTAAATATGTTATAACTCACTTATTAACATTCATCTCGTGTTAAGTGATTTATTGGTAATATGGTGTTTTACTGTAAGATGAGGACATGTTGGAGACATTACTGTTAGCAGCACATGGACATGATTATCACTGATGTAATAGTTGAATCCCAACACCAGATGGCAGACAATGTACAACCTAAAGACCTTTGGTCTCGTGCTCTCAAATTATATTCTGGACTGCATTTTGTCATTCTTCCCTTCTAATCAGGGACTGATTTATACCTGGGACACCAGGTGGATGCAATTCATTATCAGGTAGAACAGAAAACCTGTAGCAATCTGGACCTCCAGGGTAGTTTTGGATACCCCTGGTCTAGTGTATTACAGTGGACTATTTATAATAAAACTACATGATAACTAATTGATAACTAACTGATAACTAATCTATAACTAAATGATAACTACCTGATACCTAATTATGACTAAGTGATAACTACATGATCACTAATAGGTGATATGATGATAACTGCTAATATGAGCTAAGTACTATTGGATTCTAAATTGACCCCTGACCCATAGCCGCAGGAAGTTGTTTGGGGTTTTGGGGGGAGCTGAGGACTACTTTCCTGGAGTAATAAAGGGCCATTTCATAAAGTACAGAGGAGTATGTTTCTCCACTTATACAGGAGTAATAAAGCCCCTCCCCCAAACAAGCCCTGCTTGTTATGTAATTTGTCAATCCTCTAAGAATGCTGGTGACATCACACATATTCCACAGAGAGGACACACTCAGCTTGTGTTCCCCTGTGAATGCATGCGTATGTCTGTGTGTTAGCCATGCTCTTCTGTCAAGACTTGCCATCCAGTAGCCCAGTAAAGTCCCACTGGAAGGTAAAGGTTTCATGGAGGGTATACAGTAGGTCTACAGTAGGTATGATGGAGGTTCTACAGTAGGTATGATGGAGGGTCTACAGTAGGTATGATGGAGGGTATACAGTAGGTGTGATGGAGGGACTACAGTAGGTATAATGGAGGGTATACAGTAGGTATGATGGAGGGTACATAAGGTATGATGGAAGGTATACAGCAGGTATGATGGAGGATATAGAGTAGCTATGATGGAGGGTATACAGTAGGTATGATGGAGGGTATACAGTAGGTATGATGGAGGGTACATAAGGTATGATGGAAGGTATACAGCAGGTATGATGGAGGGTATGTAGTAGGAATGATGGAGGGTATACATCAGGTATGATGGAGGGTATACAGTAGGTATGATGGAGGCTATACAGTAGTTATGATGGAGGGTATACAGTAGGGATGATGGAGGGTATACAGTAGGTATAATGGAGGGTATACAGTAGGTATAATGGAGGGTATACAGAAGGTATGATGGAGGGTATACAGTAGGTATGATGGAGGGTATACATCAGGTATGATGGAGGGTATACAGTAGGTATGATGGAGGGTAAACAGTAGGTATGATGGAGGGTATACAGTAGGTATGATGGAGGGTATGCAGTAGGAATGATGGAGGGTATTCATCAGGTATGATGGAGGGTATACAGTACGCAGACGGAGGGTATACAGTAGGTATGATGGAGGGTATACAGTAGGTATGAAGGAGAGTATACAGTAGATATGATGGAGAGTATACAGTAGGGATGATGGAGTGTATACAGTAGGTATAATGGAGGGTATACAGTAGGTATAATGGAGGGTATACAGTAAGTATGATGGAGGGTATACAGTAGGTATGATGGAGGGTATACAGTAGGTATGATGGAGGGTATACAGTAGGTATGATGGAGGGTATACAGTAAGTATGATGGAGGGTACATAAGGTATGATGGAGGGTATACAGTAGGTAAGATGGAGGGTATACAGTAGGTATGATGGAGGGTATACAGTAGGTATGATGGAGGGTATACAGTAGGTATGATGGAGGGTACACATCAGGGATGATGGAGGGTATACAGTAGGTATAATGGAGGGTATACATCAGGTATGATGGAGGGTATACAGTAGGTATGATGGAGGGTATACAGTAGGTATGATGGAGGGTATACAGTAGGTATGATGGAGTGTATACTGTAGGTATGATGGAGGGTACATAAGGTATGATGGAGGGTATACAGTAGGTATGATGGAGGGTATACAGTAGGTATGATGGAGGGTATACAGTAGGTATGATGGAGGTTATACATTAGGTATGATGGAGGGTATACAGTAGGTATGATGGAGGGTAAACAGTAGGTATGATGGAGGGTATACAGTAGGTATGATGGAGGGTATGCAGTAGGAATAATTGAGGGTTTACATCAGGTATGATGGAGGGTCTACAGTAGGTAGATGGAGGGTATACAGCAGGTCTGATGGAGGGTATACAGTAGGTATGATGGAGGGTATACAGTAGGTATGATGGAGGGTATACAGTAGGGATGATGGAGGGTATACACTAGGTATAATGGAGGGTATACAGTAGGTATAATGGAGGGTATACAGTAGGTATGATGGAGGGTATACAGTAGGTATGATGGAGGGTATACAGTAGGTATGATGGAGGGTAAACAGTAGGATGGAGGGTACATAAGGTATGATGGAGGGTATACAGTAGGTATGATGGAGGGTATACAGTAGGTATGATGGAGTGTACACATCAGGGATGATGGAGGGTATACAGTAGGTATAATGGAGGGTATACAGTAGGTATGATGGAGGGTATACAGTAGGTATGATGGAGGTACACATCAGGTATGATGGAGTGTATACAGTAGGTATGATGGAGGGTATACAGTAGGTTTGATGGAGGGCATACAGTAGGTATGATGGAGGGTATACATCAGGTATGATGGAGGGTATACAGTAGGTATGATGGAGGGTATACAGTAGGTATGATGGAGGTTATACAGTAGGTATGATGGAGGGTATACAGTAGGTATGATGGAGGGTAAACAGTAGGTATGATGGAGGGTATACAGTAGGTATGATGGAGGGTATGCAGTAGGAATAATTGAGGGTTTACATCAGGTATGATGGAGGGTCTACAGTAGGTAGACGGAGGGTATACAGTAGGTATGATGGAGGGTATACAGTAGGTATGATGGAGGGTATACAGTAGGTATGATGGAGGTATGATGGAGGGTATACAGTAGGTATGATGGAGGGTATACAGTAGGTATGATGGAGGGTATACAGTAGGTATGATGGAGGGGTATACAGTAGGATGGAGGGTATACAGTAGGTATGATGGAGGGTATACAGTAGGTATGATGGAGGGTATACAGTAGGTGATGGAGGGGTACATAGGTATGATGGAGGTATACAGTATGAGGTATGATGGAGGGTATACAGTAGGATGATGGAGGGTATACAGTAGGTATGATGGAGGGTATACAGTAGGTATGATGGAGGCTATACAGTAGGTATGATGGAGGGTATACAGTAGGTATGATGGAGGGTATACAGTAGGTATGATGGAGGGTATACAGTAGGTATGATGGAGGGTATACAGTAGGTATGATGGAGGGTATACAGTAGGTATGATGGATGGAGGTATACAGTAGGTATGATGGAGGGTATACAGTAGGTATGATGGAGGGTATACAGTAGGTATGATGGAGGGTATACAGTAGGTATGATGGAGGGTATACAGTAGGTATGATGGAGGGTATACAGTAGGTATGATGGAGGGTATACAGTAGGTATGATGGAGGGTATACAGTAGGTATGATGGAGGGTATACAGTAGGTATGATGGAGGGTATACAGTAGAGGGTATGATGGAGGGTATACAGTAGGGATGATGGAGGTATACAGTAGGTATGATGGAGGGTATACAGTAGGTATGATGGAGGGTATACAGTAGGTATGATGGAGGGTATACAGTAGGTATGATGGAGGTGGAGGGTATACAGTAGGTATGATGGAGGGTATACAGTAGGTATGATGGAGGGTATACAGTAGGTATGATGGAGGGTACAGTAGGTATGATGGAGGGTATACAGTAGGTATGATGGAGGGTATACAGTAGGTATGATGGAGGGTATACAGTAGGTATGATGGAGGGTATACAGTAGGTATGATGGAGGGTATACAGTAGGATGATGGAGGGTATACAGTAGGTATGATGGAGGGTATACAGTAGGTATGATGGAGGGTATACAGTAGGTATGATGGAGGGTATACAGTAGGTATGATGGAGGGTATACAGTAGGTATGATGGAGATGGAGGTATACAGTAGGTATGATGGAGGGTACATAAGGTATGATGGAGGGTATACAGTAGGTATGATGGAGGGTATACAGTAGGTATGATGGAGGGTATACAGTAGGTATGATGGAGGGTATACAGTAGGTATGATGGAGGGTATACAGTAGGTATGATGGAGGGTAAACAGTAGGTATGATGGAGGGTATACAGTAGGTATGATGGAGGGTATGCAGTAGGAATGATGGAGGGTATACATCAGGTATGATGGAGGGTATACAGTAGGTAGACGGAGGGTATACAGTAGGTATGATGGAGGGTATACAGTAGGTATGATGGAGGGTATACAGTAGGTATGATGGAGGGTATACAGTAGGTATGATGGAGGGTATACAGTAGGGATGATGGAGGGTATACAGTAGGTATGATGGAGGGTATACAGTAGGTATGATGGAGGGTATACAGTAGGTATGATGGAGGGTATACAGTAGGTATGATGGAGGGTATACAGTAGGTATGATGGAGGGTAAACAGTAGGATGGAGGGTACATAAGGTATGATGGAGGGTATACAGTAGGTATGATGGAGGGTATACAGTAGGTATGATGGAGAGTACACATAAGGGATGATGGAGGGTATACAGTAGGTATAATGGAGGGTATACAGTAGGTATGATGGAGGGTATACAGTAGGTATGATGGAGGGTACACATCAGGTATGATGGAGGGATGGAGTAGGTATGATGGAGGTATACAGTAGGTATGATGGAGGTATACAGTAGGTATGATGGAGGGTATACAGTAGGTATGATGGAGGGTATACAGTAGGTATGATGGAGGGTATACAGTAGGTATGATGGAGGGTATACAGTAGGTATGATGGAGGGTATACAGTAGGTATGATGGAGGGTATACAGTAGGTATGATGGAGGGTATACAGTAGGTATGATGGAGGGTATACAGTAGGTATGATGGAGGGTATGCAGTAGGAATAATGGAGGGTTTACATCAGGTATGATGGAGGGTATACAGTAGGTATGATGGAGGGTATACAGCAGGTATGATGGGGGTATACATTAGGTATGATGGAGGGTATACAGTAGGTATGATGGAGGGTATACAGTAGGTATGATGGAGGGTATACAGTAGGTATGATGGAGGGTATACAGTAGGTATGATGGAGGGTACATAAGGTATGGTGGAAGGTATACAGCAGGTATGATGGAGGGTATACAGTAGGTATGATGGAGGGTATACAGTAGGTATGATGGAGGGTATACAGTAGGTATGATGGAGGGTATACAGTAGGGATGATGGAGGGTATACAGTAGGTATAATGGAGGGTATACAGTAGGTATAATGGAGGGTATACAGTAGGTATGATGGAGGGTATACAGTAGGTATGATGGAGGGTATACAGTAGGTATGATGGAGGGTATACAGTAGGTATGATGGAGGGTATACAGTAGGTATGATGGAGGGTATACAGTAGGTATGATGGAGGGTATACAGTAGGTATGATGGAGGGTATACAGTAGGTATGATGGAGGGTATACAGTAGGTATGATGGAGGGTATACAGTAGGTATGATGGATGGGTATACAGTAGGTATGATGGTAGGATGGAGTATACAGGTATGATGGAGGGTATACAGTAGGTAGGTATGATGGAGGGTATGCAGTAGGAATAGGGTATATGATGGAGTTTACATCAGGTATGATGGAGGGTATACAGTAGGTATGATGGAGGGTATACAGTAGGTATGATGGAGGGTATACAGTAGGTATGATGGAGGGTATACAGTAGGTATGATGGAGGGTATACAGTAGGGATGATGGAGGGTATACAGTAGGTATGATGGAGGGTATACAGTAGGTATGATGGAGGGTATACAGTAGGTATGATGGAGGGTATACAGTAGGTATGATGGAGGGTATACAGTAGGTATGATGGAGGGTATACAGTAGGTATGATGGAGGGTATACAGTAGGTATGATGGAGGGTATACAGTAGGTATGATGGAGGGTATACAGTAGGTATGATGGAGTATACACAGGTATGGGATGATGGAGGGTATACAGTAGGTATGATGGAGGGTATACAGTAGGTATGATGGAGGGTATACAGTAGGTATGATGGAGGGTATACAGTCAGGTATGATGGAGTGTATACAGTAGGTATGATGGAGGGTATACAGTAGGTATGATGGAGGGCATACAGTAGGTATGATGGAGGGTATGATGGAGGGTAGGTATGATGGAGGGTATACAGTAGGTATGATGGAGGGTATACAGTAGGTATGATGGAGGGTATACAGTAGGTATGATGGAGGGTATACAGTAGGTATGATGGAGGGTATACAGTAGGTATGATGGAGGGTATACAGTAGGTATGATGGAGGGTATGCAGTAGGATGGATGATGGAGGTATACAGTAGGTATGATGGAGGGTCTACAGTAGGTATGATGGAGGGTATACAGTAGGTATGATGGAGGGTATACAGTAGGTATGATGGAGGGTATACAGTAGGTATGATGGAGGGTATACAGTAGGTATGATGGAGGGTATACAGTAGGTATGATGGAGGGTATACAGTAGGTATGATGGAGGTATACAGTAGGTATGATGGAGGGTACATAGGTATGATGGAGGGTATACAGTAGGTATGATGGAGGGTATACAGTAGGTATGATGGATATACAGGATGATGGAGGTATACAGTAGGTATAATGGAGGGTATACAGTAGGTATAATGGAGGGTATACAGTAGGTATGATGGAGGGTATACAGTAGGTATGATGGAGGGTATACAGTAGGTATGATGGAGGTAAACAGTAGGATGATGGAGGGTATACAGTAGGTATGATGGAGTATGATATGAGGGTATACAGTAGGTATGATGGAGGTTATACAGTAGGTATGATGGAGTGTACATAAGGTATGATGGAGGGTATACAGTAGGGATGATGGAGGGTATACAGTAGGTATAATGGAGGGTACACAGTAGGTATAATGGAGGGTATACAGTAGGTATGATGGAGGGTATACAGTATGTATGATGGAGGGTATACAGTAGGTATGATGGAGGTTAAACAGTAGGATGGAGGGTACATAAGGTATGATGGAGGGTATACAGTAGGTATGATGGAGGGTATACAGTAGGTATGATGGAGGGTATACAGTAGGTATGATGGAGGGTATACAGTAGGTATGATGGAGGGTATACAGTAGGTATGATGGAGGGTACATAAGGTATGATGGAGGGTATACAGTAGGTAAGATGGAGGGTATACAGTAGGTATATGATGAGGGTATACAGTAGGTATGATGGAGGGTATACAGTAGGTATGATGGAGGGTATACAGTAGGTATGATGGAGGGTATACAGTAGGTATGATGGAGGGTATACAGTAGGTATGATGGAGGGTATACATAGGTATGATGGAGGGTATACAGTAGGTATGATGGAGGGTATACAGTAGGTATGATGGAGGTATATACAGTAGTATGATGGAGGTATACTGAGGTATGATGGAGGGTATACAGTAGGTATGATGGAGGGTATACAGTAGGTATGATGGAGGGTATACAGTAGGTATGATGGAGGTATACAGTAGGTATGATGGAGGTTATACATTAGGTATGATGGAGGGTATACAGATAGGTATGATGGAGGGTATACAGTAGGTATGATGGAGGGTATACAGTAGGTATGATGGAGGGTATGCAGTAGGAATAATTGAGGGTTTACATCAGGTATGATGGAGGGTCTACAGTAGGTAGATGGAGGGTATACAGCAGGTATGATGGAGGGTATACAGTAGGTATGATGGAGGGTATACAGTAGGTATGATGGAGGGTATACAGTAGGGATGATGGAGGGTATACAGTAGGTATGATGGAGGGTATACAGTAGGTATGATGGAGGGTATACAGTAGGTATGATGGAGGGTATACAGTAGGTATGATGGAGGGTATACAGTAGGTATGATGGAGGGTATACAGTAGGTATGATGGAGGGTACAGTAGGTATGATGGAGGGTATACAGTAGGTATGATGGAGGGTATACAGTAGGATGGAGGGTATACAGATGATGGAGGTATACAGTAGGTATGATGGAGGGTATACAGTAGGTATGATGGAGGGTATACAGTAGGTATGATGGAGGGTATACAGTAGGTATGATGGAGGTTATACAGTAGGTATGATGGAGGGTATACAGTAGGTATGATGGAGGGTAAACAGTAGGTATGATGGAGGGTATACAGTAGGTTATGATGGAGGGTATGCAGTAGGAATAATATGATGGAGGGTTACAGTAGGTATGATGGAGGGTCTACAGTAGGTATGATGGAGGGTATACAGTAGGTATGATGGAGGGTATACAGTAGGTATGATGGAGGGTATACAGTAGGTATGATGGAGGGTATATGGATGGAGGTATACAGTAGGTATGATGGAGGGTATACAGTAGGTATGATGGAGGGTATACAGTAGGTATGATGGAGGGTATACAGTAGGTATGATGGAGGGTATACAGTAGGTATGATGGAGGGTATGATGGAGGGTATACAGTAGGTATGATGGAGGGTATACAGTAGGTATGATGGAGGAGGGTATACAGTAGGTATGATGGAGGGTATGATGGAGGGTATACAGTAGGTATGATGGAGGTATACAGTAGGTATGATGGAGGGTATACAGTAGGTATGATGGAGGGTATACATTAGGTATGATGGAGGGTATACAGTAGGTATGACGGAGGGTATACAGTAGGTATGATGGAGGGTATACAGTAGGTATGATGGAGGGTACATAAGGTATGATGGAGGGTATACAGTAGGTATGATGGAGGGTATACAGTAGGTATGATGGAGGGTATACAGTAGGTATGATGGAGGTATACATAGGTATGATGGAGGGTATACAGTAGGTATGATGGAGGGTATACAGTAGGTATGATGGAGGGTATACAGTAGGTATGATGGAGGTATACAGTAGGTATGATGGAGGGTATACAGTAGGTATGATGGAGGGTATGGTATGATGGAGGGTATACAGTAGGTATGATGGAGGGTATACAGTAGGTATGATGGAGGTATGATGGATGATGGAGGGTATACATAGTAGGTATGATGGAGGGTATACAGTAGGTATGATGGAGGGATATACAGTAGGTATGATGGAGGGTATACAGTAGGTATGATGGAGGGTATACAGTAGGTATGATGGAGGGTATACAGTAGGTATGATGGAGGTATACAGTAGGTATGATGGAGGGTATACAGTAGGTATGATGGAGGGTATACAGTAGGTATGATGGAGGGTATACAGTAGGTATGATGGAGGGTATACAGTAGGTATGATGGAGGGTATACAGTAGGTATGATGGAGGTCATACAGTAGGTATGATGGAGGGTATACATCAGGTATGATGGAGGGTATACAGTAGGTATGATGGAGGGTATACAGTAGGTATGATGGAGGGTATACAGTAGGTATGATGGATGATGGGTATGATGATGGTATACAGTAGGTATGATGGAGGGTATACAAGGTATGATGGAGGGTATACCATTGGTATGATGGAGGGTATACAGTAGGTATGATGGAGGGTATACAGTAGGTATGATGGAGGTTATACATTAGGTATGATGGAGGGTATACAGTAGGTATGATGGAGGGTAAACAGTAGGTATGATGGAGGGTATACAGTAGGTATGATGGAGGGTATGCAGTAGGAATAATTGAGGGTTTACATCAGGTATGATGGAGGGTCTACAGTAGGTAGATGGAGGGTATACAGCAGGTCTGATGGAGGGTATACAGTAGGTATGATGGAGGGTATACAGTAGGTATGATGGAGGGTATACAGTAGGTATGATGGAGGGTATACAGTAGGGATGATGGAGGGTATACACTAGGTATAATGGAGGGTATACAGTAGGTATGATGGAGGGTATACAGTAGGTATGATGGGGGGTATACAGTAGGTATGATGGAGGGTATACAGTAGGTATGATGGAGGGTATACAGTAGGTATGATGGAGGGTATGCAGTAGGAATGATGGAGGGTATACATCAGGTATGATGGAGGGTATACAGTACCCATGACGGAGGGTATACAGTAGGTATGATGGAGGGTATACAGTAGGTATGAAGGAGAGTATACAGTAGGTATGATGGAGGGTATACAGTAGGTATGATGGAGGGTATACAGTAGGTATGATGGAGGGTATACAGTAGGTATGATGGAGGGTATGCAGTAGGAATAATGAGGGTTTACATCAGGTATGATGGAGGGTCTACAGTAGGTATGATGGAGGGTATACAGCAGGTCTGATGGAGGGTATACAGTAGGTATGATGGAGGGTATACAGTAGGTATGATGGAGGGTATATGATGGAGGGATGATGGAGGGTATACAGTAGGTATAATGGAGGGTATACAGTAGGTATGATGGAGGGTATACAGTAGGTATGATGGAGGGTATACAGTAGGTATGATGGAGGGTATACAGTAGGTATGATGGAGGTTATACAGTATGGATGGAGGGTATGGAGGTATAGTAGGTATGATGGAGGGTATACAGTAGGTATGATGGAGGGTATACAGTAGGTATGATGGAGGGTATACAGTAGGTATGATGGAGGGTATACAGTAGGTATGATGGAGGGTATACAGTAGGTATGATGGAGGGTATACAGTAGGTATGATGGAGGTATACAGTAGGTATGATGGAGGGTATACAGTAGGATGGAGGGTACACATGATGGTATGATGGAGGGTATACAGTAGGTATGATGGAGGGTATACAGTAGGGATGATGGAGGGTATACAGTAGGTATAATGGAGGGTATACAGTAGGTATAATGGAGGGTATACAGTAGGTATGATGGAGGGTATACAGTAGGTATGATGGAGGGTATACAGTAGGTATGATGGAGGTTAAACAGTAGGATGGAGGGTACATAAGGTATGATGGAGGGTATACAGTAGGTATGATGGAGGTTATACAGTAGGTATGATGGAGTGTACATAAGGTATGATGGAGGGTATACAGTAGGGATGATGGAGGGTATACAGTAGGTATAATGGAGGGTACACAGTAGGTATAATGGAGGGTATACAGTAGGTATGATGGAGGGTATACAGTATGTATGATGGAGGGTATACAGTAGGTATGATGGATGATGGAGGTATACAGTAGGTATGATGGAGGGTATACAGTAGGTATGATGGAGGTATACAGTAGGTATGATGGAGGGTATACAGTAGGTATGATGGAGGGTATACAGTAGGTATGATGGAGGGTATACAGTAGGTATGATGGAGGGTATACAGTAGGGGGTGATGGAGGAGGGTATACAGTAGGTATAATGGAGGTATACAGTAGGTATAATGGAGGGTATACAGTAGGTATGATGGAGGGTATACAGTAGGTATGATGGAGGGTATACAGTCAGGTATGATGGAGGGTATACAGTAGGTATGATGGAGGGTATACAGTAGGTATGATGGAGGGTATGATGGAGGGTATACAGTAGGTATGATGGAGGGTATACAGTAGGTATGATGGAGGTATACAGTAGGGATGATGGAGTAGTATACAGTAGGTATGATGGAGGGTATACAGTAGGTATGATGGAGGGTATACAGTAGGTATGATGGAGGGTATACAGTAGGTATGATGGAGGGTATACAGTAGGTATGATGGAGGGTATACAGTAGGTATGATGGAGGGTATACAGTAGGTATGATGGAGGGTACATAGGTATGATGGTATGATGGAGGGTATACAGTAGGTATGATGGAGGGTATACAGTAGGTATGATGGAGGGTATACAGTAGGTATGATGGAGGGTATACAGTAGGTATGATGGAGGGTATACATCAGGTATGATGGAGGGTATACAGTAGGTATGATGGAGGGTATACAGTAGGTATGATGGAGGGTATACAGTAGGTATGATGGAGGGTATACAGTAGGTATGATGGAGGGTATACAGTAGGTATGATGGAGGTATACATAGGTATGATGGAGGGTACATAGGTATGATGGAGGGTATACAGTAGGTATGATGGAGGGTATACAGTAGGTATGATGGAGGGTATACAGTAGGTATGATGGAGGTATACAGTAGGTATGATGGAGGGTATACAGTAGGTATGATGGAGGGTATACAGTATGATGTATGATGGAGGGTATACAGTAGGTATGATGGAGGGTATACAGTAGGTATGATGGAGGTATACAGTAGGTATGATGGAGGTATACAGGGTATGATGGAGGGTATACAGTAGGTATGATGGAGGGTATACAGTAGGTATGATGGAGGGTATACAGTAGGTATGATGGAGGGTATACAGTAGATATGATGGAGGGTATACATCAGGTATGATGGAGGGTATACAGTAGCTATGATGGAGGGTATACAGTAGGCATGATGGAGGGTATACAGTAGGTATGATGGAGGGTATACAGTAGATATGATGGAGAGTATACAGTAGGGATGATGGAGTGTATACAGTAGGTATAATGGAGGGTATACAGTAGGTATAATGGAGGGTATACAGTAAGTATGATGGAGGGTATACAGTAGGTATGATGGAGGGTATACAGTAGGTATGATGGAGGGTATACAGTAGGTATGATGGAGGGTATACAGGTATGATGGAGGTATACAGGTAGGTATGATGGAGGTATACAGGAGGTATACAGTAGGTATGATGGAGGGCATACAGTAGGTATGATGGAGGGTATACAGTAGGTATGATGGAGGGTATACAGTAGGTATGATGGAGGGTATACAGTAGGTATGGTATGATGGATGATGGAGGTTATACAGTAGGTATGATGGAGGGTATACAGTAGGTATGATGGAGGGTAAACAGTAGGTATGATGGAGGGTATACAGTAGGTATGATGGAGGGTATGCAGTAGGAATAATTGAGGGTTTACATCAGGTATGATGGAGGGTCTACAGTAGGTAGATGGAGGGTATACAGCAGGTCTGATGGAGGGTATACAGTAGGTATGATGGAGGGTATACAGTAGGTATGATGGAGGGTATACAGTAGGTATGATGGAGGGTATACAGTAGGTATGATGGAGGGTATACAGTAGGTATGATGGAGGGTATACAGTAGGTATGATGGAGGGTATACAGTAGGTATGATGGAGGGTATACAGTAGGTATGATGGAGGGTATACAGTAGGTATGATGGAGGGTATACAGTAGGTATGATGGAGGGTATACAGTAGGTATGATGGAGGGTATGCAGTAGGAATAATTGAGGGTTTACACCAGTTATGATGGAGGGTATACAGTAGGTATGATGGAGGGTATACAACAGGTATGATGGGGGTATACATCAGGTATGATGGAGGGTATACAGTAGGTATGATGGAGGGTATACTGTAGGTATGATGGAGGGTACATAAGGTATGATGGAGGGTATACAGTAGGTATGATGGAGGGTATACAGTAGGTATGATGGAGGGTATACAGTAGGTATGATGGAGGGTATACATAGGTATGATGGAGGGTATACAGTAGGTATGATGGAGGGTATACAGTAGGTATGATGGAGGGTATACAGTAGGTATGATGGAGGGTATACAGTAGGTATGATGGAGGGTATACAGTAGGTATGATGGAGGGTATACATCAGGTATGATGGAGGGTATACAGTAGGTATGATGGAGGGTATACAGTAGGTATGATGGAGGTATACAGTAGGTATGATGGAGGGTATACAGTAGGTATGATGGAGGGTATACAGTAGGTATGATGGAGGGTATACAGTAGGTATGATGGAGGGTATACAGTAGGTATGATGGAGGGTATACAGTAGGTATGATGGAGGGTACATAAGGTATGATGGAGGGTATACAGTAGGTATGATGGAGGGTATACAGTAGGTATGATGGAGGGTATACAGTAGGTATGATGGAGGGTATACAGTAGGTATGATGGAGGGTACACATCAGGGATGATGGAGGGTATACAGTAGGTATGATGGAGGGTATACATCAGGTATGATGGAGGGTATACAGTAGGTATGATGGATGGAGGTATACAGTAGGTATGATGGAGGGTATACAGTAGGTATGATGGAGTGGTATACTGGAGGGTAGGTATGATGGAGGGTATACAGTAGGTATGATGGAGGGTACATAAGGTATGATGGAGGGTATACAGTAGGTATGATGGAGGGTATACAGTAGGTATGATGGAGGGTATACAGTAGGTATGATGGAGGTTATACAGTAGTTATGATGGAGGGTAAACAGTAGGTATGATGGAGGGTATACAGTAGGTATGATGGAGGGTATGCAGTAGGAATAATTGAGGGTTTACATCAGGTATGATGGAGGGTCTACAATAGGTAGATGGAGGGTATACAGCAGGTCTGATGGAGGTTATACAGTAGGTATGATGGAGGGTATACAGTAGGTATGATGGAGGGTATACAGTAGGGATGATGGAGGGTATACACTAGGTATAATGGAGGGTATACAGTAGGTATGATGGAGGGTATACAGTAGGTATGATGGGGGGTATACAGTAGGTATGATGGAGGGTACACAGTAGGTATGATGGAGGGTATACAGTAGGTATGATGGAGGGTATGCAGTAGGAATGATGGAGGGTATACATCAGGTATGATGGAGGGTATACAGTACCCAGACGGAGGGTATACAGTAGGTATGATGGAGGGTATACAGTAGGTATGAAGGAGAGTATACAGTAGGTATGATGGAGGGTATACAGTAGGGGTGATGGAGGGTATACAGTAGGTATGATGGAGGGTAAACAGAAGGTATGATGGAGGGTATGCAGTAGGAATAATTGAGGGTTTACATCAGGTATGATGGAGGGTCTACAGTAGGTAGATGGAGGGTATACAGCAGGTCTGATGGAGGGTATACAGTAGGTATGATGGAGGGTATACAGTAGGTATGATGGAGGGTATAGAGTAGGGATGATGGAGGGTATACAGTAGGTATAATGGAGGGTATACAGTAGGTATAATGGAGGGTATACAGTAGGTATGATGGAGGGTATACAGTAGGTATGATGGAGGGTATACAGTAGGTATGATGGAGGTATACAGTAGGATGATGAGGGTGGAGGGTACATGGTATGATGGAGGGTATACAGTAGGTATGATGGAGGGTATACAGTAGGTATGATGGAGGGTATACAGTAGGTATGATGGAGGGTATACAGTAGGTATAATGGATGGTATACAGTAGGTATGATGGATGATGGAGGGTATACAGTAGGTATGATGGAGGGTATACAGTAGGTATGATGGAGGTTAAACAGTAGTATGATGGAGGGTACACAGTAGGTATGATGGAGGGTATACAGTAGGTATGATGGAGGGTATACAGTAGGGATGATGGAGGGTATACAGTAGGTATAATGGAGGAGTATACAGTAGGTATAATGGAGGGTATACAGTAGGTATGATGGAGGTATACAGTAGGTATGATGGAGGGTATACAGTAGGTATGATGGAGGTATACAGTAGGATGGAGGGTATACAGTAGGTATGATGGAGGGTATACAGTAGGTATGATGGAGGTATACAGTAGGTATGATGGAGTATACAGTAGGTATGATGGAGGGTATACAGTAGGTATGATGGAGGTATACATAGGTATGATGGAGGTATACAGTAGGTATGATGGAGGGTATACAGTAGGTATGATGGAGGGTATACAGTAGGTATGATGGAGGGTATACAGTAGGTATGATGGAGGTATACATAGGTATGATGATGGAGGTATACAGTCTGTATGATGGAGGGTATACAGTAGGTATGATGGAGGGTATACAGTAGGTATGATGGAGGGTATACAGTAGATGTATGATGGATGATGGAGGGTATACAGTAGGTATGATGGAGGTATACAGTAGGTATGATGGAGGTATAAACAGTAGGTATAATGGAGGGTATACAGTAGGTATGATGGAGGGTATACAGTAGGTATGATGGAGGGTATACAGTAGGTATGATGGAGGGTATACAGTAGGTATGATGGAGGTATACAGTAGGTATGATGGAGGGTATACAGTAGGTATGATGGAGGGTATACAGTAGGTATGATGGAGGGTATACAGTAGGTATGATGGAGGTATACAGTAGGTATGATGGAGGGTATACAGTAGGTATGATGGAGGGTACATAAGGTATGATGGAGGGTATACAGTAGGTATGATGGAGGGTATACAGTAGGTATGATGGAGGGTATACAGTAGGTATGATGGAGGGTATACAGTAGGTATGATGGAGGGTATACTGTAGGTATGATGGAGGGTACATCAGGTATGATGGAGGGTATACAGTAGGTATGATGGAGGGTATACAGTAGGTATGATGGAGGGTACACAGTAGGTATGATGGAGGGTATACAGTAGGTATGATGGAGGGTACACAGTCAGGGATGATGGAGGGTATACAGTAGGTATAATGGAGGGTATACAGGTAGGTATGATGGAGGGGTATACAGTAGGTATGATGGAGGGTATACAGTAGGTATGATGGAGGGTATACAGTAGGTATGATGGAGGGTATACAGTAGGTATGATGGAGGGTACATAAGGTATGATGGAGGGTATACAGTAGGTATGATGGAGGGTATACAGTAGGTATGATGGAGGGTATACAGTAGGTATGATGGAGGTTATACAGTAGGTATGATGGAGGGTATACAGTAGGTATGATGGAGGGTATACAGTAGGTATGATGGAGGGTATACAGTAGGTATGATGGAGGGTATACAGTAGGTATGATGGAGGGTATACAGTAGGTATGATGGAGGGTATACAGTAGGTATGATGGAGGGTATACAGTAGGTATGATGGAGGGTATACAGTAGGTATGATGGAGGGTATACAGTAGGTGGATGATGGAGGGGGTATACAGTAGGTATGATGGAGGGGTATACAGTAGGTATAATGGAGGGTATACAGTAGGTATAATGGAGGGTATACAGTAGGTATGATGGAGGGTATACAGTAGGTATGATGGAGGGTATACAGTAGGTATGATGGAGGGTAAACAGTAGGATGGAGGGTACATAAGGTATGATGGAGGGTATACAGTAGGTATGATGGAGGGTATACAGTAGGTATGATGGAGGGTACACATCAGGTATGATGGAGGGTATACAGTAGGTATGATGGAGGGTATACAGTAGGTATGATGGAGGGTATACAGTAGGTATGATGGAGGGTATACAGTAGGTATGATGGAGGGTATACATTAGGTATGATGGAGGGTATACAGTAGGTATGATGGAGGGTATACAGTAGGTATGATGGAGGGTATACATAGGTATGATGGAGGGTATACAGTAGGTATGATGGAGGGTATACAGTAGGTATGATG
This sequence comes from Oncorhynchus tshawytscha, assembly GCF_018296145.1. Lineage (NCBI taxonomy): Eukaryota > Metazoa > Chordata > Actinopteri > Salmoniformes > Salmonidae > Oncorhynchus > Oncorhynchus tshawytscha. The sequence continues at coordinate 73,510,095 of NC_056438.1, read as the reverse complement.
GAGGGTATACAGTAGGTATGATGGAGGGTATACAGATAGGTATGATGGAGGGTATACAGTAGGTATGATGGAGGGTATACAGTAGGTATGATGGAGGGTATACAGCAGGTAGGAATAATGAGGGTTTACATCAGGTATGATGGAGGGTCTACAGTAGGTAGATGGAGGGTATACAGCAGGTATGATGGAGGGTATACAGTAGGTATGATGGAGGGTATACAGTAGGTATGATGGAGGGTATACAGTAGGTATGATGGAGGGTATACAGTAGGTATGATGGAGGGTATACAGTAGGTATGATGGAGGGTATAGTATGAGGTATGATGGAGGTATACAGTAGGTATGATGGAGGGTATACAGTAGGTATGATGGAGGGTATGACAGTAGGTATGATGGAGGGTATACAGTAGGTATGATGGAGGGTATACAGTAGGTATGATGGATACAGTAGGTATACAGTAGGTATGATGGAGGGTATACAGTAGGTATGATGGAGGGTATACAGTAGGTATGATGGAGGGTATACAGTAGGTATGATGGAGGGTATACAGTAGGTAGGTATGATGGAGGTATACAGTAGGTATGATGGAGGGTATACATGGAGGTACAGTAGGTATGATGGAGGTACATAGGTATGATGGAGGGTATACAGTAGGGATGATGGAGGGTATACAGTAGGTATGAATGGAGGGTATACAGTAGGTATAATGGAGGGTATACAGTAGGTATGATGGAGGGTATACAGTAGGTATGATGGAGGTATACAGTAGGTATGATGGAGGGTATACAGTAGGATGGATGGGTACATATATGATGGAGGGTATACAGTAGGTATGATGGAGGGTATACAGTAGGTATGATGGAGGGATACAGTAGGTATGATGGAGGTATACAGTAGGTATGATGGAGGGTATACAGTAGGTATGATGGAGGGTATGGAGGGTATACATAGGTATGATGGAGGTATACAGTAGGTATGATGGAGGGTATACAGTAGGTATGATGGAGGGTATACAGTAGGTATGATGGAGGTATACAGTAGGTATGATGGAGGGAGGGTATACAGTAGGTATGATGGAGGGTATACAGTAGGTATGATGGAGGGTATACAGTAGGTATAATGGAGGGTATACATCAGGTATGATGGAGGGTATACAGTAGGTATGATGGAGGGTATACAGTAGGTATGATGGAGGGTATACAGTAGGTATGATGGAGGGTATACTGTAGGTATGATGGAGGTATACATAGGTATGATGGATGATGGGGTATACAGTAGGTATGATGGAGGGTATACAGTAGGTATGATGGAGGGTATACAGTAGGTATGATGGAGGTTATACAGTAGGTATGATGGAGGGTATACAGTAGGTATGATGGAGGGTATACAGTAGGTATGATGGAGGGTATACAGTAGGTATGATGGAGGGTATGCAGTAGGATGATGGAGGGTTTACATCAGGTATGATGGAGGGTCTACAGTAGGTAGATGGAGGGTATACAGCAGGTCTGATGGAGGTATACAGTAGGTATGATGGAGGGGGTATACAGTAGGTATGATGGAGGGTATACAGTAGGTATGATGGAGGGTATACAGTAGGTATAATGGAGGGTATACAGTAGGTATGATGGAGGGTATACAGTAGGTATGATGGATGATGGAGGGTACAGTAGGTATGATGGAGGGTATACAGTAGGTATGATGGAGGGTATAATGATGGAGTAGGATGATGGAGGGTACATAGGTATGATGGAGGTATACAGTAGGTATGATGGAGGGTATACAGTAGGTATGATGGAGGGCATACAGTAGGTATGATGGAGGGTATACATCAGGGTATGATGGAGGGTATACAGTAGGTATGATGGAGGGTATACAGTAGGTATGATGGAGGTTATACAGTAGGTATGATGGAGGGTATACAGTAGGTATGATGGAGGGTAAACAGTAGGTATGATGGAGGGTATACAGTAGGTATGATGGAGGGTATGCAGTAGGAATAATTGAGGGTTTACATCAGGTATGATGGAGGGTCTACAGTAGGTAGATAGAGGGTATACAGCAGGTCTGATGGAGGGTATACAGTAGGTATGATGGAGGGTATACAGTAGGTATGATGGAGGGTATACAGTAGGGATGATGGAGGGTATACAGTAGGTATGATGGAGGGTATACAGTAGGTATAATGGAGGGTATACAGTAGGTATGATGGAGGGTATACAGTAGGTATGATGGAGGGTATACAGTAGGTATGATGGAGGTAAACAGTAGGTATGATGGAGGGTATACAGTAGGTATGATGGAGGGTATTATGGAGGTATACACCAGGTATGATGGAGGGTATACAGTAGGTATGATGGAGGGTATACAACAGGTATGATGGAGGGTATACATCAGGTATGATGGAGGGTATACAGTAGGTATGATGGAGGGTATACAGTAGGTATGATGGAGGGTATACAGTAGGTATGATGGAGGGTATACAGTAGGTATGATGGAGGTATACAGTAGGTATGATGGAGGGTATACAGTAGGTATGATGGAGGTATAAGGGTATGATGGAGGGTATACAGTAGGTATGATGGAGGGTATACAGTAGGTATGATGGAGGGTATACAGTAGGTATGATGGAGGGTATACAGTAGGTATGATGGAGGGTATACTGTAGGTATGATGGAGGGTACATCAGGTATGATGGAGGGTATACAGTAGGTATGATGGAGGGTATACAGTAGGTATGATGGAGGGTACATAAGGTATAATGGAGGGTATACAGTAAGTATGATGGAGGGTATACAGTAGGTATGATGGAGGGTATACAGTAGGTATGATGGAGGGTATACAGTAGGTATGATGGAGGGTATACAGTAGGTATGATGGAGGGTACATAAGGTATGATGGAGGGTATACAGTAGGTATGATGGAGGGTATACAGTAGGTATGATGGAGGGTATACAGTAGGTATGATGGAGGGTATACAGTAGGTATGATGGAGGGTATACAGTCAGGTATGATGGAGGGTATACAGTAGGTATGATGGAGGGTATACAGTAGGTATGATGGAGGGTATACAGTAGGTATGATGGAGGGTATACAGTAGGTATGATGGAGGGTATACAGTAGGTATGATGGAGGTATACAGTAGGTATGATGGAGGGTACATGATGGAGGTAGGTATGGAGGGTATGATGGAGGGTATACAGTAGGTATGATGGAGGGTATACAGTAGGTATGATGGAGGGTATACAGTAGGTATGATGGAGGTTATACATTAGGTATGATGGAGGGTATACAGTAGTATGATGGAGGGTAAACAGTAGGTATGATGGAGGGTATACAGTAGGTATGATGGAGGGTATGCAGTAGGAATGATGGAGGGTTTACATCAGGTATGATGGAGGGTCTACAATAGGTATGATGGAGGGTATACAGCAGGTATGATGGAGGGTATACAGTAGGTATGATGGAGGGTATACAGTAGGTATGATGGAGGGTATACAGTAGGTATGATGGAGGGTATACAGTAGGTATAATGGAGGGTATACAGGTATGAGGTATGATGGAGGGATATACAGTAGGTATGATGGGGGGTATACAGTAGGTATGATGGAGGGTACACAGTAGGTATGATGGAGGGTATACAGTAGGTATGATGGAGGGTATGCAGTAGGAATGATGGAGGGTATACATCAGGTATGATGGAGGGTATACAGTACCCAGACGGAGGGTATACAGTAGGTATGATGGAGGGTATACAGTAGGTATGAAGGAGAGTATACAGTAGGTATGATGGAGGGTATACAGTAGGGGTGATGGAGGGTATACAGTAGGTATGATGGAGGGTAAACAGAAGGTATGATGGAGGGTATGCAGTAGGAATAATTGAGGGTTTACATCAGGTATGATGGAGGGTCTACAGTAGGTATGATGGAGGGTATACATGGAGGGTATAGGTATGATGGAGGGTATACAGTAGGTATGATGGAGGGTATACAGTAGGTATGATGGAGGGTATACAGTAGGGATGATGGAGGGTATACAGTAGGTATAATGGAGGGTATACAGTAGGTATGATGGAGGGTATACAGTAGGTATGATGGAGGGTATACAGTAGGTATGATGGAGGGTATACAGTAGGTATGATGGAGGTTAAACAGTAGGATGGAGGGTACATAAGGTATGATGGAGGGTATACAGTAGGTATGATGGAGGGTATACAGTAGGGATGATGGAGGGTATACAGTAGGTATAATGGAGGGTATACAGTAGGTATAATGGAGGGTATACAGTAGGTATGATGGAGGGTATACAGTAGGTATGATGGAGGGTATACAGTAGGTATGATGGAGGTTAAACAGTAGGATGGAGGGTACATAAGGTATGATGGAGGGTATACAGTAGGTATGATGGAGGGTATACAGTAGGTATGATGGAGGGTATACAGTAGGTATGATGGAGGGTATACAGTAGGTATGATGGAGGGTATACAGTAGGTATGATGGAGGGTATACAGTAGGTATGATGGAGGGTATACAGTAGGTATGATGGAGGTTAAACAGTAGGATGGAGGGTACATAAGGTATGATGGAGGGTATACAGTAGGTATGATGGAGGTTATACAGTAGGTATGATGGAGTGTACATAAGGTATGATGGAGGGTATACAGTAGGTATGATGGAGGGTATATATCAGGTATGATGGAGGGTATACAGTAGGTATGATGGAGGGTATACCATTGGTATGATGGAGGGTATACAGTAGGTATGATGGAGGTCATACAGTAGTTATGATGGAGGGTATACATCAGGTATGATGGAGGGTATACAGTCTGTATGATGGAGGGTATACAGTAGGTATGATGGAGGGTATACAGTAGGTAGACGGAGGGTATACAGTAGGTATGATGGAGGGTATACAGTAGGTATGATGGAGGGTATACAGTAGGGGTGATGGAGGGTATACAGTAGGTATAATGGAGGGTATACAGTAGGTATAATGGAGGGTATACAGTAGGTATGATGGAGGGTATACAGTAGGTATGATGGAGGGTATACATCAGGTATGATGGAGGGTATACAGTAGCTATGATGGAGGGTATACAGTAGGCATGATGGAGGGTATACAGTAGGTATGATGGAGGGTATACAGTAGGTATGATGGAGGGTATACAGTAGGTATGATGGAGGTTAAACAGTAGGTATGAAGGAGGGTAAACAGTAGGTATGATGGAGGGTATACAGTAGGTATGATGGAGGGTATGCAATAGGAATGATGGAGGGTATACAGTAGGTATGAAGGAGGTTAAACAGTAGGAATGATGGAGGGTATACATCAGGTATGATGGAGGGTATACAGTACCCAGACGGAGGGTATACAGTAGGTATGATGGAGGGTATACAGTAGGTATGAAGGAGAGTATACAGTAGGTATGATGGAGGGTATACAGTAGGGGTGATGGAGGGTATATAGTAGGTATGATGGAGGGTATGCAGCAGGTATGATGGAGGGTATACATCAGGTATGATGGAGGGTATACAGTAGGTATGATGGAGGGTATACAGTAGGTATGATGGAGGGTATACAGTAGGTATGATGGAGGTATACAGTAGGTATAATGGAGGGTATACAGTAGGTATGATGGAGGGTATACATCAGGTATGATGGAGGGTATACAGTAGCTATGATGGAGGGTATACAGTAGGCATGATGGAGGGTATACAGTAGGTATGATGGAGGGTAAACAGTAGGTATGATGGAGGGTATGCAGTAGGAATGATGGAGCGTATACATCAGGTATGATGGAGGGTATACAGTACCCAGACGGAGGGTATACAGTAGGTATGAAGGAGAGTATACAGTAGGTATGATGGAGGGTATACAGTAGGGGTGATGGAGGGTATACAGTAGGTATAATGGAGGGTATACAGTAGGTATAATGGAGGGTATACAGTAGGTATGATGGAGGGTATACAGTAGGTATGATGGAGGGTATGATGGAGGTATACAGGTATGATGGAGGTATACAGTAGGTATGATGGAGGGGAGGTATACAGTAGGTATGATGGAGGGTATACAGTAGGTATGATGGAGGGTATACAGTAGGTATGATGGAGGGTATACAGTAGGTATGATGGAGGGTATACAGTAGGTATGATGGAGGGTATACAGTAGGTATGATGGAGGGTATACAGTAGGGGTATGATGGAGGGTATACAGTAGGTATGATGGAGGGTATACAGTAGGTATGATGGAGGTATACAGTAGGTATGATGGAGGGTATACATATGATGGAGGTAGGGTATGATGGAGGGTATAGGTATGATGGAGGGTATGATGGAGGGTATACAGTAGGTATGATGGAGGGTATACAGTAGGTATGATGGAGGGTATACAGTAGGTATGATGGAGGGTATACAGTAGGTATGATGGAGGGTATACAGTAGGTATGATGGAGGGTATACAGTAGGTATGATGGAGGGTATACAGTAGGTATGATGGAGGGTATACAGTAGGTATGATGGAGGGTATACAGTAGGTATGATGGAGGGTATACAGTAGGTATGATGGAGGGTATACAGTAGGTATGATGGAGGGTATACAGGAGGTATGATGGAGGGTATACAGTAGGTATGATGGAGGTATACAGTAGGTATGATGGAGGGTATACAGTAGGTATGATGGAGGGCATACAGTAGGTATGATGGAGGGTATACAGTAGGTATAGGTATGATGGAGGGTATACATAGGTATGATGGAGGGTATACAGTAGGTATGGTATGATGGAGGGTATACAGTAGGTATGATGGAGGGTATACAGTAGGTATGATGGAGGGTATACAGTAGGTATATGATGGAGGGTATGGAGGGTAGTAGGTATGATGGAGGGTATACAGTAGGTATGATAGGGTATACAGTATGATGGAGGGTATACAGTAGGTATGATGGAGGGTATACAGTAGGTATGATGGAGGGTATACAGGTATACAGGTATGATGGAGGGTATACAGTAGGTATGATGGAGGGTATACAGTAGGTATGATGGAGGGTATACAGTAGGTATGATGGAGGTATACATCAGGTATGATGGAGGGTATGATGACAGTAGGTATGATGGAGGGAGGGTATGATGGAGGCATGATGGAGGGTATACAGTAGGTATGATGGAGGGTATACAGTAGGTATGATGGAGGGTATACAGTAGGTATGATGGAGGGAATACAGTAGGGATGATGGAGGGTATACAGCAGGTATAATGGAGGGTATGCAGTAGAAATGATGGAGGGTATACATCAGGTATGATGGAGGGTATACAGTAGGTATTATGAAGGGTATACAGTTGGGATGATGGAGGGTATACATCAGGTATGATGGAGGGTATACACTAGGTAGACGGAGGGTATACAGTAGATATGATGGAGGGTATACAGTAGGTATGATCGAGGGTATACAGTAGGTATGATATAGGGTATACAGTAGGTTTGATGGATGGTATACAGTAGGTATGATGGAGGGTACATAAGGTATGATGGAGGGTATACAGAAGGTATGATGGAGGGTATACAGTAGGTAAAATGGAGGGTATACAGTAGGTATGACGGAGGGTATACAGTAGTTATGATATCGGGTATACAGTTGGTTTGATGGAGGGTATACAGTAGGTATGATGGAGGGTATACAGTAGGTATGATATCGGGTATACAGTTGGTTTGATGGAGGGTATACAGTAGGTATGATGGAGGGTAAACAGTAGGTATGATGGAGGGTATACAGTAGGTATGATGGAGGGTATACATCAGGTATGATGGAGGGTATACAGTAGGTATGATGGAGGGTATACAGTAGGTATGATGGAGGGTATACAGTAGGTATGATGGAGGGTATACAGCAGTGGGTCAGCTCTACTAGCTGGCGATCCAGCCCTAACACTGACTCGTTCTGGAAGGGTAAGCAAGCCCAATCTCAAAGATGGTCACTTTTGGAATTCTTAGACCTAAAACCATAAGACAATGGGGTCACAATAGGCTGTGTAACATTGAACATTGTTAGTGTTGCAAGTTAAAAGAAGGGGGATGTAGATGGGTGGTTGTTCCACCAAGAATTCATGGACTATAAGTGTGATGTGGGGACCACATTGAGTGTGACACAAGATGTAGAGTATCATGTATGAAATTCAGAAGGTCAAGTAAACTCCCTTATTCACCTGCATGATACAGTAGTCTAAACGGTTAAGGAGCTACAGACAGAAGTTGGCACATCAGCGTTACTGATGTCATAGAAGTCCCGTGGGGCTTATGGGGGTCGTAGAGCAAAACGGAGAACACCATCGTGTTTTTGAGTCTCCCTTTCGTATTAGTTTGTAGGCCAAACACTACAGACGTTTTTGTGAGAAGACCGTCTTATGGTCTGATGAACACTGCTCTGGCTCTGTCACCTATCACCCCAGATGCGGAAGGGCGACATTTTCAGATGCGATGGATTGGGATGCAGCCCATGCAAAAGAAGCAGATATATGTAGCTTAAACTGACAGATTTTGATGGGGATTTTTTTGTTTGTTATTTAGATTGACGCACCGGTGCTTCGATGGACTCTAGGGGATTTCATCCAGCGATAGCCGACACCAACATATAAGATGTTTGTCGGTGTGGTGTGTTGGAGGTGTAACTACGTTGGAGCTGTCAAATCGGTGAGCAGCTGCTCTTGATCATTGTCACAAAGCTACACCCATCCCACTCAGGTTAGAAGTTCAGAACAAGAAAGTGTAGGCTATATAGAAACAATTACAGTCAAATTCAAAATAATTCAACTAAATGATGAGGATTTCTATCAGCCTAATCGAGCTGTAGATAACACCTCACATTTGTGTTTGAACATGTAAACAATTCTTAATGTGATTTCTCTTAATACGACTCTGTGTCGCCAAAAGCAATGCCGCTTTAGGTATAATGCCAGGAGCAGATTGTGGATTTGACAGCTCTAACTCAGTTATACCTTCGACACCACCAAAACAACAACTATGCAGATGTCGGCTAATGTGGATCTGATTCAATGGTAGAAAAGAGAAGTTGCAGACAAAAGTGACTACAAAGCAGACAAAAATACAGCATATTGGCCGCAGTGCGTTGACCTCCCTGGAGGGTCACAGATGTTGCCGGGCATCACCCAATTTTTATTTATTTTTGAAATGCCGCAGATGAGTGTTTGCGACCCACCTAGACGACACTTGTCTTTTCTTCCAAAAATGTAGCTTAAAGATGTGTTTTTGGTGGGTTAGTAGGAAAGACAGAAACCACTGTAAAGATGTGCTGCTGGAAATGTCTGGGATTATTCCAATACAACCATCGGGTGTGGATTTTTTTCTGTGTAGACCCCCAGATGGATGACAGAGGGAGGAAACCACCTTCTACTCCCCACATACAGGCTCTGTGTTGGTATCAACTCTCATCTCATTGGTCTCATGGATATTATGCCAATCAGCTGTGACGTCTGGGGAGGAGTTTGTGTTTTTGACCCTAGAGTGAAACGTGTAACAAGTTCAGCTGGACAGTATGTGAAGGATCAATATCACAATGTCCGGTAGAGTTATTAAATGTGAACAGAACACAAATCAACATTCATAAAAATGTTCCACGTAACCTTTATTTATGCACTTTATTGCACAATGTCCTTAGGTTTGTCAGAACATCCACATAAAATCATTTTCTCTTTGTGTGCGCCAGCTCATGTTTTTTATTCAACATGCCGACATTTATTTACTGCAAAACATAAAAAGTTCTGCTTTAAACACTAAACGTTTTTATATCTTAGGAAACACATTTTATATATTTAACATTTCAGGCAAACAGGATGTTAAAGATTTTGTTCAGACAAACTCAATGACAGACAAACTGAATTGCAATTTAACAGTAGTACTGACTACTAAATGAAAGACCAAAGTATGTTGATTGATGTTATATAATGGGACGACAGATATACTTCCTTTAATGATAATGTTCAGGAGAGTCTTTGTTCTGAATATCACCTTCACCTGGCTCTATCAGCCTTCTTTGTAAAACCACAGTGATAGTTCAGTACACCTGCTATGCTCTGCTAGAGACCATTTACCACTGCTCCTCTCATATCTAGGTTAGCAGAAGGCTTGGGACCTATTTGGTTAGATACTGATTTCACAGTTGAGATGTACAGGACAGAGAGGTGTCTGAAAAGAAATGCCTGTGGCTGGCACGAACATGTGATTATGTAAGTTTGAAATGTTGAACCTGAACCCTCTGTTCTTGTCACATACTGTACACACACACTCACACTCACACACATACATTGGCACACAGTGTCAATCAACTCAGAGTTCACACATGCATATTGTGGATATGCTTGTACCTAATTCAGCATGTCCAGTAACATTTGTGGATATTGTATACCCAAATAAGGTAATACATGAAATGTAAAATGTAGTTTTCCAGACGAAGACATGTTAGGTTATTTTAGAGAGATGTCCAGTCAGTAGCTATATATCTGTTGACATGTTTGGAGCCCATCAAGGGGTCTCTAATCTTCTTACATACAAACCTTGCTTTCACTAGTGTTCTGAAAGTCTGGTCTGTTTCTATCAGACTGAACACAGGAATTTCCTGTGTTTCCTCCTACAGTAGTGGGGCTCCTGCTGAGGTAAAACAGTGGTGTCCCTGTTGTTTTAACTCAGTAGGAGACGCTGTGTAATATAGTGGTTCACAAACGTTCCTACTTAACCACCAAATAAACATGTTTTTACAGTGTCATGTCTGCGTTTCCATTGTTTTGGTCCGAATCTATACCTAGACACCAGAAAGATCACTTTCATTTTTTTAAACGTACTTTTAGAATTACATTCATTTGAAAATATTAATGTGTTTATTGGAGTTAAATGTTTACTTAAATTCAGGAGAGGGGACCAGACCTGAATGCAACTCTTTCAACTAGTCGCCTTGAAAGTAGCTTTTCCATCAACTCAACAAGCGCCAGCTGCTACTAACTGCCAATCATCCTCCATACCTGTCCTCACTTTTGTTAAACACCACAGCCACCGCTACTTAAACCTGACCAAACTAACATCCCTCCTCCTCCACCTTTAGTTCCTCCTGAGGGGGACTGTCATCATCATCATCATCATCATCATCATCATCATCATCATCATCGTTATCATCGCAGAAGCAGCCTACCTACCATGGCCTGATGATGATGTTGACCAAGACTCCAGGCCCAAGACAAATTGTTACATGTTTTTATTGACTTTTTTTTTGAGTTCAGTTGATGATAACTGTAGAAGACCTTGACAACATACAGCATATTCTTTATTAGAGTGCACCATCATGTCTCTCTCCACCTGGGCCACCACTTGCACCATCATCTCTCTCTCCACCTGGGCCTCCACCTGCCACATCATGTCTCTCTTCATCTGGGCCTCCATCTGCATCATCATGTCTCTCTCTACCTGTTCCTCCACCTGCCCCAGCATGTCTCTCTCCACCTGCACCATCATCTCTCTCTCCACCTGGGTTTAATATCAGAACATATTCAAAGCAGCTGATAATTATTTAAAGTGTTACAATTGTTAAGATCAGAGCAGTTGGAGGAAGTCTGAGGCTCCATTGTCACGGGTCTGGTCAAGAACAGTATTTAAAAGGTCACATCTCCCAGCTTCAATAGGCTCTGACCATCACAGGAAAGACCCATCACTCTCACCTCTCAACTCAACGTCCACTTGTCTTTCTCTCCGGAGGTAAGTGATACTTCATATCTTATCAGAAGAGACAGTGGTCTCTTCATCGGTCTGTCTCAGCTGCAGATCTGGGAACAAATACATGGGGCTCGCGAATGGCACAGCAGTCCAAGGCACTGCACCTCAGTGGTAGAGGTGTCACTACAGACCCTGGTTCGATTCCGGGCTGTATCACAACCGGCCATGATTGGAAGTAATATAGGGTGGCGCACAATTGGTAGAGCGTCATTAGGGTTAGGCAGGGGTAGGCCGTTATTGATCTTAACTGACTTGCCTAGTTAAATAAAACATTTCATTATTTAAGTATTTGTATGTGTATTTTCAAATGTGGCTGAATTTGGCTGTTTGAAACATTACAAATGCCTCTAGTACCAAATAAACCTGGGTCCAAATACATGGAGCATTAAATTATAGGTATGAAAACATTTTTTAAAGTTATTCTCTGTTTGTAAAAACTATCTATTTACACATATTGATTTTGAAGGTTGTGTTGTATATCTGTGATGAACTTAAATATTACATTCCTGTTTTAGTCAATGTCTGTCTGACATTTAACAAAGCTGCTATGGTTGATCTCTCAGCTAACCAACTCCAGTGGCATCCTACCCTATAGTTAGAAAACAAGTGTTTAAACACTGAAATTGCTTCTTGAGATAAGAATGTCATATAGAAGAGATAGCAGTAGAGATACATTAGCCTAAATGAATGATAAGACATTTGGTCCTCATCAGTGGCCTTTCAAGAATAAAATGTTCATGACTTCTCTATGCATTTCTGGATGTTGTTATGGCTTTGAAGTCTGAAGTCGGAATTCAACCATGACAGATGTTTTTCCGCACTATAATTTCAGAAGTGTGTTTGATTTGAACAGCAGTGTTTCTGGGATGTTTACACTTGTTTTAGAAATTGATTGTCCCATTGTGTGACATGTTCAGTACTGACCTAAAATGATGTTTCAGTTCCCCAGCTCTGTTCTCCGTTGCTGCATTGATTGTCGTTTGTCATTGTGTATCCATGTGCTGATGCTGGTTCTGGCTTGCTCTTTGTCTGTTCTTAATTAAACTTCAACTCCCCATACCTGCTTCTCGACTCCAGCGTCGGTCCTTGTAAATTCACACAATCTATAAAAGAATTGGTGATAACCAAGCACACTTCGGAAGGAACAGTGCAGCAGAGTCACATTCACTGATATGTTTCTTTCCAGCATTTCCCCTGGACTGCCATGATGATGAGAATGAAGCTGACCTTCCTTTTGGCCATCTTACTTTTTCAACTGACCATCTCAGTTAAAGGAGGCGTAAGTGACTTAAAATAAATGCTTTTAAAACACAATTCAGGAGTTAATCTCCTAATCTACCAGTATGATATTTACCATCTTGTTAGTATGTGTCAACAAAAGTGATATATTTTTATTGCAAGTCATTGAAATAGTTTGTTTTGTTCTGAAACAATTATCTCTCTGTTATACTAACAGGGATCTGCTTCTAAGCCAGATCAACAGGCTCAACAGGCAGATAAACAGGTAAAGACAAAACATTACAAACATTTTAAACTTTAGTTATGTGAGTTGTCTAGTTATATTGTCCGTATATTGCTAGCAGTGGTGGGCACCAATATATATCTAACTTCTGAAATCTCACCTTCATCTATCACTATTCAGCAGACAGTTCCAGATAATGGAAAACCTAGGGAGACAGTCGCTGCCTTATCTAAACATCCCAGAGCTAAGTTGAGTTGGTTCAACCATAGGTTAACGACCCTCTTTGCTTACTTAAAAACCCACAATCCATTCCTCCCCAACCCAGCTGGAATGGTGTTTATTATGGTTAATTACCCCCTGTTTCATGCTACACGATCCCTTCCGTATGAATTAACATTATTAATCAGATATAATAAAACAGAGTAGAGTTTAATTAGTTATAGTTCTATTTAAAATGTAGATATTGTTTAGTCATTATTCATCAAATTCCTAACATGCTTAAACCTTCAGAAACAACCCCTAGATGCTTGTGCAGATCTTAGAGGATTGGGAAGGTTTAAGCAATAGGGCCAGAATTCCACATAGCAGATTAGAGGGTAGGTGACGGTATCACTACATCATCACCCATCAAACCCTCTCAGATTACCATGTAACTAGAGGTTAGGGGCTGAGGTTATTTCTGGACAGGGCCTGGGTTGTAAATGTATATTCATTTTCACAGCACATCTTAACATTGCTTCATTTCATGTGTACAGTATGAATTTGGTGATATGATTGCCTTTCCACGTTTACCTGTTCATACATGCAACGGAATAGAATATATCAACAAACACTATGCCATTTATGTGGGTGACACAAAATTCCCTGGAACAAGTAAAGAAGATGGTCAGGATATATTTCATATAACATGTTGTCTGCCCAACATACACAAACAAACAACATTAGGATATCTTAATTCATCATAAAAATATAAACCTATAAACACAGACACACAATAGGCTGCAATATCAACTATGAATATTAGGCTGCAATATCAACTATGAATATTAGGCTGCAATATCAACTATGAATATTAGGCTGCAATATCAACTATGAATATTTATGATGAATGTAAGATTCACTTTTTGATAGCTGATTAATAGACAACTTTCCAAGTCAAATATCTTATCATTCACTGCTGTATAGTCCAGCCTGACAAAAATACATAGTTACACGCTCAGACACAGAAAACACTTTTTTTCCTCTGTAGATTTTATGTTCAGCCCCTACTCGTACAATTATGTTAGGGGGCCCCCTAGATTTGACTCCAAATTGAATATGGTGTCCCCAATCCAATATAGCTGCCACAATACCATTAAATGGTGGTTAAAACCTGTATATCAGCTCTACATGTTTTAAACGAGAGACATCTTTCAGATTTGTGTACTGTACTTATGACCTGTAGTCAAAACTATTCTGATGTATCTCAATGACGTTGGGAATCCAATATGCCATAATTACACTCATACACCTTTGTCTTGATATAGAAAATAAAGGAGACTGCTTGTCATGGCAACACCAAGTATTTTAAAGACATGCAACTACTAAGTATTTTTTAAACCTCACGCTGTGGGCTGGATTTGTCAATATGTAGTTAGTTTTTATATGCATAGTCTATGAGCAGATTTACTGTTTACCTCAATTAGAAAGGAAACTATTTTCTGGAAATTGTGCTGTGTAATTTTCCTTACATTATCCCCCATGTGTTTCTGCCACCTAGCAATTCGAGTTTCAGCCAATGAGCTTCAGCCTGTTGCCAAATTAGTGACAGTTAGCAAGATGCACACACAGCAGAGAGAGATAGCAATGATATGGTGCACATATGTGACGTGGTATGCAATTTTCGAGGACCACTTTTGGCTTGTGAGTGCTATTTTCAGACCTATTGGCTAAAAAGTATTAAAAAAGTACCAGAGAATCTCTTTAAGTCACAAGCTTCTTTGAGGATCAATGATATTAAATAAAATCCAACCCTGTACTCAGACTCTCGCTCCCTAGCTATACAACTTGGTGGTATAACCTGTGCCTCCAAGTCACCTCCTTATTTATATTTAAGCTTGCATTCATTGCTAGTCTAATATGGCTGCCTGAATTCATCATGAACTTTTGCTGGCCCACTACATTTGTGATGCACATTGGAATGTTCCTTTGCACTCTTATCGTGTTTGGGTTGAGCTGGCACATTGCTTCTTCCAGAAAATGTGGTCCACCATCCTGGCTGTCAGCCCTGCTGTGCACTTGGAAAGTATTCAGACCCCATGACTTTTTCCACTGTTACATTAAGCCTTATTCTAAAATTCATTCAATATTTTTTTCCCCCTCATCAATATACACACACAATACCCCATAATGACTAAGCAAAAACAAGTATAGAACATTTTGCGTATGTATTAAAAAAAATATTTAAAAAAATGTCACATTTACATAAGTATTCAGACCCTTCACTCAGTACTTTGTTGATGGAACTTTGGCAGCGATTACAGCCTCAAGTCTTCTTTGGAATGACGCTACAAGCTTAGCACACCTGTATTTGGAGAGTTTCTCCTAGTCTTCTTTGTAGATCCTCTCAAGCTCTGTCAGGTTAGATGGGGAGCGTTGCTGCACAGCTATTTTCAGGTCTCTCCAGAGATGTTCGATCGGGTTCAAGTCCGGGCTTTGCCTGAGCCACTCAAGGACATTCAGATACTCCTGCGTTGTCTTGCCTATGGGCTTAGGGTCGTTGTTCACCAACTTCAAACATCTGCTATCTGAGCAGCTAACCGATCGCTGCAGCTGTACATAGTCTATCGGTAAATAGCCCACCCATTTTTACCTACCTCATCCCCATACTGTTTTTATTTATATTTATTTACTTTTCTGCTCTTTTGCACACCAATATCTCTACCTGTACATGACCATCTGATCATTTATCACTCCAGTGTTAATCTGCAAAATTGTAATTATTCGCCTACCTCCTCATGCCTTTTGCACACAATGGATATAGACTCTCTTTTTTTTCTACTGTGTTATTGACTTGTTAATTGTTTACTCCATGTGTAACTCTGTGTTGTCTGTTCACACTGCTATGCTTTATCTTGGCCAGGTCGCAGTTGCAAATGAGAACTTGTTCTCAACTAGCCTACCTGGTTAAATAAAGGTGAAATAAAAAATTAAATTAAAAAAAGGAGACAGAACACATCTCCTCTCTGAGTGGTATGACAGCTGTGGGGTCCCATGGTGTTTATACTTAAATAGTATTGTTTGTACAGATGAACATGGTACCTTCAGGCGTTTGGAAATTGCTCCCAAGGATGAACCAGACTTGTGGAGGTCTACACTTTTTTTGTCTTCTGAGGTCTTAACTGATTTCTTTTGATTTTCCCATGATGTCAAGCAAGTAGGCACTGAGTTTGAAGGTAGGCCTTGAAATACATCCACAGGTACACCTCCAATTGACTCAAATTATGTAAATTAGCCTATCAGAAGCTTCTAAAGCCATGACATTATTTTCTGGAATTTTCCAAGCTGTTTAAAGGCACAGTCAACTTAGAGTATGTAAACTCTGGACCACTGGAATTGTGATACAGTGAATTATAAGTGAAATAATCTGCTTGTAAACAATTGTTGGAAAAATTACTTGTGTCATGGACAAAGTCGATGTCCTAACCGACATGCCAAATTTATAGTTTGTTAACAAGAAATACGTGGAGTGGTTGAAAAACGAGTTTTAATGACTCCAACCTAAGTGTATGTAAACTTCCGACTTCAACTGTATCTACAATACAAATTGTATAAT
Source organism: Oncorhynchus tshawytscha (assembly GCF_018296145.1). Classification (NCBI taxonomy): domain Eukaryota; kingdom Metazoa; phylum Chordata; class Actinopteri; order Salmoniformes; family Salmonidae; genus Oncorhynchus; species Oncorhynchus tshawytscha. The sequence goes on along the minus strand of NC_056438.1, from coordinate 73,493,047 downwards.
TCCGCCATAAAACAATATTACAATGTACGTGTGTGTAGAGTGAGTGTGCTAGCGCTTGTGTGTGTATGCGTGTGTTTGTACCTTTGTGTGTATCAGGAATCAGATAAGACCCATGTGCAGACCATTTCGAAGTAACAATGTTTATTACTGCAAACAAAGGCAAAGGTACAGGGCGGCAGGTAGGCTCAGAGTCAGGTCAGGCAGAGGTCGGAAATCCAGATAGGGGTAGGCAGGCTCAGGGTCAGGACGGGCAAGGGTCAAAAACCTGGAGGGTGAGAAAAAGAGGCTGGGAAAAGACAGGAGCTGACAGACGAAAAAAGTCTGGGAAGCTTGACAAAAAAAATGCACTGGCAACAGACAAACAGAAAACACAGCTATAAGTACACAGGGGATGATGGGGAAGATGGGCGACACCTGCAGGGGGGTGGAGACAAGCACAAAGACAGGTGAAACAGATCAGGGCGTGACAATCCCCCCCCAGTTTATATTTAGGTCTAATGATTTTCCTTGCCACCCAATCTGAAACGAACTGCAGCTCTTTGTTAATAAGTGTTGCAGTCATTTCAGTCGCTGTAGTAGCTGACGTGTATAGTGTCGAGTGTTGCAGTCATTTCAGTCGCTGTAGTAGCTGACGTGTATAGTGTCGAGTGTTGCAGTCATTTCAGTCGCTGTAGTAGCTGACGTGTATAGTGTCGAGTGTTGCAGTCATTTCAGTCGCTGTAGTAGCTGACGTGTATAGTGTCGAGTGTTGCAGTCATTTCAGTCGCTGTAGTAGCTGACGTGTATAGTGTCGAGTGTTGCAGTCATTTCAGTCGCTGTAGTAGCTGACGTGTATAGTGTTGTGTCATCCACATACAGACACATTGACAAGCCAGTGGCATGTCGTTAGTAAAGATTGAACAACAATCCATTGCACTCTAGTTACCATGTAATTGCACAGGTTATTATACATGTTATTACTGTGTAGCTACATAGTTAGAAGGGTAAGCTACAGTACATGAATAATGGCCATCCAGATAGCCTGAGTGCACTTATTTCTCATTTGCCTGAATGAGAGACAATATTGGATTGCTCAAAATAACTAATGATGTGTCACCTATTCAACAGTATACATTTGGGGATATCATCAGATTTAATCGGAAGAAGGCTGGCATACCATATAACCACTATGCTATTTATGTGGGCAACCATGATATCACAGGTAAAAAACCTGATCAGGATATTTTTCACTTCTCAGGTAAGTTTACAAAAGTTTAAATAAAACTTAAGCCTTTTAAATCCTTTATGTTAAACATTTCTACTCCCTTAATCATGTCAAACACCTGTCTTTTTCATTCATCAGGTGAAATTGTTGATCCAAAAAATGCAGATTGTGTATTTGACAGTCTGGCGCATGTTACAAAAGAAAGCACTCCTGTGGTACAAACAGAATGGGATGGAATAGACTTGCCTAGAAGAACAGACGCCGGCATGATTGAGAAAATTAAACTCTTTCACGAGAAATGTAAAGGACACTACAATATGCTTTCGGCTAATTGTGAGCATCTTGTGACATTCATTGTCTTTGATAAACCAACCTGCGAACAGGTACGTTTAATTATTTAATCCAATATTGAGACTCAACAACAATAACTTTTGAAATCACTATTATAATCCACCAAATGCATTCAAAAGTATTTGACTTTGATAATTGTTTTAACATCAACTGGAATTTAAAAACAAATTAACTCTGTAGGCTACTTGATATGAATTCTTATAAGATGGTTAGTGAATGTAGGTAACCCCTTATCAACCATGAATCAGTCAATTCCATAGAAATAGAATGAATAGAATGGGCTTGGAAGATATTTATCAAATCCGTTATGATTTATGTGTTGTAGCAGGCCCACAATGGAAAAGGGGGATACCTAGTCAGTTGTACAACTGAATGCATTCAACTAAAATGTGTCTTCCGCATTTAACCCAACCCCTCTGAATCAGAGAGGTGTGGGAGGCTACCATAATCGGCATCCACATCTTCAGCACCCGGGAAATAGTGGGTTAACTGTCTTGCTCAGGGGCAGAACAGCAGATGTTTACCTTGTCAGCTCGAGGATTTGATTCAGCAATCTTTTGGTTACTGGCCCAACGCTCTAACCACTAGGCTACCTGTCGCCCCAATGTGGTTACTTAAGTTCAATTTGGATATATTTGTCTGTTTTTGCTGTGTAACAGAAGTCCCTTTTCAGGTTTAGAAGAAGTGACTCCAAACAAGCATTATACTTCGATTTTTACCTCAACATAGTGTGAAATACACTTATAAACAATAGCCTAAATGTAGACAGATTTTGCTGGGGGGCAATGAGGAGACTGAGGATCTTTCACCCACAAGTTTCCATGGCAACTCCATTGTTTTGGTTGAGTTTAATTGACTCCTCTACTGTATCTATAGATAAAGAGACCAATCGAACTCAAGAGTTATACATTGGAAAGACACCAAGAGACAACGAAGATACTATTTACTCAATATTCATATATACATATTCATATTATTATATACAGTTACAGTTGATCTTTAGAAAGATGAGAGGCAGTGTGATTCAATATGTTTTTATATATATATATTTTTTAAGCTAAACTTGTATTTGTGGTAATGTCAGTTTAGTTGACTCAAAAAAAAAGGGTACACTTCCTGCTTTTACTTCTTAGCATGGGTACACTCAAAATGGCTGCCAGTCCATTCTATGGTCAATTACCCCTAAAAATCCCTGTTTCGTCATTAAAGGAGAATACATTATAATTGTGATTGGAATTTCAGTAACCTTCCTGAATTGAAATAATTGATCCCAACCCGGGAGACATTGTGTAACACCTGATTTTGTCTCTTTGTCAACCTTCCATAGAAAGATACCAATAAGTTCGTCGAATGTGTGGCTAAAATATGTGGCAAAGCTAACTCGCCCCTATTCACAAATAAGAGGGGGCATGGCAGAAGAGGTCTTGGTCTCCTACAGGATGAAACCCGTGCCAACCAGGGTGCACCAGCTGCTTGAGTTCTAAACCTCTCTTCCATCGTCTCTGTATGAAGTGAGGTCTAAACCTCTCAGATGTTCTCTCTCTCTTCCATCCTCTCTGTCCCTGTATGAAGTGAGTTCTAAACCTCTCAGATGTTCTCTCTCTCTTCCATCCTCTCTGTCCCTGTATGAAGTGAGGTCTAAACCTCTCAGATGTTCTCTCTCTCTTCCATCCTCTCTGTCTCTGTATGAAGTGAGTTCTAAACCTCTCAGATGTTCTCTCTCTCTTCCATCCTCTCTGTCTCTGTATGAAGTGAGTTCTAAACCTCTCAGATGTTCTCTCTCTCTTCCATCCTCTCTGTCTCTGTATGAAGTGAGGTCTAAACCTCTCAGATGTTCTCTCTCTCTTCCATCCTCTCTGTCTCTGTATGAAGTGAGGTCTAAACCTCTCAGATGTTCTCTCTCTCTTCCATCCTCTCTGTCTCTGTATGAAGTGAGGTCTAAACCTCTCAGATGTTCTCTCTCTCTTCCATCCTCTCTGTCCCTGTATGAAGTGAGTTCTAAACCTCTCAGATGTTCTCTCTCTCTTCCATCCTCTCTGTCCCTGTATGAAGTGAGTTCTAAACCTCTCAGATGTTCTCTCTCTTCCATCCTCTCTGTCTCTGTATGAAGTGAGTTCTAAACCTCTCAGATGTTCTCTCTCTCTTCCATCCTCTCTGTCTCTGTATGAAGTGAGTTCTAAACCTCTCAGATGTTCTCTCTCTCTTCCATCCTCTCTGTCTCTGTATGAAGTGAGGTCTTAATAATAATAAAACATGAGCAAGAATTCTGTTTCCTGTCTGTTTTATTGTCTGTTGGCTGCATCCACATCCATGTTTTAGAGTGAGACTGAACACTGCTGAGAGAAGCAGAATATATTCAGACTTTACCTTAGGGTAGAATCTACATATAGTCTATTAACTGTTCCATTTTAGAAGTAAGGGATTATCCAGGGTTACTGAGTTTATGGTCGCACAATTTCAGGTGTGAATTTAGAAAGGTTAACAAAGTACTGTATTGGTAATATGGGGTTAATAGAAATATAATAATCTAAAACTGACTGGATAATATTTCTATTGGTGTTTTACTGTAAGATGAGGAAATGTTGGATACATTACTGTTAGCAGCATGTGGACATGATTATCACTGATGTAATAGTTGAATCCCAACACTAGATGGCAGACAATGTACAACATAAAGACCTTCGGACGACTCTAGTGTGTTACAGCAGTCTACTCATCTTGGAAGGTGGCAAAGCTACAGCGGTGTTGGTCAGACCATGAGGCATCCCGTAAATCAGTATTCTAACAAAACGTCTGTACAGTGCATTCGGAAAGTATTCAGACCCCTTGACTTTTTCCACATTTTGTCATTTCATTCTAAAATTGATTAAATAAAACAATTCCTCATCAATCTACACATAATACCCCATAATGACAAAGCAAATGTTTTTTTTTGCAAGTGTATTAAAATTATAAAAACCTTATTTAGATAAGTATTCACACCCTTTGAAGTTTTCACAACCTTCCAGAAGGACAACCATCTCTGCAGCACTCCACCAGCCAGGTGGCCGGACGGAAGACACTCCTCATTAAAAGGCACATGACAGCTCACTTGAAGTTTTCCAAAAGGCACCCAAAGACTCTCAGACCATGGGAAACAAGATTCTCTCGTCTGATGAAACCAAGATTTAACTATTTGGCCTGAATGCCAAGCATCATGTCTGGAGGAAACCTGGCACCATCCCTACAGTGATGCATGGCTGTGGCAGTATCATGCTGTGGGGATGATTTTCAGGGACTGAGAGACATGTCAGGATTAAGGCAAGGATGAACGGAGCAATGTACAGAGAGATCCTTGATAAAACCTGCTCCAGAGCGCCCAGGACCTCAGACTGGGGCGAAGGTTCACCTTCCAACAGGGCAGTGACCCTAAGCACACAGCCAAGACAACGCAGGAGTGGCTTCAGGACAAGTCTCTGAATGTCCTTGAGTGGCCCAGCCAGAGCCCGGACTCTAACCCGATCGAACATCTCTGGAGAGATCTGAAAATAGCTGTGCAGCAACGCTCCTCATCCAACCTGACAGAGCTGGAGAGGATCTGCAGTGAAGAATGGGAGAAACTCCCCAAATACAGGTGTGCCAAGCTTGTAGCATCATACCCAAGAAGACTCAATGTTGTTATCGCTGCCAAAGGTGCATCAACAACGTACTGAGTAAAGGGTCTGGATACATATGCAAATGTGTTATTTAAGTTTACATTTTTATAAATTAACAAAAAAATATATATATTTTTGCTTTGTCGTTATGGAGTATTGTGTGTAGATTGATGAGGGGGAAAAATATTTAATCCATTTTAGAATAAGGCTGTAACGTAACAAAGTGTGGAAAAAGTCAAGGGGTCTGAATACTTTCCGAAGGCACTTGGTATATATATAAATTCCAAATGAAATAGATAAATGATCCATGGTATGACCATCTTAAAACAATGGTATGACCATCTTAAAACAATTCCATATGTCAGCTTAGACCCTCCACCCCCCCAACGGCTTAGACTTTTAAGAATCATTGTATTACAGTAGCCTCATATCTTGACCAATGGAAAACTACATGATAACTATTTCTATGACCTAAGTGCTATCTGATTTTAATCGACCCCTTGCCCCTACCTTCCTCTATCCAATACAATGAAAATACCACCTAGTGTCACGCCCTGGTCAAAGTATTTTGTGTTTATCTTTATGTATTTGGTCAGGCCAGGGTGTGGCATGGGGTTTTTGTAATTGTGGTGTGTTTGTCTTGGGGTTTTGGTGGTGGTATTGGGATTGTAGCTTAGTGGGTTGTCTAGCAAGGTCTATGGCTGTCTGGAGTGGTTCTCAATCAGAGGCAGGTGCTTATCGTTGTCTCTGATTGGGAACCATATTTAGGCAGCCATATTCTTTGAGTTTGTCGTGGGTGATTGTCCTTAGTGTCCTATGTGTACTCGTTGTTAGTTTGCACCAGATAGGCTGTTTCGGTTTCGTTTATTGTTTTTTGTAAGTTCGTGTTTTTTTGTTATATTAAACATGGATCGCAATCGACACGCTGCAGTTTGGTCCGACTCTCTTTCATCACCACTAGAAAACCGTTACAGAATCACCCACCACCAACGGACCAAGCGGCGTGTCAACAGGCAGGAGCAGCCGAAAAGGAGATGCTCACCAAGGATTTCTGGTCATGGGAGGAGATCTTCGACGGGAGAGGACCCTGGGCTAAACCAGGGGAGTGTAGCCGCCCAAAGGAGCAACAGGAGAAGAGGCAACAGAGGCAGCAGCAGCAGGAGCAGCAGCAGCTACAGTGGGAGAGGTTGCACCACCTGGAGTTATGGACATGGGAGGAGGAATTGGACGGTAAAGGACCCTGGAATGAGCCTGGAGATTATTGTCGCCCCAAAGCCGAGCTGGAGGCAGCAAAAGCAGAGAGGCGGCATTATGAGGAGCTAGCACGGCAGAGCGGATGGAAGCCCGAGAGTCAGCCCCAAAAATTTCTTGGGGGCTTACAGGGAGTATGGCTATGCCAGGTAGGAGACCTGCGCAAACTCCCTGTGCTTACCGGGGGCTGGAGAGACCGGGCAGGCACCGTGTTATGCTGTGGAGCGCACGGTGTCTCCAGTGCGGGTGCACAGCCCGGTTCGGTATATTCCAGCTCCTCGTATCGGCCGGGCTAGAGTGGGCATCGAGCCAGGTAAGGTTGGGCAGGCTCGGTGCTCAAGAGCTCCAGTGCGCCTGCACGGTCCGGTCTATCCAGTACCACCTCCACACCCCAGCCCTCCGGTAGCAGCTCCCCGCACCAGGCTTCCTGTGCGTGTCCTCGATCCAGTACCACCAGTTCCAGCACCACGCACCAGGCCTTCAGTGTGCCTCGCCTGTTCAGCGCAGCCAGCGCTTTTCTCCTCTCCTGCGCTGCTGGAGTCTCCCGCCTGTTTAACGCAGCCAGAGCCTTCCTCCTCTACAGCGCTGCCGGAGCCTCCCGCCTGTTCAGCGCAGCCAGAGCCTTTCTCCTCTACAGCGCTGCCGGAGCCTCCCGCCTGTTCAGCGCAGCCAGAGCCTTCCTCCTCTACAGCGCTGCCGGAGTCTTCCGCCTGTTTAGCGCAGCCAGAGCCTTCCTCCGACACAGCGCTGCAGGAGTCTCCCGCCTGTTCAGCGCAGCCAGAGCTGCCAGTCTGCATGAAGCAGCCAGAGCTGTCAGTCTGCATGGAGCAGTCAGAGCTGTCAGTCTGCATGGAGCAGTCAGAGCTGTCAGTCTGCATGGAGCAGTCAGAGCTGTCAGTCTGCATGGAGCAGCCAGAGTTGTCAGTCTACATGAAGCAGCCCGAGCTGCCAGTCTGCATGAAGCAGCCAGTCTACATGGAGCAGCCAGAGCTGTCAGTCTACATGAAGCAGCCCGAGCTGCCAGTCTGCATGAAGCAGCCAGTCCGCATGGAGCAGCCAGAGCTGTCAGTCTGCATGGAGCAGCCAGAGCTGTCAGTCCGCATGGAGCAGCCAGAGCTGTCAGTCTACAGGAAGCAGCCCGAGCTGCCAGTCTGCATGAAGCAGCCAGTCTACATAGAGCAGCCAGAGCTGCCAGTCTGCATGAAGCAGCCAGAGCTGTCAGTCTGCATGGAGCAGTCAGAGCTGTCAGTCTGCATGGAGGAGCCAGAGCTGTCAGTCTACATGAAGCAGCCCGAGCTGCCAGTCTGCATGAAGCAGTCAGTCTACATGGAGCAGCCAGAGCTGTCAGTCCGCATGGAGCAGCCAGAGCTGTCAGTCTACATGAAGCAGCCCGAGCTGCCAGTCTGCATGAAGCAGCCAGTCTACATGGAGCAGCCAGAGCTGTCAGTCTGCATGAAGCAGCCAGAGCTGTCAGTCTGCATGGAGCAGCCAGTCTGCATGGAGCAGCCAGTCTGCACGGAGCTGTCAGTCTGCACGGAGCTGTCAGTCTGCACGGAGCTGTCAGTCTGTAAGGAGCTGCCAGTCTGCAAGGAGCTGCCAGTCTGCAAGGAGCTGCCAGTCAGCACGGAGCCGCCAGAGCGGTCAGTCTGTAAGAAGCCGCCAGAGCTGTCAGCCTATATGGAGCAGCTAGTGCCGCCAGTCTGCCCAGCGCCGCCAGTGCCCCCAGTCTGCCCAGCATCGCCAGTCTGCCCAGCATCGCCATCAGTCTGCCCAGCATCGCCAGTCTGCCCAGCATCGCCAGTCTGCCCAGCATCGCCAGTCTGCCCAGCATCGCCAGTCTGCCCAGCACCGCCAGTCTGCCCAGCATCGTCCAGTCTGCCCAGCGTCGTCAGTCTGCCCAGCACCGCCAGTCTGCCCAGCGTCGCCAGTCTGCCCAGCGTCGCCAGTCTGCCCGGCGCCGCCAGTCTGCCCGGCGCCGCCAGTCTGCCCGGCGCCGCCGGTCTGCCCAGCATCGCCAGTCTGCCAGACTCTTCCAGATCTGCCAGTCAGCCAGACTCTTCCAGATCTGCCAGTCAACCAGACTCTTCCAGATCTGCCAGTCAACCAGACTCTTCCAGATCTGCCAGTCAACCAGACTCTTCCAGATCTGCCAGTCAACCAGACTCTTCCAGATCTGCCAGTCAGCCAGGATCTGCCAGTCAGCCAGGATCTGCTGAAACCACCAGCCAGCCAGGAGCTGGTAGATCTATCTACCTGCCTGAGCTTCCTCTCACTCCTGAGCTTCCTCTCACTCCTGAGCTTCCTCTCACTCCTGAGCTTCCTCTCACTCCTGAGCTTCCTCTCACTCCTGAGCTTTCTCTCACTCCTGAGCTTTCTCTCACTCCTGAGCTTTCTCTCACTCCTGAGCTTTCTCTCACTCCTGAGCTTTCTCTCACTCCCGAGCTTCCCCTCAGTCCCGAGCTGCCTCGGTCCCGAGCTGTCCTTCAGTCCCGATCTGTTCCTCAGTCCAGTGGGGTTCTGGGTGAGGACTACTAGGCCATGGTCGGCGGCGAGGGTGGACTATCCAGGGACGAAGGGAGAGGGGACTAAGACATTAAAAGAGTGGGGTCCACGTCCCGCGCCGGAGCCGCCACCATGGACAGACGCCCACCCGGACCCTCCCTATTGTTTTGAGGTGCGTTCGGGAGTCCGCACCTTAGGGGGGGGGTTCTGTCACGCCCTGGTCAAAGTATTTTGTGTTTATCTTTATGTATTTGGTCAGGCCAGGGTGTGGCATGGGGTTTTTGTAATTGTGGTGTGTTTGTCTTGGGGTTTTGGTGGTGGTATTGGGATTGTAGCTTAGTGGGTTGTCTAGCAAGGTCTATGGCTGTCTGGAGTGGTTCTCAATCAGAGGCAGGTGCTTATCGTTGTCTCTGATTGGGAACCATATTTAGGCAGCCATATTCTTTGAGTTTGTCGTGGGTGATTGTCCTTAGTGTCCTATGTGTACTCGTTGTTAGTTTGCACCAGATAGGCTGTTTCGGTTTCGTTTATTGTTTTTTGTAAGTTCGTGTTTTTTTGTTATATTAAACATGGATCGCAATCGACACGCTGCAGTTTGGTCCGACTCTCTTTCATCACCACTAGAAAACCGTTACACCTAGCCTATCAGAGGACAAGATGGAGTTATGACCATATTAAATGAAACCACCATGCAGTCTTATTCATTAGATTTTTTTAAAAATCATCACTGTATGTCTCATAAGTCTCTGTGTGTCATTTATTTCCCTGAGCCTCCTTTAGCCATTGAAATGTTCGGTCTGATCGTGTGGGCGTGTTGATACAACTTTAAATATATTTACATACACAGCCCTGATTGGCGGATAGGATCATCTAGACTCTAGACTAGAGCCTACCCCACTTATCCCGTTAAAGTAGGGGGATACATATGCAAATAAAAGATGACTGGTCATTGGTCATAATAATCAGAACAGATTGTGATGTCAAGATGTGGGCCAAAACCCCCATCCCACCTGAACAGGCTGAAATTCCAGGAGTTTTTATTTTTTATGGCTCACACTAAAATGGCATTATCATCATTTCTGACTGTTATTTTAACCTCATGGTGTGGTAATATTTTTAAAAAACGGTGAAATCACATTTTTGACTGCGCTGTCTCTTAAAACTATCATATAATTTCAGATCCTTTCTGGTGAAGGACATATGTACTTGGGGTTGATTTTGAATGTCTCTTACAAAGGGATAGTTCAGCAATTTTACCTATGTAGATATTTGTTTCCTTCTATTTATTGAAAAGGAATGACATCAATTCACACTTCAGTTTTGTTAAACAAGGACAATCAACAATAGCATTTTGGGACCTATTACCAAAGTAATTTCCCATGTAAATTTCCCCCATTTAACACGTATTTAATTTCATGTGTTACTCAATGAGCAGACAGATATATGTTGAGATACTACTCATCAATAGAGGTAAAATGAATTGATGATCCTCATGAATATCACTCATGTAGTTTCCATTCTTCATTGCTAGATGGTAGTAAATTCATCAACTTTGGTCACGGTGATGGGTAGCAACAAGATTTACTAAACCAGGGTGTGTTCGGTACAAAGAAAACGTTTTGAAACAGAGTGTGAACATCTGAACCTCAGTGAAGACTCTCAGATAGACTATAGAGAGAGGGGATCCAGCACCTTCCTCCCTCTACATACAGGGTCTGACAGTACAGGGAAAACAGAGACATGAGTATCTCATATCATTACTGTAGTGGCTGTTAATCAACACTAGATGGAAGTTCTTCCACCAATTGCGTACGTACACTGTGGGTATCATCTCTCATCTCATTGGTCATGTTTCGTGGCTAATAGGCATTAGACCAACCAGGGGAGGAGTCAGGTATTCTCATCAGTTCCTCTGTTCTTGACCCTACAGTAAAAAGTGCAAGATTTTGATTGGATATTAAATTTCAAGAACACTCCCCCCACATGCCCATTGGTGTTACATGTTGTGTTAGTCTCTGTTTTCAGGGAAGGACACATTTTGCAGTGTTGTTCTGTATGCTAGTTTGGAACATTGCAGAAAATGGTTTAAATCTGAGATTTCCTGGCTTCATTACGCACTCTTACATCTATGGCATTCATTTAGTGAGGACCCAGGCATTCCCAGGCCCCAGGTATTCCTAGGCCCCAGGCATTCCCATTTTAGGGAAGCCTGATTTGCGATGAGGCTGTAGATTGTGCAAAAGAAATGTTGAGATCATTTCCAATTGAGCCGATTTATGCAGTGTTTACTGTGCATGCAGTCTCCACCAACGCGGGAACATTTCCTTTTAAATGTCTTTATTGCTGAACTTCAGCGATACGGATTTAATAGAGTCCTAATCTGATTTTACTCCAATGTTTGTAAACAATGTAATTGTAAACAAACACTGTATAGCCTCAAATCAAGGCTAAAAATATAGTTTGGATATAGAACCTTGAAATCAGCCCTAAATGCTATGAGTTGTGTGACGCTACATAAATGAATAGAGATTTGATTAGCAATTAGCATTTGACAATGTTGGATTGCTCATAATAACTAATGACCTGTTGTTGTTGTTGTTTTAAGTTTACATATGGGGATATCATCAAATTTCAACGGACAACTTTTTACATTCGAAGCTATAACCACTATGCTATTTACGTGGGCAAGTAAACCGATCAACGGTAAAGGTTCTGGACAGGATATTTTTCACTTCTCAGGTAAGATTACAAAAGTTCAATAAAACATAATCATTTTAAATACTTTATGTTAAACATTTCTAGTCCCTTACGCATGTCAAATAGCTGTCTTTTTCATTCATCAGGTAAAAATAAAATGAATTCAGATTGTGTGTTTGACAACCTGCAGGATGCTAAACAACGCAGTACCCCTGTGGAACAGAATAGAGATTCTGAAGAACTGAGAAGGAGAAAAGACGAAGACATGATTCAGGATATTACAACTCTGCACAAAAAATGTAAAGGGTTATACGATCTTACATCTGCTAATTGTGAGCAACTTGCGACAGTAATTCGCTATGGTTCTGCAAGCTGCATACAGGTATGTTTATTTCTTTAATCAAACATTGAGACTCAACAACAGCATCACTTTTCAAATCCATATTAAAATCCACCACATGCATTCAAAAGTATTTGCCTTTGATAATTGTTTTAACATCAACTGGAATTTAAAAACAAATTAACTCTGTAGGCTACGTGATATGAATTGCTACAAAATGGTTAGTGGATGTAGGTAACCCTATAGCAACCATGAATCAGTTTTGTGGTCAATTCCATAGAACAGAACGGACTTGGAAGATCTAACCCTGGCAACTTTACTGGTAAACCCATGGGTACACTCGCAGTAGATGAGGTAAAGGAGTCAATGGAATGCAGATGTTCCATTGACCAGATTGGCACACAATCAACACATCTGACCTAACAAAGTGGATAATTGTCAAATCCGTCATGATTTATGTGTTGTAACAGGCCCACAATGTGGTTACTTAAATCCGACTTGGATATATTTGTCTGTTTTCGCTGTAGAACAGAAGTTATCCCTTTTCAAGTTTAGAAGAAGTGACTGATAAATGTGACTGCTAAATGCCAACTGACGTTGGTATAAGCTGGTTAGCATAGCTAGCACACAGAAATCAGTGGTGTTAGTCAAAGTCGTATTTTAACTTTAATGCAGTTGATTGGTAACGATAACATGAACATGTCTTAGGGTTGACAGCCATACAAGCATTATACTCCGATGTTAACCTCAACATAGTGTGAAATACACATATAACCAATAGCCTAAACCATAGGATCATTTTGCTGGGGGGCAATGAGGAGACTCGGGATCTTTCCCCCACGAGTTTCCATGGCAACTCCATTGTTTTGGTTGAGTTTAATTGACTCCTTTACTGTATCTATAGATAAAGAGACCAATCGAAGTCAAGAGGTATACATTGGAAAGACACCAAGAGATAATAAAAAATATTATTTCCACATTTCATATTTTTTAAAATCTCTATTAAACAAGGCAAGTCAGTTAAGAACAAATTCTTATATATAATGATGGGTTACCGCGTCCAAACCCAAACCCGGACAACGCTGGGCCAACTGTGCGCCGCCCAATCACAGTCGGTTGTGATACAGCTTGGAATTGAGCCAGGTTCTGTAGTGACACCTCTAGAACTGAGATGCAGTGCCTTAGACCGCTGCACCACTCAGGAGCCCTGAATATATACATTTTCATATTATTATATATTAAATTAGATATTTAGAAAAAGGAGAGGCGTGATACAAAATGGTTTTCTATTTGTTTTTTAATTGTATTTGTGGTAATGTCAGTTAAGTTGACTCAATAAATCACAGCACAGATTGAAGGGTACACTTCCTGCTTTTACTTCCTGGAATGGGTAAACTCAAAATGGCTGCCAGTCCATTCTATGGTCAATTCCAATGTAAATTCTCTGTTTTCTCATTCAAAGAGGACACATTGTAATTGTGATTGGAATTTCAGTAACCTTCCTGAATTTAAATAGTTGATCCCAACCTTGGAGACATTGTGTATCACCTGATTTTGTCTCTTTATCAACCGTCCATAGGAAGGTGCCAATATATTCATCCAACTTTTTGCTACAAACTACTGCAATAAGGAACTGATCACTTCAATGATCAAGAAGAAGCAGAAGAGGGGGAGTGGCAGAATAAGTCTTGGTCTCCTACAGGATGAAACCCGAGCCAACCAGGGTGCACCAGCTTGAGTTCTAAACCTCTCAGATGTTCTCTCTCTTCCATCCTCTCTGTCTCTGTATGAAGTGAGGCCTAAACCTCTCAGATGTTCTCTCTCTCTCTTCCATCCTCTCTGTCTCTGTATGAAGTGAGTTCTAAACCTCTCAGATGTTCTCTCTCTCTTCCATCTTATCTGTCTCTGAATGAAGTGAGATCTAAACCTCTCAGATGTTCTCTCTCTCTTCCATCCTCTCTGTCTCTGTATGAAGTGAGGTCTTAATAATAATAAAACATGAGTAGAATTCTGTTTCCTGTCTGTTTTATTAAAAGGATAAAGGGCTTGTAAGCCGTCAATTAAGAGTTACATTTTTTAAAATATGTTATAACTCACTTATTGTTAAGTGATTTATTGGTAATATGATGTTTTACTGTAAGATGAGGAAATGTTGGAGACATTACTGTTAGCAGCACATGGACATGATTATCACTGATGTAATAGTTGAATCCCAACACCAGATGGCAGACAATGTACAACCTAAAGACCTTTGGCCTCGTGCTCTCAAATTATATTCTGGACCTTCGTGCCAGTTTGACTGCATTTTTTAAATTCTTGCCATCTAATCAGGGACTGATTTACCTACTGTCCCTATACCTGGGACACCAGGTGGATGCAATTCATTATCAGGTAGAACAGAAAACCAGCAGCAATCTGGACCTCCAGGGTAGTTTTGGATACCCTGGTCGAGTGTATTACAGTGGACTATTTATAATAAAACTACCTGATAACTAATTTATAACTACATGATAACTAATTGATAACTATGTGATAACGAATTGATAACTTTGTGAAAACTAATTGATAACTGGAGGGTATACAGTAGGTATGATGGAGGGTATACAGTAGGTATGATGGAGGGTATACAGTAGATATGATGGAGGGTATACAGTAGGTATGATGGAGGGTATTCAGTAGGTATGATGGAGGGTACATACGGTATAATGGAGGGTATACAGTAGGTATGATGGAGGGTATACAGTAGGTATGATGGAGGGTATACGGTATGATGGAGGGTATACAGTAGGTATGATGGAGGGTATACAGTAGGTATGATGGAGGGTATACAGCAGGTATGGTGGAGGGTATACAGTTGGTAGGATGGAGGGTATACAGTAGGTTTGATGGAGGGTATACAGTAGATATGATGGAGGGTATACAGTAGGTATGATGGAGGGTATACAGTAGGTATGATGGAGGGTATACATCAGGTATGATGGAGGGTATACAGTAGGTATGATGGAGGGTATACAGTAGGTATGATGGAGGGTATACAGTTGGTATGATGGAGGGTACATAAGGTATGATGGAGGGTATACAGTAGGTATGATGGAAGGTATACAGTAGGTATGATATAGGGTATACAGTAGGTATGATGGAGGGTACATAAGGTATGATGGAGGGTACATAAGGTATGATGGAGGGTATACAGTAGGTATGATGGAGGGTACATAAGGTATGATGGAGGGTATACAGTAGGTATGATGGAGGGTACATAAGGTATGATGGAGGGTATACAGTAGGTATGATGGAGGGTATACAGTAGGTATGATGGAGGGTATACAGTACGTATGATGGAGGATATACATCAGGTATGATGGAGGGTATACAGTAGCTATGATGGAGGGTATACAGTAGGTTTGATGGAGGGTGTACAGTAGGTATGATGGAGGGTATACAGTAGGTATGATGGAGGGTATACAGTAGGTATAATGGAGGGTATACAGTAGGTATGATGGAGGGTATACAGTAGGTATGATGGAGGGTATACAGTAGGTATGATGGAGGTTATACAGTAGGTATGATGGAGTTTGAAAACGTCTGGAGGAGACAGTCTCTACAGGGATTTGTCCAGGCCAGTCTGTACAGAGATTTGTCCAGGCCAATCTCTACAGGGATTTGTCCAGTCCTGTCTCTACAGGGATTTGTCCAGGCCTGTCTCTACAGGGATTTGTCCAGGCCAGTCTCTACAGGGATCTGTCCAGGCCAGTCTCAACAGGGATTTGTCCAGGCCAGTCTCTACAGGGATTTGTCCAGGCCAGTCTCTACAGGGATTTGTCCAGGCCTGTCTCTACAGGGATTTGTCCAGGCCTGTCTCTACAGGGATTTGTCCAGGCCAGTCTCTACAGGGATTTGTCCAGGCCAGTCTCTACAGGGATCTGTCCAGGCCAGTCTCTACAGGGATGTGTCCAGGCCAGTCTCAACAGGTAGAGATAACACTGGATCACCTGAGTGGATAGGTGAATGGGACATCAGTGAGGACTTGTGTGTCTATTCAGATCTTTTTGATTACAGTATTTATTTTTTGTTCTGCCCTGTAACAAATCCACGTTTTTATTGTTCATGATAATGTGATATGATTTGCATGGATACAGTGCTGTGATGCCTTTGCTGCAAAACAATTGACCCTGTTTTTTTTAAATATTCATTTGAATTTCATGTAATATTGTACATTTTGTGTAATTTGTTTGTGTATCTATCACAAATGTACCTACAGATGTAGGATCTTAATTTGATCACTATTTTGTTGCTGAGAATTTTGATGCACAGCAGGAAAAGTAAACGTGTAGTGTATTCAAGGTTTAAAAAGGCTTCTAAAGTTTCCTCTTTAAATGTCAGACTTGATTTGCCCTAACAAAAAACATGTCTCAACCACCAAATCCATTCATTATAATCCATCCATTCATTATAATCCATACAATAATTCACATGTTATGTTGCAGCAAGATTATGTTCCTGCTGTGAGAAACTGCTCAAAATAAGATCCAACATCTGTAGCTGTGCATGTAGAGACAGCAAATTATACACCACAATGCTGCAGCCACCAAAAACACCAGCAGAAGTACATGAAAGCAACCTAATTTTGCAGTTCATAAATGATCATTTGATGTAATCACAATCATTACAACCACTTTTGTATTTGTATTTATTAGGGATCCCCATTAGCTGGCAGCAGCTACTCTTCCTGGGGTCCAAACACATTAAAGGCACTTGATTGTTCCATTGTTACATCACTACATATGAGGCTGAGCCATGTTCCGACGAGCGTTAAAAGTAAACATGATAAGTTGTCAACACAGCCAAGTGTATATCCTTTAGTAACCCTGGGAAATAAATGATTAAAGTTTAACATGGTTCAGCAGGTGTCCTGTTAATTAGTTAACGTCATCGTCATCATCTCCCTGTCAGGACGGAAGTCTCCTGCGTAGCACAGTGGGAACTCTCACACCCCACTGTCTCGGAGTCATTTAAAGAAGGGCAGGATTCAGTATGAGCAACTATTCTCAATCTAGAGACTGTAGTTACTAGTTCTTGTAGAACTAAAACATAATGGTTGGCCTGTGATAACAGCAACCCAGCTAATGGGAAACATTCACAAACATAACCTAAAGGAACGTTTTTTTATCAGGGTCCCACTTGGTTGTGAGATGACAAGAATAAAAATGTTCACAGAACGTTAGAATGTTCTCTGAACATGCTTTGAATGGTTAAATTAAGATTCCTGTTCCAAATGTGATTTTGATTTGTATATTTTTTGAGATCCCCATTAGCCAACGACAAATGGCGACACCTAAGTCTTCCTGGGGTCCAACAAAAACGTTATTCTGAAAACAGGAAGAACTAACTTAAGAGGGTAGAAAAGGGCTATAATTATATTTACATAATGTGTAGGCTACTTGAATGCATAATGCAATGAAAATAGCCTTTTGTTAATGATTGACTGGCCTTGGATGCCATGCTCCCTGTAATCAAACAGCTGGGGAAGGAGAGTGATGATTGACAGCAGATAGGAATCCCGCCCCATCATGGGGTGTAACACAATCCACACCCCAGTCACGATTGGCTCATTACAAACATCTTAACAATGAGATGCTGCCAAGGCCCCAGGCCCCGTAACTCTCCGCCCTGGTGACCACCTCGACAATGGTGAATTAATTAAATATTGAAAAGCCTAATTCAATATTGAACAGATGAGATTCTGATTGGCTCTTTTAGTAGGAAGCTGCTGGGATAGGCAGGGGCTGTTGAACACATGTTACACATATAAACACAAGATACACACACACACACAAACACACACATACACACATACACACATACACAAACACACAAACACACACTTAATGCACAAAACCTAGATTTTTTCTTTTTTTTCTTAAAACTGCATTTTTAGATAAGGGCTTGTAAAGTAAGCATTTCACTGTAAGGTCTACACCTGTTTTATCCGGCGCAAGTGACAAATAACGTTTGATTTGATATGGAATGCAGTCTATGGCCATGCACTTACAGAGTTCATGTATACGCCTTTTTTCTACATTTTCTCCTAAAATGACACCCAAATATAACTGCCTGTAGCTCAGGACCTGAAGCAAGAACATGGATCTTCTTGAAAGGAAAGACTGGGAAGTTTGTGTAAATGTGAAATGAATCTAGGAGAATATAACACATTAGATCTGGTAAAAGATAAACACAAAGAGAATAACAATGCGGTTTATTATTCAGTAAGAAGCTTTATACCCCAGTCATGATTGGTTTATTATTCAGTAAGAAGCTTTATACCCCAGTCACGATTGGTTTATTATTCAGTAAGAAGCTTTTTACCCCAGTCACGATTGGTTTATTATTCAGTAAGAAGCTTTATACCCCAGTCACGATTGGTTTATTATTCAGTAAGAAGCTTTATACCCCAGTCACGATTGGTTTATTATTCAGTAAGAAGCTTTATACCCCAGTCAAGATTGGTTTATTATTCAGTAAGAAGCTTTATACCCCAGTCACGATTGGCTTATTATTCAGTAAGAAGCTTTATACCCCAGTCACGATTGGCTTATTATTCAGTAAGAAGCTTTATACCCCAGTCACGATTGGTTTATTATTCAGTAAGAAGCTTTTTACCCCAGTCACGATTGGTTTATTATTCAGTAAGAAGCTTTATACCCAGTCATGATTGGTTTATTATTCAGTAAGAAGCTTTATACCCCAGTCATGATTGGTTTATTATTCAGTAAGAAGCTTTATACCCCAGTCACGATTGGCTTATTATTCAGTAAGAAGCTTTATTCCCCAGTCACGATTGGTTTATTATTCAGTAAGAAGCTTTATACCCCAGTCACGATTGGCTTATTATTCAGTAAGAAGCTTTATACCCCAGTCACGATTGGCTTATTATTCAGTAAGAAGCTTTATACCCCAGTCACGATTGGTTTATTATTCAGTAAGAAGCTTTATACCCCAGTCACGATTGGCTTATTATTCAGTAAGAAGCTTTATACCCCAGTCACGATTGGCTTATTATTCAGTAAGAAGCTTTATACCCCAGTCACGATTGGTTTATTATTCAGTAAGAAGCTTTATACCCCAGTCATGATTGGTTTATTATTCAGTAAGAAGCTTTATACCCCAGTCATGATTGGTTTATTATTCAGTAAGAAGCTTTATACCCCAGTCACGATTGGCTTATTATTCAGTAAGAAGCTTTATTCCCCAGTCACGATTGGTTTATTATTCAGTAAGAAGCTTTATACCCCAGTCACGATTGGTTTATTATTCAGTAAGAAGCTTTATACCCCAGTCACGATTGGCTTATTATTCAGTAAGAAGCTTTATACCCCAGTCACGATTGGTTTATTATTCAGTAAGAAGCTTTATACCCCAGTCACGATTGGTTTATTATTCAGTAAGAAGCTTTATACCCCAGTCACGATTGGCTTATTATTCAGTAAGAAGCTTTATACCCCAGTCACGATTGGCTTATTATTCAGTAAGAAGCTTTATACCCCAGTCACGATTGGTTTATTATTCAGTAAGAAGCTTTATACCCCAGTCATGATTGGTTTATTATTCAGTAAGAAGCTTTATACCCCAGTCATGATTGGTTTATTATTCAGTAAGAAGCTTTATACCCCAGTCACGATTGGCTTATTATTCAGTAAGAAGCTTTATACCCCAGTCACGATTGGTTTATTATTCAGTAAGAAGCTTTATACCCCAGTCATGATTGGTTTATTATTCAGTAAGAAGCTTTATACCCCAGTCACGATTGGTTTATTATTCAGTAAGAAGCTTTATACCCCAGTCACGATTGGCTTATTATTCAGTAAGAAGCTTTATACCCCAGTCACGATTGGCTTATTATTCAGTAAGAAGCTTTATACCCCAGTCACGATTGGCTTATTATTCAGTAAGAAGCTTTATACCCCAGTCACGATTGGCTTATTATTCAGTAAGAAGCTTTATACCCCAGTCACGATTGGCTTATTATTCAGTAAGAAGCTTTATACCCCAGTCACGATTGGCTTATTATTCAGTAAGAAGCTTTATACCCCAGTCACGATTGGTTTATTATTCAGTAAGAAGCTTTATACCCCAGTCACGATTGGTTTATTATTCAGTAAGAAGCTTTATACCCCAGTCACGATTGGCTTATTATTCAGTAAGAAGCTTTATACCCCAGTCACGATTGGCTTATTATTCAGGAAATAGGCTTTATACCCCAGTCACGATTGGCTTATTATTCAGTAAGAAGCTTTATACCCGATTCACGATTGGCTTATTATTCAGTAAGAAGCTTTATACCCCAGTCACAAGTGGCTTATTATTCAGTAAGAAGCTTTATACCCCAGTCACGATTGGCTTATTATTCAGTAAGAAGCTTTTTACCCCAGTCATGATTGGCTTATTAATCAATAAAAGGTTTTGTGACAGTATGATTCTTATTTAGGCTCAAATATCTGGTTTATATTGTCTCCCAGTGCCTGTGTTCTCTTCTCTCTCCATGGCTGGAGACATAGAAGGTCATAGAATTCCCCTGGTCTGTTTGTATGCATGGGCGGAACCCGGGGGAGTGGCAGGGCGGTGCTCAAACCCATTCTAGAATAGCCTAGCACCCCAATTAGAACCCCCAAGAAATATGTAGATGCACACATCTACACCATATATTGCAAGAACTGCTGCACAATGACCAAGCTACCCATTCGCTCCTCCAGGGAAAAATGTCTAATGCCGACACTGTGCGTGGGAGAATGCAGTGTGTGTGTGTGTGTGTGTGTGTGTGTGTGTGTGTGTGTGTGTGTGTGTGTGTGTGTGTGTGTGTGTGTGTGTGTGAGCGTGTGCGTGTGTTTGTGTGCACGTGTGCCTATGATGAAAACATATCAGTTACAAACACATGGAGTCATTTTGTGGTGTGAGACGGTCATTCATGGTACCTCGTCTGCATTGTACATGGATTCATGCAGTACAGTATGTACAGTATCATCTCTGTTAAAAAATCTTCTCAACTATTACAAGAAAAGCCTATAGATTATCATATTAACGCTCAACAAGCCTATAGCTGGCTTTAAGATGCTAATTTTAACATATGCCTATATTCGTCAATCTCATCACCTGTGCTGTCAAGTAAACCTCAAATATTTTCTGGAGGTTGTCTGTACTGTGGTTGATGTGCTGCAGGTGAAAACAGGCATTTAATGAACAACACTGATGCCAGGGATAGGACTTTTTGTTCTGGATGTAATGACTACTTACTTAAATAATCATCTCATCGGAGTAACACTTCTTCAAAACGAAGGCTTCAAAGGAGCTCTGCCACAGCCTCCAAACAAACATAACCTCCCTCTCACCTGCACCTCAAACACACACACGTACGCATGCACACATTTATTCACACCCCTGGGAGTCAGCCCCTCATACAAACACCCCTTCCCTGATCCATTCTGCGACCTTTATTTAACTAGGCAAGTCAGTTAAGAACAAATTCTTATTTACAATTACGGCCTACACCAGCAAAACCCAGACAATGCTCGTCCAATTGTGCACCGCCCTATGGGACTCCCAATCACGTCCAGTTGTAATCACGTCCGGTTGTGATACAGCCTGGATTCGGACCAGGGTGTCTGTAGTGACAGCTCTAGCACTGAGATGCAGTGCCTTAGACCGCTGCACCACTTGGAAGCCCATTGTAGGTAGAGGTTGAACATAATGCTCAGAAGTCGACCACGCACGCGCTTAAATAACTGTAATCTAAAAACATTGTCCTTGTCAAACCTATTTAAAAGTATGTCAACTAGAACTGACACAGTGTAGGTTGGGAGAACCCCCAACAGGCAATGATGGCTCTGATTATACCCCATGCTAAGTACATTACCACAGTAAGAATCTATAAATGAGTTGTGGAACTGACGGAGAGATTAGGATGTCACCGAGACAGTGACACAGCCCATATAAGAAACTGTGATAACCACACAGAGGAGTATTACAATGCACAATTAGGTTGTTATAGAAACTCCACAAAAAGTTGAAGCCCCTGGGCTTTGTGCTCCAGGAAATGATACATAGGGCTAGATTCCATCAGATTGACATTGTCACGCCCTGACCTTATTTATATTTGTTTTCTTTATTATTTTGGTTAGGTCAGGGTGTGACAAGGGGTGGTTTGTTGTGTTTTTGCGCTGTCTAGGGTTTTTGTATGTTTATGGGGTTGTTTACTAGTCTAGGTGTTTTGTATGTCTATGTTTGCCTAGATTGGTTCTCAATTAGAGGCAGCTGTTTATCGTTGTCTCTGATTGAGAACCATATTTAGGCAGCCATATTCCTTGGGTAATTTGTGGGGGATTGTCTATGTTTAGTTGCATGTGTTAGCACTATTATTATTATATAGCTTCACGGTTGTTTAAGTGTTTCTTCATTTAATAAATAAATAAACAAGTATGTATTCGTCTCACGCTGTGCCTTGGTCTCATCGCTATAACGAACGTGACAGACATGCGCACAGAGTTTTGTTTAGTGGTGTCGGATGTGGAACTGCATGCGTTAGAGCTCTCTAGTGCACAAGCGGCTCATTGCGTTACTTTATCTTGGACACTGTCATTGGATGCAACGAAACTACACCCGACAATAATCGGACATCCCATGAAGCCGCTTTACAAGTTCATGCAGCCGTGCTCCAAATTCAAACACTTGAATTAGACTGATAGGCTTTAGATTCCCCATCTAAATGAACATGAAAACATGCATTATCCTGACGCCAATGGTTTGACATTTGAGAGTCATTATTTCCAACAGCGATAGAGCCTACACTTTCTAGCGCCATTTTGAACTTCTAACTGGGTAGGGATAATAAGGAAGGGAGTGGTTTGTGACACGAGCAGCTGCTCACCGATATGTCAGCTCATACAGCAGTTACACCTAAAACACCGCCAACAAATCGGCTATGTGGATGTCGGCCAACGCTGGTTAACGCTGGTTAGCGCTCGATCTGTTTGAATCTGGGCTATAATTGACTTCCTGCTTAAATAAAGATAAAAGATAATCCATAATTCACAAAGACCAATTTATGAATCACAACATTATCAGTTTGTTTCGTTTGAATGCTGGCAATTCTTTTCTCAAACACAACAACACCCAGCACAAACCAGTTGAATTGTCACAAAGAGCTTAGGTAGGATTTAATTATATAATTTTGCGTGTAAGAGAATACACTGTGGCAAGCTGTGTTTTTCTTGGGCGTTCAGCAGGATCCAGGATAATTGCTATCTGCACTGAACCTCCTGTTAGAAGAACAGGCTTGAATGAAGAGGGAAATATTTCCAATGCTTCCCCTGATTTCTTGATATCTTTCTCTATTTCTCTATTTCTCTTTCCCTCCTTTCTCTCTTGGTTGATCTCTTTCTTTCTCTTCCTGTCTTT
>NC_056438.1:73068765-73102022 GCF_018296145.1 Oncorhynchus tshawytscha | reverse complement strand
GGTTCTTCCCGGGCTTCAGGTTTGGAGATGGATCCTCTTTGCCTGCATTCACTGGCTTTGTGTCTGTCAAGAGACTCCAAGACCGTAAGTCCATCTGCAGTTAGAATTTAGTGATCAGACTTGTCAGAGCAATTTTTCATCTCCCCTTTCTGCAGATCTTTATCCCCTCTTGTGTATATTTCAACCGGCTTTGGGTTTAGAGATGTACTGATGTTCCTGTTGCCGGGTGTGTTCTCTGTAGGATTTACATGGTAGCCGTTCCTGCAGTGATCCAGGCAGGCTCAGAGGCCAAGCTTTGTGCCAGCCTTCTGCAGCCCAACGAGACCCTGGTCATGACCGTATCTCTGATGGCCGACGGGCAGAACAAGAGACTTCTCCACCAGAGTTCTGACCAAGAGTTTCACCGCTGTTTCCAGTTTCAGGTCAGCCCAGCACTGGTGGACTTCCAGAACCATTCCATTAAGAGTGGACTGTACTGCTCAGCTTTGATGCATCGCTTAGGTTCTTTGTGCAATGCCAGCTTATTTTATGGGAAATGTCAGTGGTGGCCTACCAGAACTTTTCTGTGATTCGGGCTCCAATTTGTACCAGGTTTTGATTGAATGCTAGTATATACTATTGAGACCATTTATATATGTAACTTACAGCAGGCTGAATGCATAATGGGATCCCTGCAGTAGTTAGTTAAACGCTCTTACCAACTGGGCCACACGGCAGCACATTTGAATGTCCTATGTTATCGGTCCGTTTGTTCACCGGTGTTGCCCTGTTTCCGTCCCTGACAGGCCCCTCGTGTGAAGAGCGACAAAGTGCAGAACTTTAAGGTGGAGGTTCGAGGAGAAACATTCCTATCAACAGAGGAGAGAAGGGTCATGATCAAACCCTACAGCCCCATGACGTTCATCCAAACGGACAAACCAATCTACAACCCAGGACAAACGGGTAATGTTAGAGCCGGTACACCTTTAGTCTGGTTACTAAGAAACGGGCCAATTAGGTGTTGGCATGTTCTGTAATGGTTTACTCCGGGGCGTTGATCTTTTTGGGCCCCTGACCCCATTTTGACATCAACAGTTATCCACGACCCCACCGTGCTCCCTTTGTTTATTTGAGGCTTTAACAGTATTACAATGAAGTACTGTCAGACTGAAGTCTGAAGGAAGTATTGTTTGAAATGCACCAGGCAATAATTGTGTAGAAAAGAACACCATCATTGCTGGCAATGCTCTTGCCCAGTCTGGTCCCGTCCACTCTGTTCTAACGTCATGCGTGGCTTATGAGGATTGTAGAGGGAAACGGTAGACATCTGAAGAGCCTCGTTGTTCAGGAATGTGGTGCAGATGCAGTAAATCCCCCTGGGTTCACTCAGGATATGTACACTGGAATCAGGCTGGAAATCCTCAACCAGTATTTCTGGGAATCCTTGGAATTGAGAAAGTTGCCTGAAATTCTGCTTCTAATATTCTCATTGTGTTTGTCGTCTTGTCGTTGGCTTTTTACAGTGCTTTTTAGAGTCGTCACCTTGGATAGCAATTTTAGCCCCGTCAATCAGCTGGTGAGTTAAATATACGATTGACAATAGTATTTTAGTTCAGTCTCTACTACTTCAATCCAAGATGCAGAAGTGTCACAATTCTGTGATGGACATAGCAGTCTGGTATTATGTACAGCAATCAACCAGCCAGGACATGAGGCTTCCATTCGTATAGGTCAGATTGGAATGTATGGGATCATCTTTTCCTGAGATTGAATTACAAATGCTACATGTGATGTTTACATTAAGTGACCAAGCCAATCACCTGTCTAGTAGCTGTAGACAGCTATGCTCTGTTTTGGCATTGGAGTTCTTAATGAAACATGACGCCCATCTCTTGTCTTTGCCCTTCACAGTACAACATTGTGGAACTTGAGGTAAGATCCTTGTTGGTGGAACTTATGTTGACTGTCCGTGTAAAGACTGCAGCATTATGACTCCCCCCTGCTAGCTAGGTCCTCATATCCACCTACTGTAGAAGTTGGCTAAATTCTTCCAATCAGCGTTGTGTGTAATCTGGGCCCTCTTCAGTAGATGAATGTTGCAGATAGAACTGACTCCTTGTCCTGTATACTGTTGTGAACTTTCCACAACGTTGTGTCCTGCTGAACATGCCCCTTCCTATGAACCAACAGGATGTTAATCACAACCGGATTGGACAGTGGGTCAACACTACATCCAGTGGCAACATTCTGCAGCTTTCTCACCCCCTGAACTCTGAAGCACCTGTAGGATCCTTTACCATTGTAGTGTGGATTGGTGAAGAGAAAATCTACCACAACTTCAAGGTAGAACAGTATGGTAGGTTGAGTTTCTCTTTCATGCTCGGTAATGTTGCATCAATGCATCACAATCCTGGAACGTTCTGGAGTTGACTGCTGTTCTTTTTATCTGTAGTTTTGCCCAAGTTTGAGATCAAAATGAACCTCACTGACAAGATCAGCGTTGTTCAAGAAGAGTGTGAAGTGAAAGTGTGTGCAGAGTGAGTAAACACTATTGGTGATTTGCAATGTACTGTAGTTACAAGGTGACGTGTAACTGCACTACATGTCATTAATTATCTCCTTACGTGAAGGCAGACCTGGGTTGAACTACTATTGGAAGTATTACATTTACTTTCACATTTCAAATGAAGGATTTGAAAATACAAGTAAATAACATTGTATTGGTCACAACACGTGTTTGGTACATGTTGCGAGTGCAGCGATATAGATGATGAATACAGTATAAACATATGAGTAATGCAAGGTATGTCAGCATTATTAGTGACTAGTATTCCAATGATGTCAAGTCTGTAGGCAGCAGCCTCTGCTCGTACTGTAGCTTTGTTTGATAATACACTTATTAAATATAAAAGTCCTTAAATATGCATGTGGTCTGCATTAATGACCCATGCTAATTGAAGACCTATAGTGCTACTGCTCAAGTCTTAAACTGCTGCTAGGATCCCTGAGATTTGTTAGTGGCATTTACATGAACAGCTGGTTCTTCGGTCATAAAGCATCTCAGATTAGGATGGCTGTTCTAGGATCAGGTCCCAGCCTGACATGTGACCTTGTTCCCGTTCTGAGGCTCTATGACTACAGGTCCAGATTCATTGACTGTGTTAAACGCCTGACTTCAAGCCTTTAGGTCTTATGTTTTTAATATGGTAACTGGATGTAGGAAGTTGACACTTGTCTTATTGTGAATTGAAATCAGATACACGTATGGGCAGCCTGTACCTGGTAAAGCAGGGGTGAAGTTGTGCCGACCTTTGGACAATGCCGTGATACCGATAACAATTGATGCGCGAAATCCACAAGGAGTTCCTGATTACACACCTCCATGCCACAAAGAGTCAATTGAGGTTTGTATGCTTTCCTAAAACTAGTAGTGCTGTTTTTACCAACATATTACATTTTGAATGGGATTTAAATCTTCTGTGTGGTTCTGCTTGTTTTTCCTAGATGGACCATACTGGCTGTGCTTCTTATGTCTTCAACATGGCACTTTTCACAAAGAATGCAGGAGAGAAATTGCTGCGAGACGTGTTTAGTTTCCATGCAGAAGTACAGGAGGAGGGGACGGGCAAGTCCTAATCACAATCATTATGAGATGCATCATATTTACTCAATACAAAGCCTTCATTTCACTTCAGCTGATGGCGACGTAACTATTGCCTGTTTCATTAGATCAGTTTCCATAACTGTCCTGGGGTTCCCCCTGGGTTCATGTTTTGGTTTTTGCCCGAGCGCTACACAGCTGACTGTAGTTTTGATTTGAATCGGCTGTAGTGCCATAGTGCCAGGGCAAGAAACTACAAGGTGCACCCAGGGGGGGTCCCAGAACTGAGTTTGGGTTACTCTGCGTTGGCTCAAGGTTGGTAAGAAAGAGCTTTTTGACCGTTGGTGCTGCAGCAGGGTTTTATATAATTCTGTGGAAGCTGCACTGCAATTCAGTTTCTGCATTGTGAAATATACCGTATTTGTTTTCATTTGACAGGTATTACACTGTCAGAGGAAAAAAATGTAGAGCTCTCCTATGTGATTGGAGAATTCACATTTGTTGACACGCCCCAAATCTATGAGCATGGATCAATTATCGAAGGCAAGGTAAGTCCAAATGGTGTTCCTGTTGGTTTGTCCTGCTTCCTGAACTACCAGTATGTGGTGTCACTTCATTCATACAACGCCCCCCCTTTTTCTTCAGATAAATGCTGTTCGATATAACAACACACCCATCTCTGACATGTTAGTCTACCTGTTTGAGGAGAAAGGCTGGTCCTCATATCTACGACTACAGAACCTAACCACGGACAGTCGTGGTATTGCCAGGTTCTCCATCAACACAAGCAGTCTGCCCAAAGAGAATATTAACCTCGTAGTAAGTATGATTCCTTCTAGGTTTGAGAGACTTTATACTCGATGCCAGTGTCTGGGACTAAACAATCTACATTTTAAATAGAACTATAACTAATTAAACTTATACTCTTTATTATATCTGATGAATAATGTTAATTCATAAGGAAGGATTGTGGCTTTTTAAGCAAGCAAAAAGGGTCGTTAAGCTATGGTTGAACCGACTCAACTTAGCTCTGGGATGTTTAGATAAGGTAGAGTTCCAGATAATGGAAAAGTCTTCTTCTAAATAGTGATGGATGAAGGTGCAGATTCCACAAGTTAATCTGAATAAGTGTGTCTGGAGTGAGCGAGCTAGTGGGTTGGAATCAACTTTTGAACCTGTTCTGTTCTTGTCATAGGAGGAAAGACATTTTATAACCTATGGCGTCATATTTAGTATATAAACTGTTTGTGGTTTCATGGCAGCGAGCTCAGTATTTATTCTCCATCTAATTTTGATAAGACTGGTCCCTGTCTATTTTATACAAATAAGAATCTTAGGAATTATGACATTCCTGTGACGGGGGAACCAAAACGTGCACCGCTTGGGGTCCCCAGGACTGTTGGGGAAACGATGCCCAGAGGTCATGACCTTAACAGGCTAGGTGGAAGTAAGGTGGATCTGTTACCATATTGCTTCCTGTCATCCTCTCAGATCCCCACTGTATATAGGACGGGCTCAAGGGGTTGATTTAGCATTGGGCCTTTAGTTACTATTCCTTTTGTTCCTTTCCAGGTGAGCGACACCCCACAAGTGGAGTACCCAGGATACAGGGTCCCCTATTTCAACAGAGGGCAACACCTACTCTCGCTGATCCAGCCCGCTGCCCCTGACATTAAACCGTCCAGCTCCCTGGCTATTCAGAAGGTGGAGAAACCACTGGCGTGTGGGCAGGCGGTGTCGATCACCATCCGCTATGCCATCGTAGGGAGACTGTCCCAAAGGGCTCTGTGGCTGTCCTCTACCTGGTGAGTAGAACCAGGAACAACCTGCAAACCCATGGTGCCTCTCAAACAGCACCATATTTCCTATTTGCACTCCTTTTGACCAGGATCATTTCAGGCCCGAGACATACTTTCAAAGGAAGGATGTTCCTAAACTACACCAATACTCCTAATCAACCACTGTAACCCAACCTAGCTCATGTTACAAATTGGAATCCGTAATCTATAAAATGGATGATGGGCATCCACAAATGAATAGGTGCAACGTATCATACTAATTGGAGTCCTGGATTTGTTAACCGTGTTACGTCTACCCCGTGAGTCCAGGTTGCAACGTCTCCACTCTGTTGCTGAGAACTATTTCCTTTCCCTCCAGGCCTTGTCCAGAGGGGTCATAGTTCAGCATGGACACATCAATGTTACTGTGCAGCAGGACAGTCCTGGTGAGTGAATTTCATGAAGTGATTCTGAACGTTCTGGAAGGTGCTTAATGAGTGACCTGCTCTTGCGTTGCAGTAGCTGAGGGTGACGTCACCTTGACGTTGGCAGTGGTCCCAGAGATGGCGCCGGTGGTTCAGCTCCTGGTGTACAGTATGCTACCCAGTGAGACTGTCATCGCCCACAGCATGAACTTCCCCACTGAGAAATGCTTCAGGAACAAGGTGTGTGGAGGAGTCTGGCATATCCCCAGTGACTGTACATCACAAACATTGTTGTCATTTTATGAAAGGTGTCCAGTATTTCCATGCAGACTGTATCATACCTGGAGTAATGGTATCTGTGTCTGCTAGGTGTTGGTGGAGTTCTCTCCCTCCAACGCTGTCCCAGGGGAGGAGAACACCCTGCGTCTCTCGGCCCGGCCCGGTTCCCTCTGTGGCCTCAGTGCTGTTGACCAGAGTGTTGGTATCATGGAGCCAGGGAAGAGGCTGGATGCTGACAAGGTAACACGGCTCACTGAAGTGAACAACAGTGGTACCACCATACCTGCTGGGAATACAACCAGTGACTACAGCAGACATGGAGTGGATCTGTTCACTGTTATCAAATGTGATGGGACTCATTCTCTGGCTTGAGGCCCACTTTCTATTGCCTCTCAGTAACTGGAAAGCACCTCCTTGTTGAACGTTTAGCAATGGACAACAAATTGGCGTGTTTCCCCAAGTAGTCGTTTCAGTCTGTTCTGTTTGGTCCCCAATGAACAAGGCCTGTTGTCCCTTTCCAGATATTTGATTTGTTACCGGTCAAGGAGACGACCTATATTCCCTACGAGCTTGAAGATCCAGTAGCATGTTTACGCGTTAGACCAAGGAGATCCATAATACCACACCCATATGGACCGTCTGAGCAGACAAATGATCCTTATGCAGTTTTTCAGGTAAATATTTCTGCCCTGTTTTCTCAACTTGAAGAATCAGTCACCGTACTGTTACAATGTGTTCAACTTAATAGAATGACAAACGGACTTTTATTACTGAATTGGTTCTGCTATTTCTAGACACTGGGATTGAAGCTAGCGACTAACCTGGATATAAGAGTACCTTCCTGCCTCAGTTACCAGGGGAACCAGTACTATCGCTCCTATGGTGAGATGTCCTTACCAACCCTTATTCTCATTGCCTAGTCTAATGAATCTTGGGTTATGGATGACCTTTTGCTAGAATAACAAAGCCTGGTTAAACTGGTCTAAACACTGCATGCACTCACTGAGCCCAGCAGCATTCAGTCTATTTTTAACTTGACACTAATGGCCATGTTTTGTGTTGGTAGTAGCTTACAGCCTAATGGCTAGGCCTGGATCAGCGGGTCCTAGACTTGAAATGGCTGTGGCTGGTGGACTTGCCGCTCCACCTCCGCCACCCATACAGACGGTCCGTACATTTTTCCCTGAGACATGGATTTGGGACCTTGTGGAAGTTGGGTAAGTGCTCTGCAGAGTGAGGCCGACCTCTGGTGAAAGCCCTCTTAGCTCTTGCCTCGTATCCAAACAGTATTGGTGTAGATTAGTAACCTGAACCTCTGTAGGCCAGCTTTCTCTTAGGAAAGACCCTTTGACCTCAATGGGTGTCCCTGGTTAGATAAAGCTTAAATGCATTCGTAACAACAAACTGTGTTGAAATGAGTGGTGGCTTTCTGTTTGAACTCTGACCTCTGTATTCCAGGGAGTCTGGATCTTTAGATGTCCCCCTGACAGTACCAGACACCATCACCACCTGGGAGACTGAGGTCTTCTGCCTGGCCCCCAGTGGCTTCGGTCTGGCTCCTCTGGTGGAGCTCACGGTCTTCCAGCCCTTCTTCCTGGAGCTCACCCTGCCCTACTCAGTCATCCGGGGAGAGCGCTTTGAGCTGAAGGCCACTGTGTTTAACTACCTCTCCAAGTGCATTATGGTACGACGCTGCACCAGGATGGTTTCTTGAGTTGTATTGTTATCTTACGCCGTGTTCCTCTTTGGCAGGTTTCTGTGACTCCAGCTCTTTCCTCGGACTACACTCTCACACCCTTGCGTGATGTCCAGGACTCCTCGTGCTTGTGTGCCAATGGACGAAAGACCTTCAGTTGGACAATGGCCCCCTCTGTCCTGGGTTAGTCTTCATCTGTTCAAACGGCAGAATGGATGTGAACCGTCACCGTATTGGATGTTGTGTAACCTGCGCTGTACTGTGTGTAGGGGTTTTGAACGTGTCTGTTAGTGCGGAGGCTGTCCGGTCCCAGACTGCGTGTGACAATGGGGTTGTGAACGTACCGGAGAGAGGACGCGTTGACACAGTCACACGGAGCCTGCTGGTGAAGGTATGTAGTCTACTGCTGTGGGAGAACTAACGTTAGGTAGCACAGATACTGCCTCTGAAATGAATCCCTCTCCTCCTCCAGGCTGAGGGAACAGAGAAGAGCCACACCTACAACTGGTTGCTGTGTCCTACTGGTCAGTAATGAATCAACGTTGAATGTTCACGGTGGTTGACGTGATCATCTTCATTCAGCTCCTCTTTGTGTCCACAGGAGAAGCTCTGACGGAGGAGGTGGAAGTGCAACTTCCCCAGAATGTGGTGGATGGCTCTGCTAGGATTTCCCTCTCAGTTCTGGGTAAAATAAACCATTGTGTAGTGGTGGGAAGACGACGATGCTGCTGTTTGCTGTAACAGAAGTCCCTTGTTTCTCTGTAGGGGACATCCTGGGTCGGGCCCTCAACAACCTGGATGGACTGTTGCAGATGCCGTATGGGTGTGGGGAGCAGAATATGGCCCTGCTCTCCCCAATATCTACATCCTGGAGTACCTGAGGAACACAGAGCAGCTCACGCCAGCCATCCTAGAAAAGGCCACCAAGTTCCTCACTAGTGGTAGGAGAGTCCCTTAAAATCTGTCTATTAGATGCCAAATCCACAAACCGGGCTGGATTTGTCCAATTAGAGGATTTTGTTTTCTCCACGGTGTACCCTGCTGTCATGGTAACGGCGGAGCTGCATAACAGATGATATCAATGTCTTAACCATGTGTTGGGTCAGTGATGTTTTCTACTGAAGTCATTTGATGGTAGAATATTGACACTGTCTCATAGCACCCTATTCCTTACATAGGGCAGGACTCTCCAACCTTGTTACTGTCCTGTATGTAGGTTTTCACTCCAACCCTAATCTCGCTCCCCTTCTAATAATTAGCTGGTTGAATGGGGTTAATTACAACTTGGTTCGAGGGTAGCTCTCCGTGAACAGGGTTGGAGAGCCCTGCTATATAGGGAGCCGTTTGGGGCACAACTCTGGGAATAGAACAAGCGCTTGGTCACCGTTGATGATAAAAACCCACCGGCAGGTTACCAAAGGCAGCTGAACTACAAGAATGCCGATGGTGCGTACAGCACGTTTGGACAAGGCTTGGGGAACACCTGGTGAGTACTTGGCTTGTGTTTCAATGACGTATTGACCACTCAAATGGCATCTCTGGCATGGAGACGATGGATAGGACAGCTGACGTGTGATGTCAGGGCTTTTAAATGAATCCACTTCTCTCTTCAGGCTGACTGCTTTTGTCTTGAGATCCTTCGGCAAAGCCCAGTCTTTCATCTATGTTGACCCGGCAACGATGGAGCAATCCAAGACTTGGTTGGAACGTCAACAAGGCCAACATGGCTGTTTCAGAACTTTAGGGAAGCTCTTGAACAACCGAATGAAGGTATTTATATTGCTAATAAACTGGTTGTCTGTTTCGTCAGACCGGCCGTAGTTTGATTTCAACAGGCTAGTGTCTTGACATCGTTTTCTAGGGTGGAGTGACGGATGAAGTCACACTGACGGCTTACATCACTGCTTCAATGCTGGAGCTCAACATGTCCGTGACGGTAAGTAGCTTCACTCCGTGGAACCATTTCTCACACCGGCATTACAGGAATCTCATTCAGCCTCCTGTATGAAATCTGTCTTGCATCAACTGTCATTTACAGCTTCTACGACGTAGTGAAGTAATTTCTCTGCTAGTAGCCTATGAAATAACAAAGAATGGGCTTAGATATGTAAGGGAACACCCCCCTGAAATGGACAAAAATGAATGGCAAGTCATTGGCACTGGACAAACCATATACACGGTGTCCAATACCACTCAATTCGGCGTCGTTTCGTTCAAAGTTGATTGCAAATGCCATATGGCAAATGCCAGGTGTAACACTTTGAAAATCCAACAGGTGGTTTTTCATATTGCAAATGCAACACAAGGCAACATCAAAGCAAAATTTTGAAAAAGTGAAAAAATGCAAAAACCTAGTAACCCCTTAAAGTGCTTTCTGGACCGTTTTTCAAAATTCTTTTGATTTGTGTCAATTACACATGTATAAGAACTTGAACATATTTTTGCATTTACCATCACGAATTTGTCATGCTATAAAAATCCTGCAGGAATGCGAAATTGATGGCTGGGCAGTGATTCTGGTACCTCACTGTTTAAACATACTGCAAATGGACAATAGTCACTGTCCATCAGTCAATTGGATATCATTCTGACACCAAACCCACTTTTTCCAACTCGTTTAGTAGCCAACTATCACATACTACAGAGCTGGCCCAAAATTCACAACGCCTTCTATTCAAACCATAATAAAAACGTAGTTACGTTCCAGCTGCGGCTCCAGTTCTGATATGTGTAGGCCTAGCTGAGGCAACCCCGAATCCCAAGTTTGGGCTCGATAGGTCATTTGGTGCCCGAGCAAGACCCTAATTGGTGCTGAAAATTGCTACGGGGTCCTTGAATGAGCATCGGACAGGAACATTGGGGTCCGTCTCTATGGGCCGAGCCGGTTTCAATGCAACGGGTCTTTTCTAAATGTCGTCATTTTCGTAATGAAGTCATTGCAAATGTACGAGCTTGTTTCTCGGTCCGTGAACCTTCTAGAGTGCGTGGCGAGTTACGTGGCTATCGACCTGAGGTCTAGAACAGGTTTTTAAAGTTTCGGAACTCTAGGTCTGACGGTTCTTTTAAAAGTTCCAACAAGGTTAACTAATACAGGCACTGTGTGTGTGACTGATTTACAGTTCATGGGGGTTGCCTAATCACACATGAAGTTTTGAAAAGATCTGACCATTTTAACCCTTGGAAACAGCCAATATGACACCATTTAAGGCATTTCCGGTTGGCACAGGAAGCTATAAATAAACTCATATCCTGATTGGGGTATGCCTTTACAGTATCGTTAAGGACTGAGTAATTTACGGAGGGTTTAGTGAGTGTTATTTCAGAATCACAAATCTCGCAGAGCTCCGCAGCACACTTTAAAAAGATTCGTATGAACACCCTGCAACTGGATCTGTAACTGTTTAAAAAAAAAAGAATAATGGTGGCCACACAAAATATTGACACTTTGGGCCCACTCACTTTTGTTGTCACTGTTTAGACATTAATGGCTGTGTGTTGAGTTATTTTGAGGGGACAGCAAATGTACACTGTTATACAAGTTGTACACTCACTCCTTTACATTGTAGCAAAGTGTCATTTCTTCAGTGTTGTCACATGAAAAGATATACTCAAATATTTACAAAAATGTGAGGGGTGTACTCACTTTTGTGATGTACTGCATACATCCGTGTGTGTAGGTTATGTCTATTATAGTATCTTACAAACAGTGTTGGGATAATCAGAATTGGTTGGTAACATAGGTAAGATGTTTTAT
Source organism: Oncorhynchus tshawytscha (assembly GCF_018296145.1). Lineage (NCBI taxonomy): Eukaryota > Metazoa > Chordata > Actinopteri > Salmoniformes > Salmonidae > Oncorhynchus > Oncorhynchus tshawytscha. The sequence continues at coordinate 73,090,510 of NC_056438.1, read as the reverse complement.
ATTCATCATATGTTTGTAAGTTACTTCTCATCAAGAATGTTATTTTAGTATAATACTGTGGCAGGGTTGCAGTATCTGTTCTATGTCAAGACTAAGTTGCATGGGCCGCAGAGAGGGGAGAGGTCAAGGTGTCATCATGTGTAAACATATCTTTTGCTCCACTGTGTCTGTGTGCCAGTCACTCCCTACTTTTCCCATTGGGGAGAGGAGGATGGCAGTGTCTGGAATCATTCTATGCTCCCCGTAAGCTTGTCCAAGATTGGTTGTATTTAGAATTGGTTGTATCTAAATGACAATTTGATATATGCCTGTTGATATGGAGGATTGGTTTATGGTTCTAGGGTTTGAGTAAGGAGACAAAGCTGAACGATTTATTATGACTATGCTGTCTGACTATGTGTGTTCTTTGCTATTAAAGGATCTCATGAAAAATATTTCTCTATTACAAATACGATAACTTTGGCATGTGTCAATTACCTCTGATTCTGCGCAGTTTCAAACCAGAGACCTTTAGCATTTTAAGTGACAGTGCAAACCAAGACACTACAGAAACTGCTGCTTGAATTGTCATCAAGGAGTAAACCAAATATTACAGATATTCATTGCACAAAGTCAAATTTCCAAAATATGGAATTCATGAAAAATATTTCTCTATTACAAATAAGATCAAATTTATTTATATAGCCCTTCGTACATCAGCTGATATCTCAAAGTGCTGTACAGAAACCCAGCCTAAAACCCCAAACAGCAAGCAATGCAGGTGTAGAAGCACGGTGGCTAGGAAAAACTCCCTAGAAAGGCCAAAACCTAGGAAGAAACCTAGAGAGGAACCAGGCTATGTGGGGTGGCCTCTTCTGGCTGTGCCGGGTGGAGATTATAACAGAACATGGCCAAGATGTTCAAATGTTCATAAATGACCAGCATGGTCGAATAATAATAAGGCAGAACAGTTGAAACTGGAGCAGCAGCACAGTCAGGTGGAAGTTGAAACTGGAGCAGCAGCATGGCCAGGTGGACTGGACAGCAAGGAGTCATCATGTCAGGTAGTCCTGGGGCATGGTCCTAGGGCTCAGGTGTTGAAACTGGAACAGCAGCATGGCCAGGTGGACTGGGGACAGCAAGGAGTCATCATGTCAGGTAGTCCTGGGGCATGGTCCTAGGGCTCAGGTCCTCCGAGAGAGAGAAAGAAAGAGAGAAGGAGAGAATTAGAGAATGCACACTTAGATTCACACAGGACACCGAATAGGACAGGAGAAGTACTCAGATATAACAAACTGACCCCAGCCCCCGACACATAAACTACTGCAGCATAAATACTGGAGGCTGAGACAGGAGGGGTCAGGAGACACTGTGGCCCCATCCGAGGACACCCCGGACAGGGCCAAACAGGAAGGATATAACCCCACCCACTTTGCCAAAGCACAGCCCCCACACCACTAGAGGGATATCTTCAACCACCAACTTACCATCCTGAGACAAGGCTGAGTATAGCCCACAAAGATCTCCGCCACGGCACAACCCAAGGGGGGCGCCAACCCAGACAGGATGACCACAACAGTGAATCAACCCACTCAGGTGACGCACCCCCTCCAGGGACGGCATGAGAGAGCCCCAGTAAGCCAGTGACCCAGCCCCTGTAATAGGGTTAGAGGCAGAGAATCCCAGTGGAAAGAGGGGAACCGGCCAGGCAGAGACAGCAAGGGCGGTTCGTTGCTCCAGAGCCTTTCCGTTCACCTTCCCACTCCTGGGCCAGACTACACTCAATCATATGACCCACTGAAGAGATGAGTCTTCAGTAAAGACTTAAAGGTTGAGACCGAGTTTGCGTCTCTGACATGGGTAGGCAGACCGTTCCATAAAAATGGAGCTCTATAGGAGAAAGCCCTGCCTCCAGCTGTTTGCTTAGAAATTCTAGGGACAATTAGGAGGCCTGCGTCTTGTGACCGTAGCGTACGTGTAGGTATGTACGGCAGGACCAAATCAGAGAGATAGGTAGGAGCAAGCCCATGTAATGCTTTGTAGGTTAGCAGTAAAACCTTGAAATCAGCCCTTGCTTTGACAGGAAGCCAGTGTAGAGAGGCTAGCACTGGAGTAATATGATCAAATTTTTTGGTTCTAGTCAGGATTCTAGCAGCCGTATTTAGCACTAACTGAAGTTTATTTAGTGCTTTATCCGGGTAGCCGGAAAATAGAGCATTGCAGTAGTCTAACCTAGAAGTGACAAAAGCATGGATTAATTTTTCTGCATCATTTTTGGACAGAAAGTTTCTGATTTTTGCAATGTTACGTAGATGGAAAAAAGATGTCCTTGAAATGGTCTTGATATGTTCTTCAAAAGAGAGATCAGGGTCCAGAGTAACGCCGAGGTCCTTCACAGTTTTATTTGAGACGACTGTACAACCATTAAGATTAATTGTCAGATTCAACAGAAGATCTCTTTGTTTCTTGGGACCTAGAACAAGCATCTCTGTTTTGTCCGAGTTTAATAGTAGAAAGTTTGCAGCCATCCACTTCCTTATGTCTGAAACACATGCTTCTAGCGAGGGCAATTTTGGGGCTTCACCATGTTTCATTGAAATGTACAGCTGTGTGTCATCCGCATAGCAGTGAAAGTTTACATTATGTTTTCGAATAACATCCCCAAGAGGTAAAATATATAGTGAAAACAATAGTGGTCCTAAAACGGAACCTTGAGGAACACCGAAATTTACAGTTGATTTGTCAGAGGACAAACCATTCACAGAGACAAACTGATATCTTTCCGACAGATAAGATCTAAACCAGGCCAGAACATGTCCGTGTAGACCAATTTGGGTTTCCAATCTCTCCAAAAGAATGTGGTGATCGATGGTATCAAAAGCGGCACTAAGGTCTAGGAGCACGAGGACAGATGCAGAGCCTCGGTCCGATGCCATTAAAATGTCATTTACCACCTTCACAAGTGCCGTCTCAGTGCTATGATGGGGTCTAAAACCAGACTGAAGCATTTCGTATACATTGTTTGTCTTCAGGAAGGCAGTGAGTTGCTGAGCAACAGCCTTCTCTAAAATTTTTGAGAGGAATGGAAGATTCGATATAGGCCGATAGTTTTTATATTTTCTGGGTCAAGGTTTGGCTTTTTCAAGAGAGGCTTTATTACTGCCACTTTTAGTGAGTTTGGTACACATCCAGTGGATAGAGAGCCGTTTATTATGTTCAACATAGGAGGGCCAAGCACAGGAAGCAGCTCTTTCAGTAGTTTAGTTGGAATAGGGTCCAGTATGCAGCTTGAAGGTTTAGAGGCCATGATTATTTTCATCATTGTGTCAAGAGATATAGTACTAAAACACTTGAGCGTCTCTCTTGATCCTAGGTCCTGGCAGAGTTGTGCAGACTCAGGACAACTGAGGTTTGGAGGAATACGCAGGTTTAAAGAGGAGTCCGTAATTTGCTTTCTAATAATCATAATCTTTTCCTCAAAGAAGTTCATGAATTTATCACTGCTAAAGTGAAAGTCATCCTCTCTTGGGGAATGCTGCTTTTTAGTTAGCTTTGCGACAGTATCAAAAAGGAATTTCGGATTGTTCTTATTTTCCTCAATTAAGTTAGAAAAATAGGATGATCGAGCAGCAGTAAGGGCTCTTCGGTACTGCACGGTACTGTCTTTCCAAGCTAGTCGGAAGACTTCCAGTTTGGTGTGGCGCCATTTCCGTTCCAATTTTCTGGAAGCTTGCTTCAGAGCTCGGGTATTTTCTGTGTACCAGGGAGCTAGTTTCTTATGAGAATTTTTTTAGTTTTTAGGGGTGCAACTGCATCTAGGGTATTGCGCAAGGTTAAATTGAGATCCTCAGTTAGGTGGTTAACTGATTTTTGTCCTCTGGCGTCCTTGGGTAGGCAGAGGGAGTCTGGAAGGGCATCAAGGAATCTTTGTGTTGTCTGTGAATTTATAGCACGACTTTTGATGTTCCTTGGTTGGGGTCTGAGCAGATTATTTGTTGCAATTGCAAACGTAATAAAATGGTGGTCCGATAGTCCAGGATTATGAGGAAAAACATTAAGATCCACCACATTTATTCCATGGGACAAAACTAGGTCCAGCGTATGACTGTGACAGTGAGTGGGTCCAGAGACATGTTGGACAAAACCCACTGAGTCGATGATGGCTCCGAAAGCCTTTTGGAGTGGGTCTGTGGACTTTTCCATGTGAATATTAAAGTCACCAAAGATTAGAATATTATCTGCTATGACTACAAGGTCCGATAGGAATTCAGGGAACTCAGTGAGAAACGCTGTATATGGCCCAGGAGGCCTGTAAACAGTAGCTATAAAAAGTGATTGAGTAGGCTGCATAGATTTCATGACTAGAAGCTCAAAAGACGAAAACGTCTTTTTTTTTTTTTTTTTTTTGTAAATTGAAATTTGCTATCGTAAATGTTAGCAACCCCTCCGCCTTTGCGGGATGCACGGGGATATGGTCACTAGTGTAGCCAGGAGGTGAGGCCTCATTTAAAACAGTAAATTCATCAGGCTTAAGCCATGTTTCAGTCAGGCCAATCACATCAAGATTATGATCAGTGATTAGTTCATTGACTATAATTGCCTTTGAAGTAAGGGATCTAACATTAAGTAGCCCTATTTTGAGATGTGAGGTATCATGATCTCTTTCAGTAATGACAGGAATGGAGGTGGTCTTTATCCTAGTGAGATTGCTAAGGCGAACACCGCCATGTTTAGTTTTGCCCAACCTAGGTCGAGGCACAGACACGGTCTCAATGGTGATAGCTGAGCTGACTACACTGACTGTGCTAGTGGCAGACTCCACTATGCTGGCAGGCTGGCTAACAGCCTGCTGCCTGGCCTGCACCCTATTTCATTGTGGAGCTAGAGGAGTTAGAGCCCTGTCTATGTTGGTAGATAAGATGAGAGCACCCCTCCAGCTAGGATGGAGTCCGTCACTCCTCAGCAGGTCAGGCTTGGTCCTGTTTGTGGGTGAGTCCCAGAAAGAGGGCCAATTATCTACAAATTCTATCTTTTGGGAGGGGCAGAAAACAGTTTTCAACCAGCGATTGAGTTGTGAGACTCTGCTGTAGAGCTCATCACTCCCCCTAACTGGGAGGGGGCCAGAGACAATTACTCGATGCCGACACATCTTTCTAGCTGATATGCACGCAGAAGCTATGTTGCGCTTGGTGATCTCTGACTGTTTCATCCTAACATCGTTGGTGCCGACGTGGATAACAATATCTCTATACTCTCTACACTCGCCAGTTTTTTTTTTTAGCTTTAGCCAGCACCATCTTCAGATTAGCCTTAACGTCGGTAGCCCTGCCCCCGGGTAAACAGTGTATGATCGCTGGATGATTCGCTTTAAGTCTAATACTGCGGGTAATGGAGTCGCCAATGACTAGAGTTTTCAATTTGTCAGAGCTAATGGTGGGAAGCATCGGCGTCTCAGACCCCGTAACGGGAGGAGTAGAGACCAGAGAAGAATCGGCCTCTGACTCCGACCCGCTGCTTAATGGGGAAAACCGGTTGAAAGTTTCTGTCGGCTGAATGAGCGACACCGGTTGAGCGTTCCTACAGCATTTCCTTCCAGAAACCGTGAGAAAGTTGTCCGGCTGCGGGGACTGTGTCAGGGGATTTATACTACTATCTGTACTTACTGGTGGCACAGACGCTGTTTCATCCTTTCCTACACTGAAATTACCCTTGCCTAACGATTGCGTCTGAAGCTGGGCTTGCAGCACAGCTATCCTCGCCGTAAGGCGAGTACAGCGGCTGCAATTAGAAGGCATCATGTTAATGTTACTACTTAGCTTCGGCTGTTGGAGGTCCTGACGAATCGTGTCCAGATAAAGCGTCCGGAAAAAGTTGAAAAAGTTGAGGAAAAAATAAATAAAATATGAACGGTAATTAAAAAGTGAAAACCGTAAAGTTGTCAGGTAGCAAAACAGGTTGGCAACAAAACGCACAGCAACTCGAAAACAAGCCTCAGACATTATAATAATCATGACCCGTCTCATCCTCAAACATTATAATAATCATGACCCGTCTCATCCTCAGACATTATAATAATCATGACCCGTCTCATCCTCAAACATTATAATAATCATGACCCGTCCCATCCTCAGACATTATAATAATCATGACCCGTCTGTCTCATCCTCAGACATTATAATTATGATGACCCGTCTCATCCTCAGACATTATAATAATCATGACCCGTCTCATCCTCAAACATTATAATAATCATGACCCGTCCCATCCTCAGACATTATAATAATCATGACCCGTCTGTCTCATCCTCAGACATTATAATTATGATGACCCGTCTCATCCTCAGACATTATAATAATCATGACCCGTCTCATCCTCAAACATTATAATAATCATGACCCGTCTCATCCTCAAACATTATAATAATCATGACCCGTCTCATCCTCAGACATTATAATAATCATGACCCGTCTCATCCTCAGACATTATAATAATGATGACCCGTCTCATCCTCAAACATTATAATAATCATGACCCGTCTCATCCTCAGACATTGTAATAATCATGACCCGTCCAAATACCTCCTCTTTGTTTGCGTGTTTAGTTCACTAATCCAAATACACAAAGCGCGGGCACTAAGTCCAGACAAAAAGTCAAAAAAAGTTCCATTAAAGTTCGTAGAAACATGTCAAACGATGTATATAATCAATTTTTAGGATGTTTTTATCATACATCTTCAATAATATTCCAACCAGACAATTCCTTTGTCATTAGAAAGGAAAGGGAACGGAGCTCGCGCGATAAACAACTCATGGCTTTCAGCTGAGCCACTTACTCTGAGTGGTCTTATTCTCTCCCCTTTCACAATAGAAGCCTGAAACAACTTTCTAAAGACTGTTGACATCTACTGGAAACCGTAGGAAGTGCAATCTGACCCCATTTACACTGGATATTGGATAGGCAATCACTTGAAAAACTACAAACCTCAGATTTCCCACTTCCTGGTTGGATTTTTCTCAGGTTTTCGCCTGCCATATGAGTTCTGTTATACACACAGACATCGTTCCAGCAATTTTAGAAACTTCAGAGTGTTTTCTATCCATATCCACTAATAATATGCATATCCTAGCTTCTGGGCCTGAGTAGCAGGTAGTTTACTCTGGGCATGCTTTTAATCCGGATGTGAAAATACTGCCCCTAAACAATTTTAAAGCAATGCTACCAAATACTAATTGAGTGTATGTAAACTTCTACAGAGCAGGGTCAGTCAGTTAGAGGAGAGAAGCTGTAGCTGTACAGACTACAGAGCAGGCTCAGTCAGTCAGAGGAGAGAAGCTGTAGCTGTACAGCCTACAGAGCAGGCTCAGTCAGTCAGAGGAGAGAAGCTGTAGCTGTACAGACTACAGAGCAGGCTCAGTCAGTCAGAGGAGAGAAGCTGTAGCTGTACAGACTACAGAGCCAGCAAAGCAGCAGACCAGCCAACCCCCTGGTGTTCACTAATCACTGCTGGTAGACTTTGTTCAGCTCACTGCAGTCAGCCTGGTCTTCCATTCCCATTCATCTTTACCCTCTGTTTACCTCTCTGTCTACCCCTCTGTTTACCCCTTTGTTTACCTCTCTGTTTACCTCTCTGTTTACCCCTCTGTTTACCTCTCTGTTTACCTCTCTGTTTACCCTCTGTTTAAGTCTCTGTTTACCTCTGTTTACCTCTCTGTTTACCCCTCTGTTTACCACTCTGTTTACCCCTCTGTTTACCCCTCTGTTTACCTCTCTGTTTACTTTCTGTTTAACTCTCTGTTTACCTCTCTGTAAACCTTCTGTTTACCTCTGTTTTACCTCTCTGTTTACCTCTGTTTTACCTCTCTGTTTACCTCTCTGTTTACCTTCTGTTTACCTCTCTGTTTACCTCTATTTTACCTTCTGTTTACCTTCTGTTTACCTCTCTGTTTACCTTCTGTTTACCTCTCTGTTTACCCTATGTTTACTTTCTGTTTAACTCTCTGTTTACTTTCTACCTGCTTGTTTCTGTTTACCTCTCTGTTTACCTCTGTTTTACCTCTCTGTTTACCTCTCTGTTTACCTCTCTGTTTACGTCTCTTTTACCTCTGTTTACCTTCTATTTACCTCTCTGTTTACCTCTCTGTAAACCTTCTGTTTAACCCTGTTTTACCTCTCTGTTTACCTCTGTTTACTTTCTGTTTAACTCTCTGTTTACCTCTCTGTAAACCTTCTGTTTACCTCTGTTTAACTCTCTGTTTACCTCTCTGTAAACCTTCTGTTTACCTCTGTTTTACCTCTCTGTTTACCTCTCTGTTTACCTGTTTTACCTCTGTTTACCCCTCTGTTTACCTCTCTGTTTACCTCTGTACCTCTCTGTTTACCCTGTGTTTACCTCTCTGTTTACCTCTCTGTTTACCCCTCTGTTTACCCTCTGTTTACCCCTCTGTTTACCCCTCTGTTTACCCCTCTGTTTACCTCTCCGAGGAAGATAAAAGGGCTTCATTGCCAAAATCCTGAAGTACCCCATTAAGTTACATCACAGCTGGGAAACGAGGCCTAGATGTTTAGATGATCCCTTTAAGTTACATCACAGCTGGGAAACGAGGCCTAGATGTTTAGATGATCCCTTTAAGTTACATCACAGCTGGGAAACGAGGCCTAGATGTTTAGATGATCCCTTTAAGTTACATCACAGCTGGGAAACAAGGCCTAGATGTTTAGATGATCCCTTTAAATTACATCACAGCTGGGAAATGAGGCCTAGATGTTTAGATGATCCCTTTAAATTACATCACAGCTGGGATACGAGGCCTAGATGTTTAGATGATCCCTTTAAGTTACATCACAGCTGGGAAACGAGGCCTAGATGTTTAGATGATCCCTTTAAATTACATCACAGCTGGGATACGAGGCCTAGATGTTTAGATGATCCCTTTAAGTTACATCACAGCTGGGAAACGAGGCCTAGATGTTTAGATGATCCCTTTAAATTACATCACAGCTGGGATACGAGGCCTAGATGTTTAGATGATCCCTTTAAGTTACATCACAGCTGGGAAACGAGGCCTAGATGTTTAGATGATCCGTCACGGGGAGGCCTCCCCTGCCTGTAATGAAGCCATCAATCATGCTGCATCAGTATGGTGCAGTCAAACGTGTGTGTGTGTGTGTGTGTGTGTGTGTGTGTGTGTGTGTGTGTGTGTGTGTGTGTGTGTGTGTGTGTGTGTGTGTGTGTGTGTGTGTGTGTGTGTGTGTGTGTGTGTGTGTGTGTGTGTGTGTGTGTGTGAGTGAGTGAGACAACTTTTGGCTAAAGTGTGTTCCAATGATTATTTAAAGAACTTTAGGTGTGTGTGTGTTTAATTACTGTCTGAAGTTGTAGTAGGAATACCATTAGAGAGATCATTCACTCTCTTAACTGTGATTCCCTTAGATTTCCTTCCTCTAGGCTCTTCTATAAATCAAATCAAAATTAAATTTCAAATCAAATCAAATGTTATTTGTCACATACACATGGTTAGCAGATGTTAATGCGAGTGTAGCGAAATGCTACACAACTTCCTGTTGTGTTGTCAGACAGAGCTAGTGAAGAACACTACCCCCACTACTTCCTGTTGTGTTGTCAGACAGAGCTAGTGAAGAACACTACCCCCACTACTTCCTGTTGTGTTGTCAGACATAGAGCTAGTGAAGGACACTACCCCCACTACTTCCTGTTGTGTTGTCAGACAGAGCTAGTGAAGGACACTACCCCCACTACTTCCTGTTGTGTTGTCAGACATAGCTAGTGAAGAACACTACCCCACTACTTCCTGTTGTGTTGTCAGACAGAGCTAGTGAAGAACACTACCCCCACTACTTCCTGTTGTGTTATCAGACAGAGCTAGTGAAGAACACTACCCCCATTACATCCTGTTGTGTTGTCAGACATAGAGCTAGTGAAGAACACAACCCCCACTACTTCCTGTTGTGTTGTCAGACAGAGCTAGTGAAGAACACTACCCCCACTACTTCCTGTTGTGTTGTCAGACATATAGCTAGTGAAGAACACTACCCCCACTACTTCCTGTTGTGTTGTCAGACATAGCTAGTGAAGAACACTACCCCCACTACTTCCTGTTGTGTTGTCAGACATATAGCTAGTGAAGAACACTACCCCCACTACTTCCTGTTGTGTTGTCAGACATAGCTAGTGAAGAACACTACCCCCACTACTTCCTGTTGTGTTGTCAGACAGAGCTAGTGAAGAACACTACCCCCACTACTTCCTGTTGTGTTGTCAGACATAGAGCTAGTGAAGGACACTCATGTTTCTAATCAACTTATGGTGATGTCATTGATAAATACTTCCCTCTTGTCTTCAGGCCAACATGACGGTGTGGTTTATGACTGCTCACGTTTCCATGGCATTGCGTTGATTAGGCTTTACTGATCAGGAAATTGACGATTCTCTCCTCTCCTAGGTTGTGGTAACAGCTCTATGAGCAGTGACATGTACGATGCTGGCTACCACTCCATCACCAACATAGACTACTCCTCTGTGTGCATCGACACCATGAGTGCCAGGCATGATGCCACATGCCCGGGCATGACCTGGCACCAGATGGACGCGCGCCAGCTCTCCTTCACGGACGCCTCATACGACGTGGTCCTGGAGAAGGGCACCCTGGACGCCATGCTGGTGGAAGAGAAGGACCCTTGGAAGGTGTCCTCGGAGACTGCCTGTCTCATTGACCAGGTACTCAGGGAGGTAAGAAGCAGTATACACGTGCACGTGCACACACAGACACAAACTCTGTTTGTTTTTAGCAGAGACTTGAATGATTGGCCTGTCTGTTCAGACAGCAGGCGAATTAAAGGAGGATGAAACAGAGGACTGGTGGACAGATGGGAAGATGGTCTCTCTCTCCTCTTTTAGAAAAACTCCATCTGAACTCAGTCACAGGGCCTGTTTCCAACTGCTTATGTTATAATGGTGCAGTCTCTTCCACTCCCTTTCTCACCTCCCTCCCTCTCTCTCACCTCCCTCCCTCACTCCACCATTTAATTTCTCCTCTCTCTACCATCCTCACCTCCCTCCCTCACTCCACTATTTCATTCCTCCTCTCTCTACCACCCTCACCTCCTCTCTCACTCTCTCTCACCCTCTCTCACCTCCTCCCTCACCTCCTCTCTCACCTCTTCTCACCTCCTCTCTCACCTCCTCTCTCTCCTCTCTCATCTCCTCTCTCATCTCCTCTTCTCACCTCCTCTCACCTCCTCTCTCACCCCTCTCAGCTCCTCTCTCATCTCCTCTTCTCACCTCCTCTCACCTCCTCTCTCACCCCCTCCTTGTCTCTTCCTGTGTGTCTCTTCCTGTGTGTCTCTTCCTGTCTGTCTCTTCCGGTCTGTCTCTTCCTGTCTGTCTCCTCCTGTGTGTCTCTTCCTGTCTGTCTCTTCCTGTGTGTCTCTTCCTGTTTGTCTCTTCCTGTTTGTCTCTTCCTGTTTGTCTCTTCCTGTGTGTCTCTTCCTGTGTGTCTCTTCCTGTTTGTCTCTTCCTGTTTGTCTCTTCCTGTTTGTCTCTTCCTGTGTGTCTCTTCCTGTGTGTCTCTTCCTGTTTGTCTCCTCCTGTCTGTCTCCTCATGTCTGTCTCCTCCTGTCTGTCTCTTCCTGTCTGTCTCTTCCTGTCTGTCTCTTCCTGTGTGTCTCTTCCTGTTTGTCTCTTCCTGTTTGTCTCTTCCTGTTTCTCTCTTCCTGTTTGTCTCTTCCTGTGTGTCTCTTCCTGTTTGTCTCCTCATGTCTGTCTCCTCATGTCTGTCTCCTCCTGTCTGTCTCCTCCTGTCTGTCTCCTCCTGTCTGTCTCTTCCTGTTTGTCTCTTCCTGTTTCTCTCTTCCTGTTTGTCTCTTCCTGTGTGTCTCTTCCTGTTTGTCTTCTCATGTCTGTCTCCTCATGTCTGTCTCCTCCTGTCTGTCTCCTCCTGTCTGTCTCCTCCTGTCTGTCTCCTCCTGTTTGTCTCTTCCTGTTTGTCTCTTCCTGTTTGTCTCTTCCTGTCTGTCTCTTCCGGTCTGTCTCTTCCTGTCTGTCTCTTCCTGTCTGTCTCTTCCTGTCTGTCTCTTCCTGTCTGTCTCTTCCTGTCTGTCTCCTCCTGTCTGTCTCCTCCGGTCTGTCTCCTCCGGTCTGTCTCTTCCTGTCTGTCTCTTCCGGTCTGTCTCTTCCTGTCTGTCTCCTCCTGTCTGTCTCTTCCGGTCTGTCTCTTCCGGTCTGTCTCTTCCGGTCTGTCTCTTCCTGTTTGTCTCTTCCTGTTTGTCTCTTCCTGTTTGTCTCTTCCTGTTTGTCTCTTCCTGTTTGTCTCTTCCTGTGTGTCTCTTCCTGTTTGTCTCCTCATGTCTGTCTCCTCATGTCTGTCTCCTCCTGTCTGTCTCTTCCTGTCTGTCTCTTCCTGTCTGTCTCTTCCTGTGTGTCTCTTCCTGTTTGTCTCTTCCTGTTTGTCTCTTCCTGTTTCTCTCTTCCTGTTTGTCTCTTCCTGTGTGTCTCTTCCTGTTTGTCTCCTCATGTCTGTCTCCTCATGTCTGTCTCCTCCTGTCTGTCTCCTCCTGTCTGTCTCCTCCTGTCTGTCTCTTCCTGTTTGTCTCTTCCTGTTTGTCTCTTCCTGTCTGTCTCTTCCTGTCTGTCTCTTCCGGTCTGTCTCTTCCTGTCTGTCTCTTCCGGTCTGTCTCTTCCTGTCTGTCTCTTCCGGTCTGTCTCTTCCTGTCTGTCTCCTCCTGTCTGTCTCTTCCGGTCTGTCTCTTCCGGTCTGTCTCTTCCGGTCTGTCTCTTCCGGTCTGTCTCTTCCTGTTTGTCTCTTCCTGTGTGTCTCTTCCTGTTTGTCTCTTCCTGTTTGTCTCTTCCTGTTTGTCTCCTCATGTTTGTCTCCTCATGTCTGTCTCCTCATGTCTGTCTCCTCATGTCTGTCTCCTCCTGTCTGTCTCCTCCTGTCTGTCTCCTCCTGTCTGTCTGTCTCCTCCTGTCTGTCTCCTCCTGTCTGTCTGTCTCCTCCTGTCTGTCTCCTCCTGTCTGTCTCTTCCTGTCTGTCTCCTCCTGTCTGTCTCTTCCTGTCTGTCTCTTCCTGTCTGTCTCTTCCGGTCTGTCTCTTCCTGTCTGTCTCTTCCTGTCTGTCCCTTCCGGTCTGTCTCTTCCGGTCTGTCTCTTCCGGTCTGTCTCTTCCTGTTTGTCTCTTCCTGTCTGTCTCTTCCTGTCTGTCTCTTCCGGTCTGTCTCTTCCTGTCTGTCTCTTCCTGTCTGTCTCCTCCGGTCTGTCTCTTCCTGTCTGTCTCTTCCTGTCTGTCTCTTCCTGTCTGTCTCTTCCTGTCTGTCTCCTCCTGTCTGTCTCCTCCTGTCTGTCTCCTCCTGTCTGTCTCTTCCGGTCTGTCTCTTCCGGTCTGTCTCTTCCTGTCTGTCTCTTCCGGTCTGTCTCTTCCTGTCTGTCTCTTCCTGTCTGTCTCTTCCTGTCTGTCTCTTCCTGTCTGTCTCTTCCTGTCTGTCTCTTCCTGTCTGTCTCCTCCTGTCTGTCTCCTCCGGTCTGTCTCCTCCGGTCTGTCTCTTCCTGTCTGTCTCTTCCGGTCTGTCTCTTCCTGTCTGTCTCCTCCTGTCTGTCTCTTCCGGTCTGTCTCTTCCGGTCTGTCTCTTCCGGTCTGTCTCTTCCTGTTTGTCTCTTCCTGTTTGTCTCTTCCTGTTTGTCTCTTCCTGTTTGTCTCTTCCTGTTTGTCTCTTCCTGTGTGTCTCTTCCTGTTTGTCTCCTCATGTCTGTCTCCTCATGTCTGTCTCCTCCTGTCTGTCTCTTCCTGTCTGTCTCTTCCTGTCTGTCTCTTCCTGTGTGTCTCTTCCTGTTTGTCTCTTCCTGTTTGTCTCTTCCTGTTTCTCTCTTCCTGTTTGTCTCTTCCTGTGTGTCTCTTCCTGTTTGTCTCCTCATGTCTGTCTCCTAATGTCTGTCTCCTCCTGTCTGTCTCCTCCTGTCTCTCTCCTCCTGTCTGTCTCTTCCTGTTTGTCTCTTCCTGTTTGTCTCTTCCTGTCTGTCTCTTCCTGTCTGTCTCTTCCGGTCTGTCTCTTCCTGTCTGTCTCTTCCGGTCTGTCTCTTCCTGTCTGTCTCTTCCGGTCTGTCTCTTCCTGTCTGTCTCCTCCTGTCTGTCTCTTCCGGTCTGTCTCTTCCGGTCTGTCTCTTCCGGTCTGTCTCTTCCGGTCTGTCTCTTCCTGTTTGTCTCTTCCTGTGTGTCTCTTCCTGTTTGTCTCTTCCTGTTTGTCTCTTCCTGTTTGTCTCCTCATGTTTGTCTCCTCATGTCTGTCTCCTCATGTCTGTCTCCTCATGTCTGTCTCCTCCTGTCTGTCTCCTCCTGTCTGTCTCCTCCTGTCTGTCTGTCTCCTCCTGTCTGTCTCCTCCTGTCTGTCTGTCTCCTCCTGTCTGTCTCCTCCTGTCTGTCTCTTCCTGTCTGTCTCCTCCTGTCTGTCTCTTCCTGTCTGTCTCTTCCTGTCTGTCTCTTCCGGTCTGTCTCTTCCTGTCTGTCTCTTCCTGTCTGTCCCTTCCGGTCTGTCTCTTCCGGTCTGTCTCTTCCGGTCTGTCTCTTCCTGTTTGTCTCTTCCTGTCTGTCTCTTCCTGTCTGTCTCTTCCGGTCTGTCTCTTCCTGTCTGTCTCTTCCTGTCTGTCTCCTCCGGTCTGTCTCTTCCTGTCTGTCTCTTCCTGTCTGTCTCTTCCTGTCTGTCTCTTCCTGTCTGTCTCCTCCTGTCTGTCTCCTCCTGTCTGTCTCCTCCTGTCTGTCTCTTCCGGTCTGTCTCTTCCGGTCTGTCTCTTCCTGTTTGTCACTTCCTGTTTGTCTCCTCCTGTCTGTCTCTTCCTGTGTGTCTCTTCCTGTGTGTCTCTTCCTGTTTGTCTCTTCCTGTTTGTCTCTTCCTGTTTGTCTCTTCCTGTGTGTCTCTTCCTGTCTGTCTCTTCCTGTCTGTCTCTTCCTGTTTGTCTCTTCCTGTTTGTCTCTTCCTGTCTGTCTCTTCCTGTCTGTCTCTTCCTGTCTGTCTCTTCCTGTCTGTCTCTTCCTGTCTGTCTCCTCCTGTCTGTCTCCTCCTGTCTGTCTCTTCCGGTCTGTCTCTTCCTGTCTGTCTCTTCCTGTCTGTCTCTTCCTGTCTGTCTCTTCCGGTCTGTCTCTTCCTGTCTGTCTCTTCCTGTCTGTCTCTTCCGGTCTGTCTCTTCCTGTCTGTCTCTTCCTGTTTGTCTCCTCCTGTCTGTCTCTTCCTGTCTGTCTCTTCCTGTCTGTCTCTTCCTGTTTGTCTCTTCCTGTGTGTCTCTTCCTGTGTGTCTCTTCCTGTCTGTCTCTTCCAGTCTGTCTCTTCCTGTCTGTCTCTTCCTGTCTGTCTCTTCCTGTCTGTCTCTTCCGGTCTGTCTCTTCCTGTCTGTCTCTTCCTGTCTGTCTCTTCCGGTCTGTCTCTTCCTGTCTGTCTCTTCCGGTCTGTCTCTTCCAGTCTGTCTCTTCCTGTTTGTCTCTTCCTGTGTGTCTCTTCCTGTTTGTCTCTTCCTGTTTGTCTCTTCCTGTGTGTCTCTTCCTGTGTGTCTCTTCCTGTTTGTCTCTTCCTGTTTGTCTCTTCCTGTTTGTCTCTTCCTGTGTGTCTCTTCCTGTGTCTCTTCCTGTTTGTCTCCTCATGTCTGTCTCCTCATGTCTGTCTCCTCCTGTCTGTCTCTTCCTGTCTGTCTCTTCCTGTCTGTCTCTTCCTGTGTGTCTCTTCCTGTTTCTCTCTTCCTGTTTGTCTCTTCCTGTGTGTCTCTTCCTGTTTGTCTCCTCATGTCTGTCTCCTAATGTCTGTCTCCTCCTGTCTGTCTCCTCCTGTCTCTCTCCTCCTGTCTGTCTCTTCCTGTTTGTCTCTTCCTGTTTGTCTCTTCCTGTCTGTCTCTTCCTGTCTGTCTCTTCCGGTCTGTCTCTTCCTGTCTGTCTCTTCCTGTCTGTCTCTTCCTGTCTGTCTCCTCCTGTCTGTCTCCTCCGGTCTGTCTCCTCCGGTCTGTCTCTTCCGGTCTGTCTCTTCCGGTCTGTCTCTTCCGGTCTGTCTCTTCCTGTCTGTCTCCTCCTGTCTGTCTCTTCCGGTCTGTCTCTTCCGGTCTGTCTCTTCCGGTCTGTCTCTTCCTGTTTGTCTCTTCCTGTTTGTCTCTTCCTGTGTGTCTCTTCCTGTTTGTCTCTTCCTGTTTGTCTCTTCCTGTGTGTCTCTTCCTGTGTGTCTCTTCCTGTTTGTCTCCTCATGTCTGTCTCCTCCTGTCTGTCTCCTCCTGTCTGTCTCCTCATGTCTGGCTCCTCCTGTCTGTCTCCTCCTGTCTGTCTCCTCCTGTCTGTCTCCTCCTGTCTGTCTCCTCCTGTCTGTCTCTTCCTGTCTGTCTCCTCCTGTCTGTCTCTTCCTGTCTGTCTCTTCCTGTCTGTCTCTTCCTGTCTGTCTCTTCCGGTCTGTCTCTTCCTGTTTGTCTCTTCCTGTCTGTCCCTTCCGGTCTGTCTCTTCCGGTCTGTCTCTTCCGGTCTGTCTCTTCCGGTCTGTCTCTTCCTGTCTGTCTCTTCCTGTCTGTCTCTTCCTGTCTGTCTCCTCCGGTCTGTCTCTTCCGGTCTGTCTCTTCCTGTCTGTCTCTTCCTGTCTGTCTCTTCCTGTCTGTCTCCTCCTGTCTGTCTCCTCCTGTCTGTCTCCTCCTGTCTGTCTCTTCCGGTCTGTCTCTTCCGGTCTGTCACTTCCTGTTTGTCTCCTCCTGTCTGTCTCTTCCTGTGTGTCTCTTCCTGTGTGTCTCTTCCTGTTTGTCTCTTCCTGTTTGTCTCTTCCTGTGTGTCTCTTCCTGTCTGTCTCTTCCTGTCTGTCTCTTCCTGTCTGTCTCCTCCGGTCTGTCTCTTCCTGTCTGTCTCTTCCTGTCTGTCTCTTCCTGTCTGTCTCTTCCTGTCTGTCTCTTCCTGTCTGTCTCCTCCTGTCTGTCTCCTCCTGTCTGTCTCTTCCGGTCTGTCTCTTCCTGTTTGTCACTTCCTGTTTGTCTCCTCCTGTCTGTCTCTTCCTGTCTGTCTCTTCCGGTCTGTCTCTTCCAGTCTGTCTCTTCCTGTTTGTCTCTTCCTGTTTGTCTCTTCCTGTGTGTCTCTTCCTGTCTGTCTCCTCCTGTCTGTCTCCTCCTGTCTGTCTCTTCCGGTCTGTCTCTTCCGGTCTGTCTCTTCCTGTTTGTCACTTCCTGTTTGTCTCCTCCTGTCTGTCTCTTCCTGTCTGTCTCTTCCTGTCTGTCTCTTCCGGTCTGTCTCTTCCAGTCTGTCTCTTCCAGTCTGTCTCTTCCTTTTTGTCTCTTCCTGTTTGTCTCTTCCTGTGTGTCTCTTCCTGTGTGTCTCTTCCTGTGTGTCTCTTCCTGTTTGTCTCTTCCTGTTTGTCTCTTCCTTTGTGTCTCTTCCTGTGTGTCTCTTCCTGTGTGTCTCTTCCTGTGTGTCTCTTCCTGTTTGTCTCTTCCTGGTTGTCTCTTCCTGTGTGTCTCTTCCTGTGTGTCTCTTCCTGTCTGTCTCTTCCGGTCTGTCTCTTCCGGTCTGTCTCTTCCGGTCTGTCTCTTCCTGTCTGTCTCTTCCTGTCTGTCTCTTCCTGTCTGTCTCCTCCTGTCTGTCTCCTCCTGTCTGTCTCTTCCGGTCTGTCTCTTCCGGTCTGTCTCTTCCTGTTTGTCACTTCCTGTTTGTCTCCTCCTGTGTGTCTCTTCCTGTCTGTCTCTTCCGGTCTGTCTCTTCCGGTCTGTCTCTTCCGGTCTGTCTCTTCCTGTCTGTCTCTTCCTGTCTGTCTCTTCCTGTCTGTCTCCTCCTGTCTGTCTCCTCCTGTCTGTCTCTTCCGGTCTGTCTCTTCCGGTCTGTCTCTTCCTGTTTGTCACTTCCTGTTTGTCTCCTCCTGTCTGTCTCTTCCTGTCTGTCTCTTCCGGTCTGTCTCTTCCAGTCTGTCTCTTCCTGTCTGTCTCTTCCTGTCTGTCTCTTCCTGTCTGTCTCCTCCTGTCTGTCTCCTCCTGTCTGTCTCTTCCGGTCTGTCTCTTCCGGTCTGTCTCTTCCTGTTTGTCACTTCCTGTTTGTCTCCTCCTGTCTGTCTCTTCCTGTCTGTCTCTTCCGGTCTGTCTCTTCCAGTCTGTCTCTTCCTGTGTGTCTCTTCCTGTCTGTCTCCTCCTGTCTGTCTCCTCCTGTCTGTCTCTTCCGGTCTGTCTCTTCCGGTCTGTCTCTTCCTGTTTGTCACTTCCTGTTTGTCTCCTCCTGTCTGTCTCTTCCTGTCTGTCTCTTCCTGTCTGTCTCTTCCGGTCTGTCTCTTCCAGTCTGTCTCTTCCAGTCTGTCTCTTCCTTTTTGTCTCTTCCTGTTTGTCTCTTCCTGTGTGTCTCTTCCTGTGTGTCTCTTCCTGTGTGTCTCTTCCTGTTTGTCTCTTCCTGTTTGTCTCTTCCTTTGTGTCTCTTCCTGTGTGTCTCTTCCTGTGTGTCTCTTCCTGTGTGTCTCTTCCTGTTTGTCTCTTCCTGGTTGTCTCTTCCTGTGTGTCTCTTCCTGTGTGTCTCTTCCTGTCTGTCTCTTCCGGTCTGTCTCTTCCGGTCTGTCTCTTCCGGTCTGTCTCTTCCTGTCTGTCTCTTCCTGTCTGTCTCTTCCGGTCTGTCTCTTCCTGTCTGTCTCTTCCTGTCTGTCTCTTCCTGTCTGTCTCTTCCTGTCTGTCTCTTCCTGTCTGTCTCTTCCTGTCTGTCTCTTCCTGTCTGTCTCCTCCTGTCTGTCTCCTCCTGTCTGTCTCCTCCTGTCTGTCTCTTCCGGTCTGTCTCTTCCTGTTTGTCTCCTCCTGTCTGTCTCTTCCTGTCTGTCTCTTCCTGTCTGTCTCTTCCGGTCTGTCTCTTCCGGTCTGTCTCTTCCTGTGTGTCTCTTCCTGTGTGTCTCTTCCTGTGTGTCTCTTCCTGTGAGTCTCTTCCTGTCTGTCTCTTCCTGTTTGTCTCTTCCTGTGTGTCTCTTCCTGTGTCTCTCTTCCTGTGTGTCTCTTCCTGTGTGTCTCTTCCTGTGTGTCTCTTCCTGTGTGTCTCTTCCTGTTTGTCTCTTCCTGTGTGTCTCCTCCTGTCTGTCTCCTCCTGTCTGTCTCTTCCTGTGTGTCTCTTCCTGTTTGTTTCTTCCTGTTTGTCTCTTCCTGTTTGTCTCTTCCTGTGTGTCTCTTCCTGTTTGTCTCCTCATGTCTGTCTCCTCCTGTCTGTCTCCTCCTGTCTGTCTCCTCCTGTCTGTCTCCTCCTGTCTGTCTCCTCCTGTCTGTCTCTTCCTGTCTGTCTCTTCCGGTCTGTCTCCTCCTGTCTGTCTCTTCCTGTCTGTCTCTTCCGGTCTGTCTCTTCCGGTCTGTCTCTTCCTGTTTTTCTCTTCCTGTTTGTCTCTTCCTGTTTGTCTCTTCCTGTGTGTCTCTTCCTGTGTGTCTCTTCCTGTGTGTCTCTTCCCGTGTGTCTCTTCCCGTTTGTCTCTTCCCGTTTGTCTCTTCCCGTTTTTCTCTTCCCGTTTGTCTCTTCCTGTTTGTCTCTTCCTGTGTGTCTCTTCCTGTGTGTCTCTTCCTGTTTGTCTCTTCCTGTTTGTCTCTTCCTGTTTGTCTCTTCCTGTGTGTCTCTTCCTGTTTGTCTCCTCATGTCTGTCTCCTCCTGTCTGTCTCCTCCTGTCTGTCTCCTCATGTCTGTCTCCTCCTGTCTGTCTCCTCCTGTCTGTCTCTTCCCGTCTGTCTCTTCCGGTCTGTCTCTTCCTGTTTGTCTCTTCCTGTTTTATTTTTCTTCACCCCACTACATCTCCCATCCCTCTGCAGAAGCACATCTGTCAGGATTCAACCCAAATGTGTGTGTGTGTGCTTGTGAGAGCTTGGTAATGAGTGTGTATGCTCCTGTGTGTGTGTGTGTGTGTGTGCGTGCGTGTTCGCTGTGTGTGTGTGTTTTATTGTATATATACATGTAGGTGGGAGTGTGTTTGGGTGGCTGTATAGAATCTTCTTTGATCGTAGTGGAACACAAACACCCCTCTCAAAAAGAGGAAGGGCGGGGGGAGGGGATGCGAGAGAAAGGGAGGGAGTGAAAGATTTAGGGAGAGAGGTGGACATTGTCAAATAGGGGAGACATGTACCAGAACTGGAAGAGTGAAACTATGTGACAGAGGAGAATGCAGACATAGAGAAAGAGCGAGAAAGGGAGAGAATGAGAGAGAAAGAGAGCGAGTGGGAGACAGAAACCAAAACGGACAGAAAGCTAATGAGCAGTGCGCCAGTGTGATAGGGAGGGGATGAAGGTAGAGAGTGAGGGAGGGAGGATGGTTGTGAGGGAGGGAGGTAGCGAGGGAGGGTGGGAAGGAGGTAGAGAGTGAGGGAGGGAGGAAGGTAGCAAACGAGGGAGGTAGTGAGGGAGGGAGGTAGCGAGGGAGGGAAGGAGGGTGGTAGTGAGGGAGGGAGGTAGCGAGGGAGGGAGGGAAGGAGGTAGAGAGTGAGGGAGGGAGGAAGGTAGCGAACAAGGGAGAGGTAGTGAAGGAGGGAGGTAGCGTGGGAGGGAAGGAGGGTGGTAGTGAGGGAGGGAGGTAGCGAGGGAGGGAGGGAAGGAGGTAGAGAGGGAGGGAGGGGGAGGAAGGTAGCGAACGAGGGAGGGAGGTAGTGAGGGAGGGAGGTAGCGAGGGAGGGAAGGAGGTAGAGAGTGAGGGAGGGAGGAAGGTAGAGAGGGAGGGAGGTAGTGAGGGAGGGAGGTAGCGAGGGAGGGAAGGAGGTAGAGAGTGAGGGAGGGAGGAAGGTAGCGAACGAGGGAGGTAGCGAGGGAGGGAAGGAGGTAGAGAGGGAGGGAGGGAGGAAGGTAGCGAACGAGGGAGGTAGCGAGGGAGGGAAGGAAGGAGGTAGAGAGGGAAGGAGGGGGAAGCGGAACACACTTTCATCTAGAGTCTGTTATGTGAATGTTTCATCATAAAAGCAAAAAGAATATTAAAGCAAGTGGTTGAAAAAATAGGAAAACTCACAAAATGGCGTCAGCAGAGGGCGGGCAAAACAGAGTAGACTGTAGTAACACAGAAGACATTTAAACTGTAGACTGTAGTAACACAGGAGAGAGTTATACAGTAGACTGTAGTAACACAGGAGACATTTAAACAGTAGACTGTAGCAACACAGCAGAGAGTTAAACAGTAGACTGTAGTAACACAGGAGAGAGTTAAACAGTAGACTGTAGCAACACAGGAGAGAGTTAAACAGTAGACTGTAGTAACACAGGAGAGAGTTAAACAGTAGACTGTAGCAACACAGGAGAGAGTTAAACAGTAGACTGTAGTAACACAGGAGAGAGTTAAACAGTAGACTGTAGCAACACAGGAGAGAGTTAAACAGTAGACTGTAGTAACACAGGAGAGAGTTAAACAGTAGACTGTAGCAACACAGGAGAGAGTTAAACAGTAGACTGTAGTAACACAGGAGAGAGTTAAACAGTAGACTGTAGCAACACAGGAGAGAGGATTCACCAAAACGTATTGGTTGAGTACACAATGTCTACACACTCAATGTACACACACTCACATATACACACACATATACACACACTCACGTACACACACTCACATACATACACATACACACACACTCACATAACCACTCACATATACACACACACACACACATATGCACACTCGCATACACACACACTCACATATACACACACTCACATACACACACACTCACATATACACACACTCACATACATACACACACTCACATATACACACACTCACTCACATATACACACACTCACATACACACACACTCACATATACACACACTCACATATACACACACTCACAT
>NC_056438.1:73048765-73051265 GCF_018296145.1 Oncorhynchus tshawytscha | reverse complement strand
TCTGTCTAAAGCTCCAGGCCCTGTTATGTTACATTAGATACTGTAAGCACTGGGACAGCTAACCAGCGCTATTCCTGTAATAACTATGTTATATCATGTTCTGAGACGCGTGCTGTGTGCTTTTCATGCAGATCAGGGAAGATATTTGTAAACAGCCAGAGCGCACGCACGCGCAAGCAAGCAAACACACAGAAACCCCCCTGTTGCTACTCAAAAACACTGTCTGCGCTCGGCTCGTGTGGCCTGGGGGTTTCCAAGGCAACAGGCATCGTTAGGCAGTCAGAAGCACTCGTAAAGCCCAAGGTCAAGTGGGCTGCCTGGGACCCTGCAGCAGTCACAACACAAACACACTCACACACACTGCAGTATATTTTCCACATTTGGAAGGGGAAGAGTAAAAGACAAGTGTGTGAGAGAGAGCTGGAGAGAATATAGCCCACCATACCTGAACACTGAGAGAATGGGAGGTTGAGTCAAGGTGAGATGGAGAGAATATAGCCCACCATACCTGAACACTGAGAGAATGGGAGGTTGAGTCAAGGAGAGAGATGGAGAGAATATAGCCCACCATACCTGAACACTGAGGGAATGGCAGGTTGAGTCAAGGAGAGAGAGAGGGAGAGAAGAGCAGGGCATATATATAAATGGAGAAATCAGATGTAAATTCAACTAAAATGTAAATCGTGTCAACTCAACTCACAAGAACTGAAAGGGAAATTACCATCTGGTTATGCATGTCCCCAGTAGGGATGACTTGTCACATGTTGTTGTCATACAGTAGCATGTTCAGGACTGCGCTTACATTTGAGTCATTTAGCAAAAGCTCTTATCCAGAGCAATTAGGGTTAGGTGCGTTGCTGAAGGGCACATTGACAGATTGTCCACCTTGTCGGCTTGGGGATTCAAACTAACGACTTTCCGTTTACTGGTCCAACGCTCCTAACCGCTAGGCTAACCGCTAGGCTAACCGCTAGGCTAACCGCTAGGCTACCTGCCACTCTATGTTTAGTATGTTTACAACTGTTCAGAGCTGGTCCTAGGTGTTCATGTGGAGGATTCATTCATGTAGATGTAGTAGTCACATGTATTTACATGTGGTTGTCTTTTGAGTTCTTTTTGCAATAATGGAAAGGAAATTAGAAAACCAACCTGAACTCTGGATTCTAAATGTGTCCTGTCTTCCCTAGAGATTCTGTTCAGGGGTCTGACTTTCCCTCGTCTGTTGAGGGGTTCTGTGGTCTGGGACACTGTCCCTGTGTGTTCACAGTCTTTTCATGTAGAATACAGGGATAGATAGACTCTCTCTCTCTTTACTTTCTATCCTCATTCCTCTCTTTCCGCTTCCTCTCTCTGTGTGTGTGGGGGGGCGAGGGGTGTGTGTGTGTGTGACTGCCAAATGAGCCCGCTCCTCTTCCTCAGTTACAGCAGAGGAGGAGAAAGTAGAGCACTGGAACAACATGAGGAAGAGGGAGCATAGTTGATTGCTATTCAGTCGGTATATAGTCTCAGGTTCATGTTGTCTAATGATGGTCGATTCAGTCGTTAGGATATGGGTTCCTCTCTCTCACTTCTCATTTAGTCCCCTCTGTCTGTCTGTCTGTCTGTCTGTCTGTCTGTCTGTCTGTCTGTCTGTCTGTCTGTCTGTCTGTCTGTCTGTCTGTCTGTCTTCTTTCTGTCTCTCTTTTTCTCTCTCGCTCTCTCTCTCTCACTTTTCATTTAGTCTTTCCCACCCCTCTCTCGTTCTGTCTGTCTGTTTCTTTCTCTCTCTTTCTCTTTCTCTCTCTCTCTCTCTCTCTCTCTGTATCTCTCTGTTTCTCTCCCTCTCTCACTTTTCATTTTTTTTAAAGTTGTTTTTCCTCAAATTGATCAGAGGATTTGTGGCCTTTTGGGTACTTCAGATTATCACAGGTGTCTGTAATAATATCTGCCCGTCTGTTTGGCCTTATCACATGTAAAATACATAAATAATCAAAGAAGATGAAAAAATAGGAGAACAACAAAGCTGTAAACAATATCTTAAATATAAACCATCAATGTAGTGAATAGCATGTTTAATGTGAGGGTTTCAGCATTACTGTTAGAAAAATTAACAACACATAAATAATTGTAGCGCTCAACACAGCAACTAACAAAAACAAGATCCCACAACAGAAAGTGGGAAAAAGGGCTGCCTAATTATGATTCCCAATCAAAGACAACGATAGACAGCTGCCTCTGATTGGGAACCACACTCGGCCAAATACAAAGAAATAGAAAACATAGAATGCCCACCCCAAATCACACACTGACCTAACCAAATAGAGAAATAAAACATCTCTCTAAGGTCAGGGTGTGACAATTACATTTTCTTTATATATAACGTAATTTCTGGACTATTAAGCGCACCTGAATATAAACCGCACTCACTGAATTAATAAAAAAAATATGTATTTTGTACATAAATAAACCGCACGTGTCTATAAGCCGCAGGTGCCTACCGGTACATTGAAACAAATTAACT
>NC_056438.1:72956265-73043765 GCF_018296145.1 Oncorhynchus tshawytscha | reverse complement strand
AAAATGTATTGTTATTTTTCCCCGAAACTCCTGACCCAAAATAAGAGACAAAACAAAGACAGTTAGTTTACTGTTTTTGAGGGGAACTATTGTGAGAATATAATTGTATGTACAGTCTTGGCCAAAAGTTTTGAGAATGACACTAATATTAATTTCCACAAAGTTTGCTGCTTCAGTGTCTTCAGAAATTTTTGTGAGACGTTACTATACTGAAGTATAATTACAAGCATTTCATAAGTGTCAAAGGCTTTTATTGACAATTACATGAAGTTGATGCAAACAGTCAATATTTGCAGTGTTGACCCTTCTTTTTCAAGATCTCTGCAATCCGCCCTGGCATGCTGTCAATTAACTTCTGGGCCACATCCTGACTGATGGCAGCCCATTCTTGCATAATCAATGCTTGGAGTTTGTCCGAATTTGTGGGTTTTTGTTTGTCCACCCGCCTCTTGAGGATTGACCACAAGTTCTCAATGGGATTAAGGTCTGGGGAGTTTCCTGGCCATGGACCCAATATATCGATGTTTTGTTCCCCGAGCCACTTAGTTATCACTTTTGCCTTATGGCAAGGTATTCCATCATGCTGGAAAAGGCATTGTTCGTCACCAAACTGTTCCTGGATGTTTGGGAGAAGTTGCTCTCGGAGGATGTGTTGGTACCATTCTTTATTCATGGCTGTGTTCTTAGGCAAAATTGTGAGTGAGCCCACTCCCTTGGCTGAGAAGCAACCCCACACATGAATGGTCTCAGGATGCTTTACTGTTGGCATGACACAGGACTGATGGTAGCTCTCATCTTGTCTTCTCTGGACAAGCTTTTTTCCGGATGCCCCAAACAATCGGAAAGGGGATTCATCAGAGAAAATGACTTTACCCCAGTTCTCAGCATTCCAATCCCTGTACCTTTTGCAGAATTTCAGTCTGTCCCTGATGTTTTTCCTGGAGAGAAGTGGCTTCTTTGCTGCCCTTCTTGACACCAGTCCATCCTCCAAAAGTCTTTGCCTCACTGTGTGTGCAGATGCACTCACACCTGCCTGCTGCCATTCCTGAGTAAGCTCTGTACTGGTGGTGCCCCGATCCCGCAGCTGAATCAACTTTTGGAGACAGTCCTGGCACTTGCTGGACTTTCTTGGGTGCCCTGAAGCCTTCTTCACAACAATTGAACCGCTATCCTGGAAGTTCTTGATGATCCGATAAATGGTTGATTTAGGTGCAATCTTACTGGCAGCAAAATCCTTGCCTTTGAAACCCTTTTTATGCAAAGCAATGATGACGGCACATGTTTCCTTGCAGGTAACCATGATTGACAGAGGAAGAACAATGATCGTAAGCACCACCCTCCTTTTGAAGCTTCCAGTCTGTTATTCGAACTCAATCATCATGACAGAGTGATCTCCAGCCTTGTCCTCGTCAACACTCACACCTGTGTTAACGAGATAATTACTGACATGATGTCAGCTGTTCCTTTTGTGGCAGGGCTGAAATGCAGTGGAAATGTTTTTTGTGATTCAGTTCATTTGCATGGCAAAGAGGGACTTTGCAATTAATTGCAATTCATCTGATCACTCTTCATAACATTCTGGAGTATATGCAAATTGCCATCATACAAACTGAGGCAGCAGACTTTGTGAAAATTAATATTTGTGTCAATCTCAACTTTTGGCCACAATTGTACAGTTGGAAGTTTACATACACTTAGGTTGGTGTCATTAAAACTCGTTTTTCAACCATTTCAGATTTCTTGTTAACAAACTATAGTTTAACAAAATAGATGGCATCATGAGGATGGAAAATTATGTGGATATTTTGAGGCAACATCTCAAGACATCAGTCTGGAAGTTGAAGCTTGGTTGCAAATGAGTCTTCCAAATGAACAGTGACCCCAAGCATTCTTCCAAAGTTGTGGCAAAATGGCTTAAGGACAACAAAGTCAAGGTATTGGAATGGCCATCACAAGGCCCTGACCTCAACCCTATAGAAAATGTGTAGGCAGAACTGAAAAAGCGTATGTGAGGAAGGAGGCCTACAAACCTGACTCAGTTACACCAGCTCTGTCAGGAGGAATGGGCCAAAATGCACCCAACTTATTATGGGAAGCTTGTGGAAGGCTACCTGAAACATTTGTCCCATGTTAAACATTTCAAAGGCAATGCTACCAAATACTAATTGAGTGTATGTAAACTTCTGACCCACTGGGAATGTGATGAAAGAAATAAAAGCAAAACTAAATCATTCTCTCTGCTATTATTCTGACATTTCACATTCTTAAAATAAAGTGGTGATCCTAACTGACCTAAGACAGGGCATTTTTACTAGGATTAAATGTCAGGAATTGTGAAAAACTGAGTTTAAATGTAGGAGAGATCTGTCAGCAGTGTAATTTCAGATACCTTCCAACCAAAGTAATGAGGTACGTAGATGAAATGACGGAGCTAAGGGATTGACTGAGTGTGTGTATCACAGTGTTTTCATGTGTATGTGTGTGCGTGTGACCGTGTGAGCCTGTATGTGCATGCAGCTGTGTGTGTGTTTGGGAACAGAAGGATTGTATCTGGTGTATGTAAACTTATGACTTCAACTGTATATGTATATACAGTTTATATTTATATTTAGCAGATACATGGTAGTATTTGTCATTAAAATGAACTTGTGGATAGTAAGAATACTCTGTGTACCTTTCTGTTTGGTTATGTGGAGAACATGTTGTGAGTTTATCCTCTGAACTGCCTGTTCTGAATGTGTGTGATTAAGATTCATACTAAAGAGATTAAAAGTTGGAGAGAGAGAGAGGGGATAGAAAAAGGGAAGGAGAAGAGATGCAAACAGATTTCACATGCGTATGCCTGTGTGTGTGGGTTAAGTTGATTTTAGGCAACTGTGTCCAGGCTGTTATGTTCCTTACCGTCTCTCCTAGTGAGTCTCATAGTCTTTGATTTAAGATTGGCTAAGGGTTCAAATCTAACACACACGATACCAACATTTTGACTTCCATACCGAT
This sequence comes from Oncorhynchus tshawytscha, assembly GCF_018296145.1. NCBI lineage: Eukaryota > Metazoa > Chordata > Actinopteri > Salmoniformes > Salmonidae > Oncorhynchus > Oncorhynchus tshawytscha. Next base: position 73,040,768 of record NC_056438.1, on the reverse strand, counting down.
ACCAGGTTTAGTATCATGATACTTGAGGGGTGAAAGTAGAATTCATGTCTTCCCTTCACAGGACCTTCTGTATGTACCCAAAACATGTATGATCCTAATCATAGACTTCAATATAGAATCCCTATTCATTCAATAGGATCTCTGTGGGCCTAATCATAGACTTCAATATAGAATCCCTATTCATTCAATACGATCTCTGTGGGCCATGTTGTAAAGAAATGTAATTTTACTTTTAAAGTGTATTACCTTTTATTGTGGCATGAACACAACCAGTCATGATGCTTCAACATTCTCCTTTACTAGGCTACCGAGCACGTTATTCACTCACAACATATTTTCAGCCTCCAAACAGTGGTGAAAGGAATGAGATTTCTGTCATCAGGCCAGAATTGATGCGTCCACTGCTGTCCGGCGTGCGCCTCTGTGTTGTCCACTCATCTCTGCCTCGGCCACATTTCTGTGTTCTTGTCGAACCACATCACATTTTGGAGGATAGGCTATACCTAGCGTTTACAAGTCCATTCACTAATGGTTCAAGCCTCTAACATGCAGTAATGGTCAGTGGTGTAAAGTACTTAAGTAAAAATACTTTAAAGTATTACTTAAGTAGTTTTTTGGGGTATCTGTACTTTACTATTTATGTTTTTTTACAACTTTTACTTCAATACATTCCTAAAATATTGTACTTTTTACTCCATACATTTTCCTTGACAACCAAAAGAACTCGTTACATTTTGAATGCTTAGTAAGACAGGAAAATGGTCAAATTCACGCACTTATCAAGAGAACATGTGGTCATCCCTACTTCCCCTGGCCTGCCACACAAAAACACACATGCATCCTTTGTAAGTAGTCTCTGAGTGTCGGAGTGTTGGAATGTGCCCCTGACTATCCATACATTTTTTTAAACAAGAAAATGGTGCCATCTGCTTTGCTTAATATAAGGAATTTTAAGTGATTTATTCTTTTACTTTTAGAGCTTAAGTATATTTTATAAATTACATTTACTTTTGATACTTAAGTATATTTCAAACCAAATACTTTTGGATTTTTACTCAAGTAGTATTTTACTGGGTGACTTTCACTTTTACTTGAACACCTTTCTATAAAAAGGCACAGTTGAAGTCAGAAGTTTGCATACACCTTAGCAAAATACATTTAAACTCAGTTTTTCACAATTCCTGACATTTAATCCTAGTGAATATTCCCTGTCTTAGGTCAGTTAGCATCACCACTTTATTTTAAGAATGTGAAATGTCAGAATAATAGTAGAGAGAATTATTTCTTTCAGCTTTTATTTCTTTCATCACATTCCCAGTGGGTCAGACGTTAACAACACTGTCATCTTAGATTTTCAAAATATGCTTCTCAACCATAGCAAAACAAGCATTTGTGTAACAGCTAGTGCAGCTAGCGTAGCATTTAGCGTAGCATTTAGCGTTAGCATCAGCAGGCAACATTTTCACAAAAACCAGAAAATCATTCAAATAAAATCATTACTTTTGAAGAACTTCAGATGTTTTCAATGAGGAGACTCTCAGTTAGATAGCAAATGCTCAGTTTTTCCTGAAAGATTATTTGTTTAGGAGAAATTGCTCCATTTGGTGCGTCACATTTGGCTACCAAAAAAAAACTAAAATTCAGTCTTCAAAACGCCAAACTTTTTTCCAAATTAACTCCATAATATCGACTGAAACGTGGTAAACGTTGTTTAGAATCAATCCTCAAGGTGTTTTTCACATATCTCTTCATGATATATCATTCGTTGAAAGCCTCCTCTCTCCTCTCAATCACTGGATGACTGCGTGCAGCTTGTAGATTACGCACCAATTTAGACAAAGGACACCGGGCGGACCCCTGGTAAATGTAGTCTCTTATGGCCAATCTTCCAATGATATGCCTACAAATACGTCACAATGCTGCAGAGACAACTTGGAGAAACGATAGAAAGGGCAGGCTCATTCCCGGTGCATTCACAGCCATATAAGGAGACAATGGGAAACAGAGCTTCAAAAATTCTGCCCATTTCCTGGTTGAAGTTTCATCTTGGTTTCGCCTGTAGCATGAGTTCTGTGGCACTCACAGATAATATCTTTGCAGTTTTGGAAACCTTAGAGTGTTTTCTTTCCAAAGAAAACGGGCACGTTTTTTTATCCATAAATTAAAAGAGCGCCCCCTATATCCAAGAAGTTAACATACACTCAATTAGTATTTGCCTTTGAATTGTTTAACTTGGGTCAAGCGTTTCGGGTAGCCTTCCACAAGCTTCCCACAATAAGTTGGGTGAATTTTGGCCCATTCCTCCTGACAGAGCTGGTGTAACTGAGTCAGGTTTGTCGGCCTCCTTGCTCGCACACGCTTTTTCAGTTCTGCCCACAAATATTCAATAGGTTTGAGGTCAGGGCTTTGTGATGGCTCCAATAACTTCAACGGTATATACTCGGGTAATCAACAAAGTGATGGAGTACAGGTGAGTCCAATGAGCGCAGCTGAGTATAATGATGGTAACAGCTGCGTATAATGATGGTAACAGGTGCGTATAATGATGGTAACAGCTGCGTATAATGATGGTAACCGGTGAGTATAATGATGGTAACAGGTGCGTATAATGATGGTAACAGATGAGTATAATGATGGTAACCGGTGCGTATAATGATGGTAACAGGTGTGTATAATGATGGTAACAGGTGCGTATAATGATGGTAACCGGTGCGTATAATGATGGTAACCGGTGTGTATAATGATGGTAACCGGTGCGTATAATGATGGTAACCGGTGCGTATAATGATGGTAACAGCTGAGTATAATGATGGTAACAGGTGCGTATAATGATGGTAACAGGTGCGTATAATGATGGTAACAGGTGAGTATAATGATGGTAACAGGTGCGTATAATGATGGTAACAGGTGCGTATAATGATGGTAACAGGTGCGTATAATGATGGTAACAGGTGCGTATAATGATGGTAACAGGTGCGTATAATGATGGTAACAGGTGCATATAATGATGGTAACAGGTGCGTATTTTGATGGTAACAGGTGCGTATAATGATGGTAACAGCTGCGTATAATGATGGTAACAGGTGCATATAATGATGGTAACAGGTGCGTATAATGATGGTAACTGGTGCGTATAGGGACGGGCAGCCTGGCACCGTCGAGCGCTAGGGAGGGGGAGCGGCAGCAGGCGTGACAGTACCGGACTGGACCGAATTACTTTCACCCCTGCTCGATACCAAAATGATACCACATCAAAAAGGAACAGGGTAGAAGGACTGTGATTTTCCCTAATCTTTTCAGGTTTTTGCTCTCAAAAATCACCATTTTTAAAAATAGAAAAACAATCAAATTGGATGTTGTAAGTACAACAATGCTTAAACCACACCAGGAGACCACTTTTGAGGTCTGGGAAAGTAGATTTCTTTGTGTAGTTAGCCTTTAATGCTGGAATCCTTGGTGGTGAAACTGTCCGTTTGGGATATTACAACAACAAAGAAGTTACTGCAAACAACCAGCAGAGTTTTTTCCCCTCTGACATCATCGTTGTGATAGAACAGCAGCACATGTAGCTGGATGGACAACGCTCCCCACCTCTGCCTCGTCAACACAACAAAAACCAGAACGGCTGTGGGGCGGACAGTGTAGCTGGATGGACAACGCTCCCCACCTCTGCCTCGTCAACACAACAAAAACCAGAACAGCTGTGGGGCGGACAGTGTAGCTGGATGGACAACGCTCCCCACCTCTGCCTCGTCAACACAACAAAAACCAGAACGGCTGTGGGGCGGACAGTGTAGCTGGATGGACAACGCTCCCCACCTCTGCCTCGTCAACACAACAAAAACCAGAACGGCTGTGGGGCGGACAGTGTAGCTGGATGGACAACGCTCCCCACCTCTGCCTCGTCAACACAACAAAACCAGAACGGCTGTGGGGCGGACAGTGTAGCTGGATGGACAACGCTCCCAACCTCTGCCTCGTCATCACAACAAAAACCAGAACGGCTGTGGGGCGGACAGTGTAGCTGGATGGACAACGCTCCCCACCTCTGCCTCGTCAACACAACAAAAACCAGAACGGCTGTGGGGCGGACAGTGTAGCTGGATGGACAACGCTCCCCACCTCTGCCTCGTCAACACAACAAAAACCAGAACGGCTGTGGGGCGGACAGTGTAGCTGGATGGACAACGCTCCCCACCTCTGCCTCGTCAACACAACAAAAACCAGAACGGCTGTGGGGCGGACAGTGTAGCTGGATGGACAACGCTCCCCACCTCTGCCTCGTCAACACAACAAAAACCAGAACGGCTGTGGGGCGGACAGTGTAGCTGGATGGACAACGCTCCCCACCTCTGCCTCGTCATCACAACAAAAACCAGAACGGCTGTGGGGCGGACAGTGTAGCTGGATGGACAACGCTCCCCACCTCTGCCTCGTCATCACAACAAAAACCAGAACGGCTGTGGGGCGGACAGTGTAGCTGGATGGACAACGCTCCCCACCTCTGCCTCGTCAACACAACAAAAACCAGAACGGCTGTGGGGCGGACAGTGTAGCTGGATGGACAATGCTCCCCACCTCTGCCTCGTCAACACAACAAAAACCAGAACGGCTGTGGGGCGGACAGTGTAGCTGGATGGACAACGCTCCCCACCTCTGCCTCGTCAAAACAACAAAAACCAGAACGGCTGTGGGGCGGACAGTGTAGCTGGATGGACAACGCTCCCCACCTCTGCCTCGTCATCACAACAAAAACCAGAACGGCTGTGGGGCGGACAGTGTAGCTGGATGGACAACGCTCCCCACCTCTGCCTCTTCAACACAACAAAAACCAGAAAAGCTGTGGGGCGGACAGTGTAGCTGGATGGACAACGCTCCCCACCTCTGCCTCGTCATCACAACAAAAACCAGAACGGCTGTGGGGCGGACAGTGTAGCTTTTCAAATTTGAAATCAGATTTTCTAGCACAATATTGGATCTATGTTTCGTGCTTTGTAATGACTGGTTTGAATGGTACACAAATTGAGCGTGTTCCTTCCTACCAATATCTTGGTATCTGTCTTGTTTACAAACTGTCAGATAAAAAACCATGTCACTGAGCTCGGAAAGAGGTTAAAGTTCAAGGCTGGTTTCTTTAACAGAAACAAAGTGTGTCTGACTTTAGTTAATAGGAAGGATATTGTCCAGGCCACTTTTATGTCTATTTTAGTTTATGGGGCTATTATCTATATGCCGGCAGCAGCATCTATGCTATGCTTAAACCACTATATGCTGTTTTCCATTGTTCCCTTAGGTTTATTGCTGTGAGGGTTCTAGAACTCACCATTGTTCCCTTAGGTTTATTACTGGTGAGGGTTCTAGAACTCACCATTGTTCCCTTAGGTTTATTACTGGTGAGGGTTGTAGAACTCACCATTGTTCCCTTAGGTTTATTACTGTGAGGGTTCTAGAACTCACCATTGTTCCCTTAGGTTTATTACTGGTGAGGGTTATAGAACTCACCATTGGGCCCTTAGGTTTATTACTGGTGAGGGTTCTAGAACTCACCATTGTTCCCTTAGGTTTATTACTGGTGAGGGTTCTAGAACTCACCATTGTTCCCTTAGGTTTATTACTGGTGAGGGTTCTAGAACTCACCATTGTTCCCTTAGGTTTATTACTGGTGAGGGTTATAGAACTCACCATTGATCCCTTAGGTTTATTACTGGTGAGGGTTCTAGAACTCACCATTGTTCCCTTAGGTTTATTACTGGTGAGGGTTCTAGAACTCACCATTGTTCCCTTAGGTTTATTACTGGTGAGGGTTATATAACTCACCATTGATCCCTTAGGTTTATTACTGGTGAGGGTTCTAGAACTCACCATTGTTCCCTTAGGTTTATTACTGGTGAGGGTTCTAGAACTCACCATTTAGTTTTCTATCAAAAAGTGGGTTGGGCCTCTTTGTATGTAAGGAGAGAGCAGCATTCTCTTGTGTTTATTTACAAATCACTCATGCAGAAACTTCCTATCTATCATCATTAATTCATTTTTATACAAATTACCAGGCCCCTTCGGTCAACACAGAGTAGGATAAAGCTGATTTGAGTTTTTTTGCACCCTTTATGTGGAACAACTCCCAGAGATCTCTGAAATGAGATGTTCTGGTCCCCCTCGGTCAGTTTAGAGTGATGATCAGAGGCCTCTATGTTGAGAAATGTGTCTGTCTTCATATGTTTTGTAATTTTGTATTTTGATGTATTTATGCTCGTCTGCAAAAGAGACCCTGGTCTCGTATTGAATTTTAAAAAATGTTACGTTTATTTAACTAGGCAAGTCAGTTAAGAACACATTCTTATTTACAATGACGTCCTAGGAACAGTGGGTTAACTGTTCAGGGGCAGAACGAAAGATCTTTACCTTGTCAGCTCGGGGATTCGATCCAGCAACCTTTCAGTTAGTCCAATGCTCTAACTACTAGGCTACCTGCCACCCCGTATGACTTCCCTGTCAAAATAAAGGTTTAATAACGATAATATAAAGACCTGTTTCTTAACCAGAAGAGCAACTTAGCTGATAAACAAACAAAACAATGTCACTCTGGTCCGTTTAGACGGTATGGGTCGGGTCCTCGGATCCATTTGGGTTCGGGTTAGATTTTTCTCGGATTCGGTTCCCCGTAGTTTTAAATTTGTATTATAAGGTCCATTCTGGTTGAGTCTGATTGTCTTTGGATCCTGTGAAGACATCTAGCACACACACACAAGTGCGTACACACACACACACACACACACAAGTGCGCACACTCTCTCACTCAGGCAAAACATTGCTGTCAGTGCAGGGGAAAACCAAAATCAAACACTCACAGAACATCCAGCCCAGCTCACCGTTGCCTAGACGACCAGCATCCCGTATCGACTAGAGAGCGGAGTTACTATGGAAACACTGGATGCCTAAAGGAGAGAAGATCATTAATTGGAATGAGCGATGGAGGGAAGAGTGAGGGACAGACTAAAGTGCAGTAAGGAGAGACTGATGGACACAGACAGAGACATAAAGAGTTGGACAGATTGAGAGAAAAGAGAGACGTACAGAGGAAGAGAACGTGTGATTTATGTGTGATTTATGTGTGCTACTGAGCTCTTTCCCGTGGTGTATAGAAACAGAAAAGATAGACAGTCGGAAACAAGTTACTGCTGGGTTTTTGAGGTTCAGGACAGACAGAAATACAGATGGACACATAGAATAAATAGAAAGGGTGTCTCCATCCAAGTAAATAGCTAGGCTTCCATTCAAGTCAATAGCTAGGTTTCCATCCAAGTCAATAGCTAGGTTTCCATCCAAGTCAATAGCTAGGTTTCCATCCAAGTCAATAGCTAGGTTTCCATCCAAGTTAATAGCTAGGTTTCCATTCAAGTCAAAAGCTAGGCTTCCATCCAAGTCAATAGCTAGGTTTCCATCCAAGTCAATAGCTAGGTTCCCATTCAAGTCAAAAGCTAGGCTTCCATTCAAGTCAATAGCTAGGTTTCCATCCAAGTTAATAGCTAGGTTTCCATTCAAGTCAATAGCTAGGTTCCCATTCAAGTCAAAAGCTAGGCTTCCATTCAAGTCATTAGCTAGGGTTCCATTCAAGCAAAAGCTAGGTTTCCATCCAAGTCAATAGCTAGGTTTCCATCCAAGTCAATAGATAGGTTTCCATTCAAGTCGATAGCTAGGTTTCCATCCAATCTTTCCTATTTTGTTGCATTACAACCTGTAATTTAAATGGATTTTTTATTTCATGTAATGGACATACACAAAATAGTCAAAATTGATGAAGTGAAATAAAATTAAAATAATTTATTTTTACGGAAATGTGGGGCGTGCATATGTATTCACCCCCTTTGCATATGTATTCACCCCCTTTGCATATGTTTTCCCGCTCTTTGCATATGTATTCACCCCCTTTGCATATGTATTCACTCCCTTTGCATATGTATTCACCCCTTTGCATATGTATTCACCCCCTTTGCATATGTATTCACCCCCTTTGTATATGTATTCACCCCCTTTGTATATGTATTCACCCCTTTGCATATGTATTCACCCCTTTGTATATGTATTCACCCCTTTGCATATGTATTCACCCCCTTTGTATATGTATTCACCCCCTTTGCATATGTATTCACCCCTTTGCATATGTATTCACCCCTTTGCATATGTATTCACCCCCTTTGTATATGTATTCACCCCCTTTGCTATGATGCCCCAAAATAAGATCTGGTGCAACCAATTACTTTCAGAAGTCACATAATTAGTTAAATAAAGTCCACCTGTGTGCAATCTAAGCGCCACTTGATCTCAGTAGATTACACCTGTTCTGAAATGCCCCAGAGTCTGCAACACCACTAAGTGAGGGGCACCACCAAGCAAGCGGCACCATGAAGACCAAGGAGCTCTCCAAACAGGTCAGGGAGAAGTACAGATCAGGGTTGGGTTGTAAAAAAATATCTGAAACTTTGAACATCCCACTGAGCACCATTAAATCCATTATTAAAAAATGGAAAGTATATGGCACCACAACACACCTGCCAAGACAGTGCCACCCACAAAAACTCAGAGACCAGGCAAGGAGGGCATTAATCAGAGGCAACAAAGAGCCCAAATATAACCCTGAATGAGCTGACAAGCTCCACAGCGGAGATTGGAGTATCTGTTCATAGTACCACTCTAAGCCGTACACTCCACAGAGCTGGGCATTTACGGAAGAGTGGCCAGAAAAAAGACATTGCTTAAAGAAAAAAAAATTACAATCCCGTTTGGTGTTCGCCAAAAGGCATGTGGGAGACTCCCCAACATATGGAAGAAGGTACTTTGGTTAGATGAGACTAAAATTGAGCTTTTTGGCCATCAAGGAAAATGGTATGTCTGGCACAAACCCAACACCTCTCATCACCCTGAGAACACCACACCACACCACAGTGAAACATGGTGGTGGCAGCATCATGCTGTGGGGATGTTTTTCATTGGCAGGGACTGGGAAACTTGTCAGAATTTAAGGAATGATGGATGGCGCTATATACAGGGAAATTCTTTCAGGAATCCTATTTCAGTCTTCAAGAGATTTGAGACTGGGACGGAGGTTCACCTTCCAGCAGGACAATGACCCTAAGCATACTGCTAAAGCAACACTTAAGTGTTTTAAGAGGAAACATTTAAATGTCTTGGAATGGCCTAGTCAATAGTTATGTACGCTCAAGTTTTCTGATTTTTTAATCTTATTTCTTGTTTGTTTCACCCCAAAACTTATTTTGCATCCTCAAAGTGGTAGGCATGTTGTGTAAATCAAATGATACAAACCCCCCCAAAAATCAATTCTAATTCCAGGTTTTTAAGGCAACAAAATAGGAAAAATGCCAAGGGGAAGAATACTTTCGCAAGCCACTGTATGTCCATACTGTATTCTATACTGTTCTATTGCATCTTAGTCTATGCCGCTCTGACATTGCTCATCCATATATTTATATATTATTATCCCATTCCTTACTTAGATTTGTGTGTATTAGGTATTTGTTTTGGAATTGTTAGATTACTGGATTGCACTGTCGGAATTAGAAACACAAGCATTTCACTACACTCGCAATAACATCTGCTAACCATGTGTATGTGACCAATACAATTTTATTTGATATTTTACATAAATATTTCTGCATTAATGTGTTTCCACTGCCATTTCCCACATAATTAATTTTACCGACACAAAAAGATCCCACAATGTCAAACGAACAAACTACACAAAGTATGTGGACACCTGCTCGTCGAACATCTCATTCCAAAATTATGGCCATTATTATGGAGTTGGTCCCCCCTTACCTGCTGTAACAGCTTCCGCTATTCCAGGAAGGCTTTCCACTAGGTGTTGGAACATTGTTGCGGGGACTTGCTTCCATTCAGCCACAAGAGCATTAGTGAGGTCGGGCACTGATGTTGGGCGATTAGGCCTGGCTCGCAGTCGGCATTCCAATCGAACCCAAAGGCGTTCGATGGGGTTGAGGTCAGACTCTGTGCAGGCCAGTCAAGTTATTCCACACCAATCTCGACAAACCATGTCTGTATGGACGTCGCTTTGTGAACAAGGGCATTGTCATCCTGAAACAGATAAATGGCCTTCCCCAAACTGTTGCCACAAAGTTGGAGGCATAGAATCATCTAGAATGTCATTGTATGCTGTAGTGTTCAGATTTCCCTTCACTGGAAGGGGCTAAGGGGCCAAACCATGAAAAACAGCTCGAGAACATTATTTGTCATCCACCAAACTTTACAATTGGCACTATGCATTGGGGCAGGTAGCATTCTCCTGTCATCCGCCAAACCCAGATTCGTCCGTCGGACTGCCAGATGGTGAAGCGTGATTCATCACTCCAGACAATGCATTTCCACTGCTACAGAGGCTAATGGCAGCGAGCTTTACACCAGTCCAGCCAATGCTTGGCATTGTCATGGTGAACTTAGGCTTGTGTGCAGCTGCTCGGCCATGGAAACCTATTTCTTGAAGCTCCAAACTAACAGTTATTGTGCTGATGTTGCTTCCAGAGGCAGTTTGGAACTCAGTAATGAGTGTTGCAACCGAGGACAGACCATTTTTACGTGCTACGCGCTCTACACACTTCAGCACGCAGACCCGCTCTGTGAGCTTGTGTGACATTTCCACTTCACAATAACAGCGCTTACGGTTTACTAGGGCAGCTCTAGCAGGGCAGAAATTTGATGAACTGACTTTGTTGGAAAGGTGGCATCCAATGACGGTGCCACATTGAAAGTCACTATGCTCTTCAGTAAGGCCATTCTACTGCCAATGTTTGTCTATGGAGATTGCAAGGCTGTGTGCTCGATTTTATACACCTGTCAGCAGCAGGTGAAAGAGCCAATTCGATTGATTTCAAAGGGTTTCCACATATTGTTTTATATATATAGTGTACCTGTCACAGCTGTCGTGGTTTTGTTTTACTGGCAATAAACTGGATGGAAAGTGGTTAGTGATGGCATAATGTATAGTCTGGCAGCCATTTTGAGTGTCCCCATGTCAGGAAGTAAAAACAGGAAGTGTACCCTTCAATCTGTGCTGTGACTGACATTACACAAATTCCATTCCATTGCATGAGCCACATTAGTTAGCATCGTTCTACTTTAGCATGGCAATCTAGCATCAGTTGATAGAACATTCCAAAATACTATAGAAATGATTGCCTCAAAATACCAGGCAGCCGTTGTGAGTGTACCCTTGAGTTTACCAGTCAAATTGCTCACACACACACACACACACACACACACACACACACACACACACACACACACACACACACACACACACACACACACGCACACTGAAAGGTTTGAAGACAGGCAGGCGGTCACTTAAACATAGTCTGTCTGCCAGCTGTGTACCTGCCTTGCCTGAGCTTTGTGGAAGCCAGCAGAAGGCCTGTGTCAGTAAGAGGATGGGCAGCTCTTCCCAACTCTCTGGTGTACAGGAAGCAGTTGCACATCTAATCACAGTTTGTGTTCCAGACCAATGTAGGCCACAGTGAAGGAAGGTACCTTACTGTACCATTCCATGAGGGTTACTGGTACACACTGGGCTCAATGGGACTACACACACGCATGTGTGCACATACACACACAAACACAAATATGTCCATATTTCAGTCCTTAATATATATTTTTTGTTCTGTTGAGAGAAGCTTTTCCCCCTTTTTCCTGCAGTAAACAGTCTGGTACAGACTAATATACTGTTATAAGCACATTCTCACTGCTGGAGAGAGAATCACTGGCCTCCACATGACATGCTCTCTCTCTCCCGCCATCTCAAGTCAAATCAGCTTGTATGTGGTCACGTTTCGTCGTAAACACAACAGGTGTAGACTAACAGTGAAATGCTCATTTATGGCCCTTGTCCAGCAATGCAGAGTAGAACAATGTAATAATAGAAATGGTGATATGAGGAATAAATACACAGTGAATAACGATTAACAAAGATAACATGGCAGGTCCATGTGTAGAGGTACGAGATAGTTGAGGTAGCTATGTACATATGGATAATAAACAGTAGTAGCAGCTGGTAGCCATTTAATTAGCAGTCTTATTTCATTGGCTGTCTTTATTTAGCAGTCTTTCTTAGCAGTCTTAACCACACTGCCAGGTCGCTGACCTCCTCCCTATAGGCTGTCTCATCGTCGTTGGTGATCAGTCTGACCACCGTTGTGTCGTCAGCAAACTTGATGATGGTATTAGAGTCGTGCTTGGCCACACAGTTGTGGGTGAACAGGGAGTGCAGGAGGGGTCTAAGTACACACCCCTGAAGATCGCCCATGGTCAGTGTCAGCGTGGCGGATGTGTTGTTGCCTACCATCACTGCCTGGGTGCGGTCCTTCAGGAAGTCCAGGATCCAGTTGCCTAGAGAAGTGTTCAGTCCCAGGGTCCTGAGCTTGGTGATGAGCTTGGAGGGCACTAAGGAGTTGAACGCTGAGTTGTAGTCAGTGATAAGCATTCCTTTTGTCCATGTGGGTGATGGCAGTGTGTGAAGTGCCCCACTCCCTCTCTCTCCCCCACTCCTTCCCTCTCTCCCTCTAAATCTAAATCTACTTCCTAGCTGTCTCATCCAAATGGCGCTGCTGTTATTTTAAGAGATTTGCAAAGTTCAGACATTTATTTCTGATCTATGCCATTTACTGTACATTCGGAAAGTATTCAGACCCCTTGACTTTTTCCACATTTTGTTACGTGACAGCCCTGTTTCTAAACATGTATTAAATTGTTATTTTTCCTCATCAATCTACACACAATAACCCATAATGACAAAGCAAAAACAGTTTTTTTTAGAAATGTTTGCAAATGTGTATATTTATATACAGTGGGAAGAAAAAGTATCTGAACCCTTTAGAATGACCTGGATTTCTGCATAAATTGGTCATAAGATCTTATCTGATCTTCATCTAGGTCACAACAATAGACAAACACAGTCTGCTTATACTAATAACACACAAACCTTTATAATTGTTCATGTCTTTATTGAACACACCTCGTAAACATTCACAATGCAGGTTGGAAAAAGTATGTGAACCCCTGGACTTCTGTTGAGCTTCAATTGGCAGACAGATAGACTTACATTCTCCTGCAAAATGTCTTGATAAACTTGGGAATTCATTTTTCCGTCAATGATAGCAAGTTGTCCAGGCCCTGAGGCAGTAAAGCAGTCCCAAACCATGATGCTCCCTCCACCATACTTTACAGTTGGGATGAGGTTTTGATGTTGGTGTGTTGTCTTTTTTCTCCACACATAGTGTTGTGTGTTCCTTCCAAACAACTCAACTTTAGTTTCATCTGTCCACAGAATATTTTTCCAGAAGCGCTGTGGAACATCCAGGTGATCTTTTGCAAACTTCAGATGTGCAGCAATGGTTTTTTTGGACAGCAGTGGCTTCGTCTGTGGTGTCCTCCCATGAACACCATTCTTTTTTAGTGTTTTACGTGTCGTAGACTCGTCAACAGAGATGTTAGCATCTTCCAGCGATTTCTGTAAATCTTTAGCTGACATTCTCGGATTCTTCTTAACCTCATTGAGCATTCTGCGCTGTGCTCTTGCAGTCATCTTTGCAGGTTGGCCACTCCTAGGGAGAGTAGAAACAGTGATGAAATTTCTCTATTTATAGACAATTTGTCTTACCGTGGACTGACTTTTAGAGATACTTTTGTAACCCTTTCCAGTTTTATGCAAGGCAACAATTCTTAATCTTAGATCTGAGATCTATTTTGTTCGAGGCATGGTTCACATTAGGTAATGCTTCTTGTGAATAACAAACTCAAATTTTGCGAGTGTTTTTCATGGGGCAGGTCTCTCTCACCAAGATCTCCAATCTCGTCTCATTGATTTGACTCCAGGTTAGCTGACTCCTGACTCCAATTAGCTTTTGGAGAAGTCATTAGCCTAGGGGTTCACATACGTTTTCCAACGTACACTCTGAATGTTTAAGTGATATATTCAAATAGACAAGACAAATACAATAATGTGTGTGTTATTAGTTTAAGCACACTGTCACTGCTTTCTTCCTGGGAAGGAGAGGCGGACCAAAACGCAGCGTGGTTAAAGTTCATGGTTCTTTAATAAGAGACAACATGAACAAACTACAACACAATAAACGTGGCAAAACCGAAACAGCCCTATCTGGTGCAAACACAAAGACAGGAAACAATCACCCACAAAATACCCAAAGAATATGGCTGCCTAAATATGGTTCCCAATCAGAGACAAAAATAAACACCTGCCTCTGATTGAGAACCAATCTAGGCAACCATAGACTTACCTAGAATACTACACTGAACACAACCCCATAAATCTAATAAACCCCTAGACAAGACAAAACACAAATCACACCCTGGCCACCCTGGCCTAACCAAAATAATAAAGAAAACAAAGATAACTAAGGCCAGGGCGTGTCTATTCAGATCAGATGTCACGGCCATCAAAAGAAGTAGACCAAAGTACAGCGTGGTGAGCGTACCTTTATCTTTTTATTTAAAATGTTTCCAAAAAAACAACAAACGAAAGAAACAACCGTGAAGCTTACAGGGCTAAGTGCCACAAACAAAGATAAGTACACACACTGACAGGAGGGAAAAAGGGCTACCTAAGTATGATTCCCAATCAGAGACAAGGATAGACAGCTGTTCCTGATTGAGAACCATACCTGGCCAACACATAGAAACACAAATCATAGAAATAAAGGACATAGAATGCCCACCCAAATTACACCCTGACCAAACCAAAAAGAGACATGAAAAAGGGCTCTGGCTGAGCGTTGTCTTGGCTGTGTGCTTAGGGTCGTTGTCCTGTTGGAAGGTGAACCTTTGCCCCAGTCAGGTCCTGAGCGCTCTGGAGCAGGTTTTCATTAAGAATCTCTGTACTTTTCTCTGTTCATCCTTTCCTTCATCGTGACTAGTCTCCCAGTCTCTGCTGTTGAAAAACATCTCCACAGCATGATGCTGTCACCACAATGCTTCACTGTAGGGATGGTGCCAGGTTTCCTCCTGACGTGACTCTTGGCATTCAGGCCAAAGAGTTCAATCATAGTTTCATCAGACCAGAGAATCTTGTTTCTCATGGTCTGAGAGTCCTTTAGGTGCCTTTTGGCAAACTCCAAGCAGCTGTCATGTGCCTTTTACTGAGGAGTGGCTTCTATCTGGCCACTCTACCATAAAGGCCTTTATGGTAGAGAGCTGCAGAGATGGTTGTCCTTCTGGAAGGTTCTCCCATCTCCACAGAGGAACTCTAGAGCTCTTTCAGAGTGACCATCTGGTTCTTGGTCACCTCCTTGACCAAGGCCCTTCTCCCCCCATTGCTCAGTTTGGCTGGGCGGCCAGCTCTAGGAAGAGTCTTGGTGGTTCCAAACTTCTTCCATTTAAGAATGAAGGAGGCCACTGTGTTCTTGGGGACCTTCAATTCAGCAGTAATGTTTTGGTTTCCTGTCCCAGATCTATGCCTCGACACAATCCTGTCTCGGAGCTCTACAGACAATTCCTTCGACTTCATGACTTGGTTTTTGCTCTGACCTGCATTGTTAGCTGTGGGACCTTATATAGACAGGTGTGTGCCTTTCCAAATCATGTCCAATCAATTGAATTTACCACAGGTGGACTCCAATCAGGTTGTAGAAGCATCTCAAGGATGATCAAAGGAAACAGGATGGACCTGAGCTCAATTTAGAGTCTCATAGCAAAGGCTGTTAAAACGTATGTAAATAAGGTATTTCTGTTTTTTTATTTATATTACATTTTCGCTTTGTCATAATGGGGTGTTGTGTGTACATTGATCAGGAAAACAAATGATTTAATCCATTTTAGAAGCGTGGAATCAGCGAAGGGGTCTGAGTACTTTCTGTATCAGATTATCTGAGACAAAATGGAGAATCCAGGTTTTGTATGTTAGACAATGTTTACCTGTAGTAATATGTACATTACAAAGTCTATGTTGGAAAATATGTTAAAGTAGAAGTGTGATGGGGAGGGGGAGAATGGTGTCTGTCTGTTTTACTTTGTTTGGCCTTTTGCCTTGTTCATAAAACAACTCTGACATTCAGAATTCTGACAAGGGCAGCTAACGCACGCGCGCACACACACACACACACACACACACACACACACACACACACACACACACACACACACACACACACACACACACACACACACACACACACACACACACACACACACACACACACACACACACACACACACACACACACACACACACACACACACACACACACACACACACACGCGCACACACACACACACGCACACGCACACACACACTACTGCACCCAAACTCTTCTATCTGTATTCCTCTGATGGCCTCAACTGCGCTTCAGCTGGCAGCCATATCTGGACGCTTCTTTGGTTTGGATTCAATTTCTCTCTTTCTAATACTCCCTCTCTTTCTAATACTCCCTCTCTTTCTAATACTCCCTCTCTTTCTAATACTCTCTTTCTAATACTCCCTCTCTTTCTAATAATCCCGCTCTTTCTAATACTCTCTTTCTATCACTCTTTCTAATACTCCCTCTCTTTCTAATACTCCCTCTCTTTCTAATACTCTCTTTCTATCCCTCTCTTTCTAATACTCCCCTCTTTCTAATACTCCCTCTCTTTCTAATACTCTTTCTATCCCTCTCTTTCTAATACTCTCTCTCTTTCTAATACTCCCTCTCTTTCTAATACTCCCTCTCTTTCTAATACTCTCTTTCTATACCTCTCTTTCTAATACTCTCTCTTTCTAATACTCCCTCTCTTTCTAATACTCTCGTTCTATCCCTCTCTTTCTAATACTCCCTCTCTTTCTAATACTCTCTTTCTATCCCTCTCTTTCTAATACTCCCCTCTTTCTAATACTCCCTCTCTTTCTAATACTCTTTCTATCCCTCTCTTTCTAATACTCTCTCTCTGTCTAATACTCCCTCTCTTTCTAATACTCCCTCTCTGTCTAATACTCCCTCTCTGTCTAATACTCCCTCTCTGTCTAATACTCCCTCTCTGTCTAATACTCCCTCTCTTTTATCCCTCCTGTGTTCTTGGATCCCGCAGCGGTAGAAGCAGGCCAATCGATACGGACACTTTTCTCTCATTAAGTCCCTTCAATGTCGGAGCAGGGGGGGATGAGGGGACGGAGAGAGAAGGGAAATGTATGTCCTGTGCCTGGAATCCTCTCTATCTCTTGTTTTCTCTCTCTCTCTCTCTCCCTCCCTCCTCCAAAAACAACATACCCCTCTATGGCTCGGCTATGTTGGCAGTGTGGGAGGTCAATTTCAATTCCATTTTCCATTTCACTCTATTTGGGCAATGAATTGAAATGAATTGAAATGTAAATGTAAAACAGACGCCATTGTCAGCGAGTGTTTCTACTCTGCATTCATCTGCATGTCGAGAGGCTGAACTACACAGAGCTCCTGTGAGCTGTTATCTGTAGTGTTATGTGTGCTAGCCCACATGTGTGCTACTCTGCAGTTGTCTATGTGTGTGTAATGGAGTTCATATGAGTTGATATGACTGTTATTCTGAGGGGTGGCAAGGCAGGGGGTGCCCATGCATGAGCGCAGTCAGTCAGGGGTTGATGGAAGCTTAGAGTAAGTGCAGGGACACTAAATCACAGGAAGTCAGAGAGAGAGGTCTGTGTGTGTGTTCTGACAGGGCCCAGCCAACTGTGAACAGCAGATCAATCAGGTCTGTGTTTGAGTTACTTTCTCTCTGCCTCCTCCGCAAACCTTATTTATTTCTCTCCTCTCTGCAACCCTTTTAATCTCCCGTATGAGCCGGTCCGTGCTGTATGCTGACACCAGGCCAATGGCTGACGTTTTCTGTCTAAAAAACAGCATGATAACTGTAAAAATATCTTATTTTTCATAATATTTGTAGTCTCAATTTATTGGGAAAGCAGCTCAAAAATGTGTTGCTGGTTATTTAATCTTTAGCTGCAATGTTCCTGTCTTCAAATTTTGGGAAAAGTTTGCACGTTGCAGGGTCTGTTTTGCAGACTGATTATTACTGTATCACTGCAGACTGATTATTACTGTATCACTGCAGACTGATTATTACTGTATTACTGCAGACTGATTATTACTGTATTACTGCAGACTGATTATTACTGTATTACTGCAGACTGATTATTACTGTATCACTGCAGACTGATTATTACTGTATTACTGCAGACTGATTATTACTGTATTACTGCCGACTGATTATTACTGTATTACTACCGACTGATTATTACTGTATTACTGCCGACTGATTATTACTGTATTACTGCAGACTGATTATTACTGTATTACTGCAGACTGATTATTACTGTATTACTGCCGACTGATTATTACTGTATTACTGCCGACTGATTATTACTGTATTACTGCAGACTGATTATTACTGTATCACTGCAGACTGATTATTACTGTATCACTGCAGACTGATTATTACTGTATTACTGCAGACTGATTATTACTGTATTACTGCCGACTGATTATTACTGTATTACTACCGACTGATTATTACTGTATTACTGCCGACTGATTATTACTGTATTACTGCCGACTGATTATTACTGTATTACTACCGACTGATTATTACTGTATTACTGCCGACTGATTATTACTGTATTACTGCAGACTGATTATTACTGTATTACTGCAGACTGATTATTACTGTATTACTGCCGACTGATTATTACTGTATTACTGCCGACTGATTATTACTGTATTACTGCCGACTGATTATTACTGTATTACTGCAGACAGATTATTACTGTATTACTGCCGACTGAGACTGATTATTACTGTATTACTGCAGACTGATTATTACTGTATTACTGCAGACTGATTATTACCGTATTACTGCAGACTGATTATTACTGTATTACTGCAGATGGATTATTACTGTATTACTGCAGACGGATTATTACTGTATTACTGCAGACTGATTATTACCGTATTACTGCAGACTGATTATTACCGTATTACTGCCGACTGATTTTTACCGTATTACTGCCGACTGATTATTACTGTATTACTGCCGACTGATTATAACTGTATTACTGCAGACTGATTATTACTGTATTACTGCAGACTGATTATTACCGTATTACTGCAGACGGATTATTACTGTATTACTGCAGACTGATTATTACTGTATTACTGCCAACTGATTATTACTGTATTACTGCCGACTGATTATTACTGTATTACTACCGACTGATTATTACTGTATTACTGCCGACTGATTATTACTGTATTACTGCCGACTGATTATTACTGTATTACTACCGACTGATTATTACTGTATTACTGCCGACTGATTATTACTGTATTACTGCAGACTGATTATTACCGTATTACTATCACTGCATACTGATTATTGTTGACTCTAATAATCTATTACAGCAGACAGATGGATGAATGAACACGGCTCTCTCTGTGTCAGACATAGCAGCATAGCAACTTAATTCACATAACATTGTCTGCATCTCGTCTAAAGTGGTTTCCTCCATCCCAGTACAGTTACTGGATAGGAAATGAGGAGCAGAAACCACAGGACTCAATTGAGATGCAGCCCTCTTTGTGTTGAAATAACAGTTTTACATCTCAGCCTATTCTTGGTGGAAGTTGATGTTGTTTCCCAGAAAATAAAATGGCTTCAAAATGGCTTCCAATTAAAATGTTACCTTTTCACCTTTTTGGGGGGGGAGAGGCGGGGCCAGACAGGAAAGCTGTTAATATTATAAATGATGAGTGTTAAAGCCTTTATCAGTGCATCCCAGTGTTTGTTATTCAGACCTCCCTATAAGCCCTTTGTGCCGCCAAAGCCAAGTCCACCTCTTTTTTTAAACTGTCATCTCTTTTACCTTCTCTCCATCTCTTCCTGACCTCTCCTCTTTAACCAGTTCAGTTAGGCATCTTTCATTTCTTTTACCTTCTCTCCATCTCTTCCTGACCTCTCCTCTTTAACCAGGTCAGTTAGGCATCTTTAATTTCTTTTATCATCTCTCCATCTCTTCCTGACCTCTCCTCTTTAACCAGTTCAGTTAGGCATCTTTAATTTCTTTTATCATCTCTCCATCTCTTCCTGACCTCTCCTCTTTAACCAGTTCAGTTAGGCATCTTTAATTTCTTTTATCATCTCTCCATCTCTTCCTGACCTCTCCTCTTTAACCAGTTCAGTTAGGCATCTTTAATTTCTTTTATCATCTCTCCATCTCTTCCTGACCTCTCCTCTTTAACCAGTTCAGTTAGGCATCTTTCTTTTCTTTTACCTTCTCTCTCTCTTACTACTCTGTTTTTTACTGTCATTCTCTGGATTTTTGCTGAGTAACTAAGCCTCCCTCCCTCTCATTTTCTCCCCTCTCCTTTTCTCCCCTCTCCTTTTCCCTCCCTCCCTCCCTTCTGCTCTCCTCTCCCCCTCCCTCCCTCTCTCCATATCCACCGACCTCCCTACTCTCCCCCCACCTTCCCACGGCTCCCCCACTTCGACACAGCGTGGTGAATGCCCTTCACTTCAGGCCAAACCAATCTGGCAGATGTGCAGAGATTTCAAGGCCGAACAGCTGGCCACTACAACTCGCAGCCACACACACACACACACACACAGTGATGAGGGGGAGGGAGAGAAGAGGATGAGGAAGGGAGAAACAAATTCTGAGCTAGGGAGATAGAGGAAAAGAGAGATTAAGGGGAAAGATGAGGATAGAGGTCTGAGGAAAGAGGCACGAGGAGAGAGAGGGGGGTGTGGAGGGACATATGAGAGAGTGAAAGGGCTTGCAGCCTGTCTGCCAGCCTGTTAGTAGCTCTTAGAGTGAAGCAGTGTGATAAACACCTTCCCTACAACACAGCTCCATGATGTATGAGTATGTAGCTGTCATCTCCCAGCCTGGCTGTCTATACTGCAACACTGACTGATGCATAATTCAGCCATATGCTGCTGGGGGATGACGGCATGCTGTTGGTAACAGACACACACTGAATGAGAAATACTCGTGTGTGGCGATAAACGGTGTCAATGCCGATTGCAATGGTTTATGGTGTCAGTTCAGATTGCTGGCCTATGAATTGCATTTTATATGATTACAGTATTGAATATAGCAGGTTTCGCTGTGTAGATTCAATGTTTTGTGTTTGTTGTGGATTTACAATGCCTCATCAGTATTACATAAAACATGAATAACCTTGTCAGCACTGCCAGTTTTCAGAATGGATCAATGTAAATGACTGTGTTACTGTAGGACTTTGTGTCAGCATAGCCTTTCCTTTACATTTCTCTAGCCCACTGGAGTTGATTGGCCAGTCGGGGTTGTGTAACCCGTCCAATCAGTTCATTGACTCACCTCGTCCTATTACCAGTCTGCCAACGCCAACCATGTTCCATCCAGCAAAGTCATTACGAACCTTTTATGAAGTTCCCTCAAAACGACAACATCACGGTTACCGTGTCTCCCTGATAGATACCCTGTACTCTCCCTTCTCCTCTATCCTTCCTCTCTCCTTCTCCTCTCTCCTCCTTCCTTCTCCTCTCTCCTCCTTTCTTCTCCTTTCTCCTCCTCCCTTCTCCTATCTCCTCCTCTCTTATCCTCTATCCTTCCTCTCTCATCGTCTATTCCTCTCTCTTCTACTTTCTCCTCTCTCCTCCTCCTCTCTCCTCCTTCCTTCTCCTCTCCCCTCCTTTCTTCTCCTTTCTCCTCCTCCCTTCTCCTATCTCCTCCTCTCTTATCCTCTATCCTTCCTCTCTCATCGTCTATTCCTCTCTCTTCTACTTTCTCCTCTCTCCTCCTCCTATCTCCTCCTCTCTCATCCTCTATCCTTCCTCTCTCCTCTCTTCTCCTCTCTCCTCCCTTCTTATCCTCTCTCCTCCTCTCTTCTCCTCCTCCTCTCTTATCCTCTATCCTTCCTCTCTCCTCTCTTCTCCTCTCTCCTCCTCTCTTCTCCTATATCCTCCTCGCTTCTCCTCTATCCTTCCTCTCTCCTCCTCTCTCCTCCTCTCTTCTCCTCTCTCCTCCTCTCTCCTCCTCTCTCCTCCTCTCTCCTCCTCTCTTCTCCTCTCTCCTCCTCTCTCCTCCTCTCTTCTCCTCTCTTCTCCTCTCTTCTCCTCTATCCTTCCTCTCTCCTTTATCGTCTTGCTCTCAGATTTCCGTCCCTTTCTTTCCCTATACCCCACTGTTCTTTTCTTCTCCTCTCTTTCTCTTTCCTCTGTTATTCCTACCCTCCCCCCTTTCTCCTCTCTTTCTCTTTCCTCTGTTATTCCTACCCTCCACCCTTTCTCCTCTCTTTCTCTTTCCTCTGTTATTCCTACCCTCCACCCTTTCTCCTCTCTTTCTCTTTCCTCTGTTATTCCTACCCTCCACCATTTCTCCCCTCTTTCTCTTTCCTCTGTTATTCCTACCCTCCACCCTTTCTCCTCTCTTTCTCTTTCCTCTGTTATTCCTACCCTCCACCCTTTCTCCCCTCTTTCTCTTTCCTCTGTTATTCCTACCCTCCACCCTTTCTCCTCTCTTTCTCTTTCCTCTGTTATTCCTACCCTCCACCCTTTCTCCTCTCTTTCTCTTTCCTCTGTTATTCCTACCCTCCACCCTTTCTCCTCTCTTTCTCTTTCCTCTGTTATTCCTACCCTCCACCCTTTCTCCTCTCTTTCTCTTTCCTCTGTTATTCCTACCCTCCACCCTTTCTCCTCTCTTTCTCTTTCCTCTGTTATTCCTACCCTCCACCCTTTCTCCCCTCTTTCTCTTTCCTCTGTTATTCCTACCCTCCACCATTTCTCCTCTCTTTCTCTTTCCTCTGTTATTCCTACCCTCCACCATTTCTCCCCTCTTTCTCTTTCCTCTGTTATTCCTACCCTCCACCCTTTCTCCTCTCTTTCTCTTTCCTCTGTTATTCCTACCCTCCACCCTTTCTCCCCTCTTTCTCTTTCCTCTGTTATTCCTACCCTCCACCCTTTCTCCCCTCTTTCTCTTTCCTCTGTTATTCCTACCCTCCACCATTTCTCCCCTCTTTCTCTTTCCTCTGTTATTCCTACCCTCCACCATTTCTCCCCTCTTTCTCTTTCCTCTGTTATTCCTACCCTCCACCCTTTCTCCTCTCTTTCTCTTTCCTCTGTTATTCCTACCCTCCACCCTTTCTCCCCTCTTTCTCTTTCCTCTGTTATTCCTACCCTCCACCCTTTCTCCCCTCTTTCTCTTTCCTCTGTTATTCCTACCCTCCACCCTTTCTCCTCTCTTTCTCTTTCCTCTGTTATTCCTACCCTCCACCCTTTCTCCTCTCTTTCTCTTTCCTCTGTTATTCCTACCCTCCACCCTTTCTCCTCTCTTTCTCTTTCCTCTGTTATTCCTACCCTCCACCCTTTCTCCCCTCTTTCCCTCCTGCCGTTCATCCCTCTCTCCTTCTCTCACCTCCCCTCTCTTGCCCCCACTCTTCCCATCGTTCTCTCATCTCATCTTCTCCCTTTTCTCTCACCCTACTTCTCCTCCCTCTCCTCTTCTTCTTCCTCTCCCCTCTTCTCCTCCCTCTCCCCTCTTCTCCTCCCTCTCCCCTCTTCTCCTCCCTCTCTCCTCTTCTCCTCCCTCTCCCCTCTTCTCCTCCCTCTCTCCTCTTCTCCTCCCTCTCCCCTCTTCTCCTCCCTCTCCCCTCTTCTCCTCCCTCTCTCCTCTTCTCCTCCCTCTCCCATCTTCTCCTCCCTCTCCCCTCTTCTCCTCCCTCTCCCCTCTTCTCCTTCCTCTCTCCTCTTCTTCTTCTTTCTCCCCTTTTCTCCTTCCTCTCCCCTCTTCTCTTCCATTTCTCTCCCCTCTTCTCCCTCTCTTTCCTCCTCCTCTCTCCCCTCTTCTCCTCCTTCTCACTCTTCTCTTCTCTCCCTCCCCTCTTCTCCTCTCTCTCTCTCCCCTCTTCTCCTTTCTCTCCCTCTCCTCTTCTCCTCTCTCCCTTCTACTCCTGTCTCTCCCTCTCCTCTTCTCCTCCCTTTATTTCCACTCTTGTCTTCCCTCTCTCTCTCCTCCTTCTCTCTTTTCCTTCTCCCTCTCCTCTTCTCCTGCCGCCCTCTCTCTCCACTCCTCTCACTCTCCCCTCTTCTCCACCTTCTCCCTCTCCTCTTCTCCCTCTCACTCTTCTCCTCTCTCCCTACCCTCTTCTCCTCTCTCTCTCCCCTCTTCGCCATTCTCTCCCTCTCCTCTTCTTCTCCCTGTCTCTCCCCTCTTCTCCCTCTCATCTCCTCATCTCCCTCTCACTCTTCTCCTCTTTCCCTCTCCTCTTCTCCCCCTCTCTCACCTCTTCTCCTGTCTCTCCCTCTCCTATTCTCCTCCCTCTCCTCCCTTTCTTTCCCCTCTTCTCTTCCTTCTCTCTTCCTTCTCTCTTCTCCTTCTCCCTCTCCTCTTCTCCCCCCTCTCTCTCCCCTCTTCTCCTCCCCCTGTCTCCCCTCTTCTCCTCTCTCACTCCCTTCTCCTCCATTCTCTCGCTCTCCTCTTCTTCTCCCTCTCCCTCCCCTCTTCTCCTCTCACTCTCCCATCTTCTCTCTCTCTCTCCCTCTCCTCTTCTCCCCTCTTCTCTTCCCTCCCTCCCTCTCTCTCCCCTCTTCTCCTCTCTCCCTCCTGTCCCCTCTTCTCCTTTCTCTCCCTCTACCCTTATCCTCCCTCTCTCTCCCCTCTTCTCCTCTCTCCCTCCTGTCCCCTCTTCTCCTTTCTCTCCCTCTACCCTTATCCTCCCTCTCTCTCCCCTCTTCTCCTCTCTCCCTCCTGTCCCCTCTTCTCCTTTCTCTCCCTCTACCCTTATCCTCCCTCTCTCTCCCCTCTTCTCCTCTCTCCCTCCTGTCCCCTCTTCTCCTTTCTCTCCCTCTACCCTTATCCTCCTCTCTCTCTCCCCTCTTCTCCTCTCTCCCTCCTGTCCCCTCTTCTCCTTTCTCTCCCTCTACCCTTATCCTCCCTCTCTCTCTCCTCTTCTCCTAAAGTGTCCCATGCGCTGCTCTGGTGAGGGTGATGAATCGGAGAAGGCCCAGGCTAATTAAAGGATTTTATATAAAACCAAGCAGGCCATTCCTCAACTCTTCATCCAGGTTTAACTAGAGAGAGACGAGAGGTAGAGAGAAGAGGGAGAGAGAGACTGGAAATCTTCAAAAGCAGCTCTACCATTGGTTTATTCCGCATTGACTTGGGTAGTGTCTGTCTGCTAGCTACAGGGGAGACTAAGGATGTTTTTTGTCACTTTCTCTTATTCACAAACACACACACACTCTATCTTGGTTTGTGTGTATGTGTTTTAAAGCAGGATTGGCTCTTCTTGCTGATCGCTTGGTGAAGAGATTTACGTAACCCCCTGCAGTCAGAGAAGCTTTCTACACACACACACACACACCCAATCACGTCTCCCTCCAGCGTGGCAGACCCATGCAGCCATCAGGATAATAGCGTGGTTATGTCATGTTTGCTGTACAAAGTCAGCCGTCGGAGGACTGAGTGGAATTTGAATGAGGCTGTTCCCCTCTGCCGTCTGTCCTGTTCAGGGACCTTCCCTTGTCCATGGAGTCCAGCTTCAGTTGGCTGGGACTAACAGTACATATAGAACCTCTAACCCTGACAATTTGACTGGTCAACTCATGCCATGGCCCTCAGTCCACCCATTATGTCATCATTGACTTGAATGAGGAGGCCCATTTTCTGGATTCTATATGAGACTAACAGCCCTAATCCTGCTGCCTCTCCTCCCCTCATAATAGGAGCGGGTACTGTGGTGTGTAGTTGTTGTTACTGGGGTGTGTAGTTGTTGTTACTGGGGTGTGTAGTTGTTGTTACTGGGGTGTGTAGTTGTTGTTACTGTGGTGTGTAGTTGTTGTTACTGGGGTGTGTAGTTGTTGTTACTGTGGTGTGTAGTTGTTGTTACTAGGGTGTGTAGTTGTTGTTACTGTGGTGTGTAGTTGTTGTTACTGGGGTGTGTAGTTGTTACTGGGGTGTGTAGTTGTTACTGGGGTGTGTAGTTGTTACTGGGGTGTGTAGTTGTTGTTACTGGGGTGTGTAGTTGTTGTTACTGGGGTGTGTAGTTGTTACTGGGGTGTGTAGTTGTTGTTACTGTGGTGTGTAGTTGTTGTTACTGGGGTGTGTAGTTGTTGTTACTGGGGTGTGTAGTTGTTGTTACTAGGGTGTGTAGTTGTTGTTACTGTGGTGTGTAGTTGTTGTTACTGGGGTGTGTAGTTGTTGTTACTGTGGTGTGTAGTTGTTGTTACTGGGGTGTGTAGTTCTTGTTACTGGGGTGTGTAGTTGTTGTTACTGGGGTGTGTAGTTGTTCTTACTGTGGTGTGTAGTTGTTCCTCTGTGGAGATGGGAGAAGGGTACCAAAAAATGTCTGCAGCATTGGATATAAAATGGCGCCGGAAGAAATGGCAGCAGTTTTACAGGCGCCCAACCAACCATTATGTGGGGGGTTTTCCTGTTATTTGTAACTTATTTTGTACGTAATGTTTCTGCAACCATATCTTACAGCAGAAAAGAGCTTCTGGATATCAGGACAGCGATCACTCACCTCAGATTAGACACAGAGCTTCTGGATATCAGGACAGCGATCACTCACCTCAGATTAGACACAGAGCTTCTGGATATCAGGACAGAGATCACTCACCTCAGATTAGACAAAGAGCTTCTAGATATCAGGACAGCGATCACTCACCTCGGATTAGACAAAGAGCTTCTAGATATCAGGACAGAGATCACTCACCTCAGATTAGACAAAGAGCTTCTAGATATCAGGACAGAGATCACTCACCTCAGATTAGACAAAGAGCTTCTAGATATCAGGACAGCGATCACTCACCTCAGATTAGACAAAGAGCTTCTGGATATCAGGACAGCGATCACTCACCTCAGATTAGACAAAGAGCTTCTAGATATCAGGACAGCGATCACTCACCTCAGATTAGACACAGAGCTTCTGGATATCAGGACAGCGATCACTCACCTCGGATTAGACAAAGAGCTTCTAGATATCAGGACAGAGATCACTCACCTCAGATTAGACAAAGAGCTTCTAGATATCAGGACAGAGATCACTCACCTCAGATTAGACAAAGAGCTTCTAGATATCAGGACAGAGATCACTCACCTCAGATTAGACAAAGAGCTTCTGGATATCAGGACAGAGATCACTCACCTCAGATTAGACACAGAGCTTCTAGATATCAGGACAGAGATCACTGACCTCAGATTAGACTAAGAGCTTCTGGATATCAGGACAGAGATCACTGACCTCAGATTAGACTAAGAGCTTCTGGATATCAGGACAGCGATCACTCACCTCGGATTAGACAAAGAGCTTCTGGATATCAGGACAGCGATCACTCACCTCAGATTACACAAAGATCTTCTGGATGTCAGGACAGTGATCACTCACCTCGGATTACACAAAGATCTTCTGGATGTCAGGACAGCGATCACTCACCTCGGATTACACAAAGATCTTCTGGATGTCAGGACAGCGATCACTCACCTCGGATTACACAAAGATCTTCTGGATATCAGGACAGCGATCACTCACCTCGGATTAGACTAAGAGCTTCTGGATATCAGGACAGCGACCACTCACCTCGGATTAGACACAGAGCTTCTGGATGTCAGGACAGTGATCACTCACCTCGGATTAGACAAAGAGCTTCTGGATATCAGGACAGCGATCACTCACATCGGATTAGACAAAGAGCTTCTGGATATCAGGACAGCGATCACTCACCTCGGATTAGACAAAGAGCTTCTGGATATCAGGACAGCGATCACTCACCTCGGATTACACAAAGAGCTTCTAGATATCAGGACAGCGATCACTCACCTCAGATTAGACAAAGAGCTTCTGGATATCAGGACAGCGATCACTCACCTCAGATTAGACAAAGAGCTTCTAGATATCAGGACAGAGATCACTCACCTCAGATTAGACAAAGAGCTTCTAGATATCAGGACAGCGATCACTCACCTCAGATTAGACAAAGAGCTTCTGGATATCAGGACAGAGATCACTCACCTCAGATTAGACAAAGAGCTTCTAGATATCAGGGCAGCGATCACTCACCTCAGATTAGACACAGAGCTTCTGGATATCAGGACAGCGATCACTCACCTCGGATTAGACAAAGAGCTTCTAGATATCAGGACAGAGATCACTCACCTCAGATTAGACAAAGAGCTTCTAGATATCAGGACAGAGATCACTCACCTCAGATTAGACAAAGAGCTTCTAGATATCAGGACAGAGATCACTCACCTCAGATTAGACAAAGAGCTTCTGGATATCAGGACAGAGATCACTCACCTCAGATTAGACACAGAGCTTCTAGATATCAGGACAGAGATCACTGACCTCAGATTAGACTAAGAGCTTCTGGATATCAGGACAGAGATCACTGACCTCAGATTAGACTAAGAGCTTCTGGATATCAGGACAGAGGTCACTCACCTCAGATTAGACAAAGAGCTTCTAGATATCAGGACAGAGATCACTGACCTCAGATTAGACTAAGAGCTTCTGGATATCAGGACAGCGATCACTCACCTCAGATTACACAAAGAGCTTCTGGATATCAGGACAGCGATCACTCACCTCGGATTACACAAAGAGCTTCTGGATATCAGGACAGCGATCACTCACCTCGGATTACACAAAGAGCTTCTGGATATCAGGACAGCGATCACTCACCTCGGATTACACAAAGAGCTTCTGGATATCAGGACAGCGATCACTCACCTCAGATTACACAAAGAGCTTCTGGATATCAGGACAGTGATCACTCACCTCGGATTAGACAAAGAGCTTCTGGATATCAGGACAGTGATCACTCACCTCAGATTAGACAAAGAGCTTCTGGATATCAGGACAGCGATCACTCACATCGGATTAGACAAAGAGCTTCTGGATATCAGGACAGCGATCACTCACCTCGGATTAGACAAAGAGCTTCTGGATATCAGGACAGCGATCACTCACCTCAGATTACACAAAGAGCTTCTGGATATCAGGACAGCGATCACTCACCTCGGATTACACAAAGAGCTTCTGGATATCAGGACAGCGATCACTCACCTCGGATTACACAAAGAGCTTCTAGATATCAGGACAGAGATCACTGACCTCAGATTAGACTAAGAGCTTCTGGATATCAGGACAGCGATCACTCACCTCAGATTACACAAAGAGCTTCTGGATATCAGGACAGCGATCACTCACCTCGGATTACACAAAGAGCTTCTGGATATCAGGACAGCGATCACTCACCTCGGATTACACAAAGAGTTTCTGGATATCAGGACAGCGATCACTCACCTCGGATTAGACAAAGAGCTTCTGGATATCAGGACAGTGATCACTCACCTCGGATTAGACAAAGAGCTTCTAGATATCAGGACAGAGATCACTCACCTCAGATTAGACACAGAGCTTCTGGATATCAGGACAGAGATCACTGACCTCAGATTAGACTAAGAGCTTCTGGATATCAGGACAGAGATCACTCACCTCGGATTAGACAAAGAGCTTTTAGATATCAGGACAGAGATCACTCACCTCAGATTAGACAAAGAGCTTCTAGATATCAGGACAGCGATCACTCACCTCGGATTAGACAAAGAGCTTCTAGATATCAGGACAGCGATCACTCACCTCAGATTAGACAAAGAGCTTCTAGATATCAGGACAGCGATCACTCACCTCAGATTAGACACAGAGCTTCTGGATATCAGGACAGAGATCACTGACCTCAGATTAGACTAAGAGCTTCTAGATATCAGGACAGTGATCACTCACCTCGGATTAGACAAAGAGCTTCTAGATATCAGGACAGTGATCACTACCTCAGATTAGACTAAGAGCTTCTAGATATCAGGACAGCGATCACTCACCTCGGATTAGACAAAGAGCTTCTAGATATCAGGACAGAGATCACTCACCTCAGATTAGACAAAGAGCTTCTAGATATCAGGACAGAGATCACTCACCTCAGATTAGACAAAGAGCTTCTAGATATCAGGACAGAGATCACTCACCTCGGATTAGACAAAGAGCTTCTAGATATCAGGACAGAGATCACTCACCTCAGATTAGACAAAGAGCTTCTAGATATCAGGACAGAGATCACTCACCTCAGATTAGACACAGAGCTTCTAGATATCAGGACAGAGATCACTGACCTCAGATTAGACTAAGAGCTTCTGGATATCAGGACAGAGATCACTGACCTCAGATTAGACTAAGAGCTTCTGGATATCAGGACAGAGATCACTCACCTCAGATTAGACAAAGAGCTTCTAGATATCAGGACAGAGATCACTCACCTCAGATTACACAAAGAGCTTCTGGATATCAGGACAGTGATCACTCACCTCGGATTACACAAAGAGCTTCTGGATATCAGGACAGCGATCACTCACCTCGGATTACACAAAGAGCTTCTGGATATCAGGACAGCGATCACTCACCTCAGATTACACAAAGAGCTTCTGGATATCAGGACAGTGATCACTCACCTCGGATTAGACAAAGAGCTTCTGGATATCAGGACAGTGATCACTCACCTCAGATTAGACAAAGAGCTTCTGGATATCAGGACAGCGATCACTCACATCGGATTAGACAAAGAGCTTCTGGATATCAGGACAGCGATCACTCACCTCGGATTAGACAAAGAGCTTCTGGATATCAGGACAGCGATCACTCACCTCGGATTACACAAAGAGCTTCTAGATATCAGGACAGCGATCACTCACCTCAGATTAGACAAAGAGCTTCTGGATATCAGGACAGCGATCACTCACCTCAGATTAGACAAAGAGCTTCTAGATATCAGGACAGAGATCACTCACCTCAGATTAGACAAAGAGCTTCTAGATATCAGGACAGCGATCACTCACCTCAGATTAGACAAAGAGCTTCTGGATATCAGGACAGAGATCACTCACCTCAGATTAGACAAAGAGCTTCTAGATATCAGGGCAGCGATCACTCACCTCAGATTAGACACAGAGCTTCTGGATATCAGGACAGCGATCACTCACCTCGGATTAGACAAAGAGCTTCTAGATATCAGGACAGAGATCACTCACCTCAGATTAGACAAAGAGCTTCTAGATATCAGGACAGAGATCACTCACCTCAGATTAGACAAAGAGCTTCTAGATATCAGGACAGAGATCACTCACCTCAGATTAGACAAAGAGCTTCTGGATATCAGGACAGAGATCACTCACCTCAGGTTAGACACAGAGCTTCTAGATATCAGGACAGAGATCACTGACCTCAGATTAGACTAAGAGCTTCTGGATATCAGGACAGAGATCACTGACCTCAGATTAGACTAAGAGCTTCTGGATATCAGGACAGAGGTCACTCACCTCAGATTAGACAAAGAGCTTCTAGATATCAGGACAGAGATCACTGACCTCAGATTAGACTAAGAGCTTCTGGATATCAGGACAGCGATCACTCACCTCAGATTACACAAAGAGCTTCTGGATATCAGGACAGCGATCACTCACCTCGGATTACACAAAGAGCTTCTGGATATCAGGACAGCGATCACTCACCTCGGATTACACAAAGAGCTTCTGGATATCAGGACAGCGATCACTCACCTCGGATTACACAAAGAGCTTCTGGATATCAGGACAGCGATCACTCACCTCAGATTACACAAAGAGCTTCTGGATATCAGGACAGTGATCACTCACCTCGGATTAGACAAAGAGCTTCTGGATATCAGGACAGTGATCACTCACCTCAGATTAGACAAAGAGCTTCTGGATATCAGGACAGCGATCACTCACATCGGATTAGACAAAGAGCTTCTGGATATCAGGACAGCGATCACTCACCTCGGATTAGACAAAGAGCTTCTGGATATCAGGACAGCGATCACTCACCTCGGATTACACAAAGAGCTTCTGGATATCAGGACAGCGATCACTCACCTCAGATTAGACAAAGAGCTTCTGGATATCAGGACAGCGATCACTCACCTCGGATTAGACAAAGAGCTTCTAGATATCAGGACAGAGATCACTCACCTCAGATTAGACAAAGAGCTTCTAGATATCAGGACAGTGATCACTCACCTCAGATTAGACAAAGAGCTTCTGGATATCAGGACAGAGATCACTCACCTCAGATTAGACAAAGAGCTTCTAGATATCAGGACAGCGATCACTCACCTCAGATTAGACACAGAGCTTCTGGATATCAGGACAGCGATCACTCACCTCGGATTAGACAAAGAGCTTCTAGATATCAGGACAGAGATCACTCACCTCAGATTAGACAAAGAGCTTCTAGATATCAGGACAGAGATCACTCACCTCAGATTAGACAAAGAGCTTCTAGATATCAGGACAGAGATCACTCACCTCAGATTAGACAAAGAGCTTCTGGATATCAGGACAGAGATCACTCACCTCAGATTAGACTAAGAGCTTCTGGATATCAGGACAGAGATCACTCACCTCAGATTAGACAAAGAGCTTCTAGATATCAGGACAGAGATCACTGACCTCAGATTAGACTAAGAGCTTCTGGATATCAGGACAGCGATCACTCACCTCAGATTACACAAAGAGCTTCTGGATATCAGGACAGCGATCACTCACCTCGGATTAGACAAAGAGCTTCTGGATATCAGGACAGTGATCACTCACCTCGGATTAGACAAAGAGCTTCTAGATATCAGGACAGAGATCACTCACCTCAGATTAGACACAGAGCTTCTGGATATCAGGACAGAGATCACTGACCTCAGATTAGACTAAGAGCTTCTGGATATCAGGACAGAGATCACTCACCTCGGATTAGACAAAGAGCTTCTAGATATCAGGACAGAGATCACTCACCTCAGATTAGACAAAGAGCTTCTAGATATCAGGACAGAGATCACTCACCTCAGATTAGACAAAGAGCTTCTAGATATCAGGACAGAGATCACTCACCTCAGATTAGACAAAGAGCTTCTGGATATCAGGACAGAGATCACTCACCTCAGATTAGACACAGAGCTTCTAGATATCAGGACAGAGATCACTGACCTCAGATTAGACTAAGAGCTTCTGGATATCAGGACAGAGATCACTGACCTCAGATTAGACTAAGAGCTTCTGGATATCAGGACAGAGATCACTCACCTCGGATTAGACAAAGAGCTTCTAGATATCAGGACAGAGATCACTCACCTCAGATTAGACAAAGAGCTTCTGGATATCAGGACAGTGATCACTCACCTCGGATTACACAAAGAGCTTCTGGATATCAGGACAGCGATCACTCACCTCGGATTACACAAAGAGCTTCTGGATATCAGGACAGCGATCACTCACCTCAGATTACACAAAGAGCTTCTGGATATCAGGACAGTGATCACTCACCTCGGATTAGACAAAGAGCTTCTGGATATCAGGACAGTGATCACTCACCTCAGATTAGACAAAGAGCTTCTGGATATCAGGACAGCGATCACTCACATCGGATTAGACAAAGAGCTTCTGGATATCAGGACAGCGATCACTCACCTCGGATTAGACAAAGAGCTTCTGGATATCAGGACAGCGATCACTCACCTCGGATTACACAAAGAGCTTCTAGATATCAGGACAGCGATCACTCACCTCAGATTAGACAAAGAGCTTCTGGATATCAGGACAGCGATCACTCACCTCAGATTAGACAAAGAGCTTCTAGATATCAGGACAGAGATCACTCACCTCAGATTAGACAAAGAGCTTCTAGATATCAGGACAGCGATCACTCACCTCAGATTAGACAAAGAGCTTCTGGATATCAGGACAGAGATCACTCACCTCAGATTAGACAAAGAGCTTCTAGATATCAGGGCAGCGATCACTCACCTCAGATTAGACACAGAGCTTCTGGATATCAGGACAGCGATCACTCACCTCGGATTAGACAAAGAGCTTCTAGATATCAGGACAGAGATCACTCACCTCAGATTAGACAAAGAGCTTCTAGATATCAGGACAGAGATCACTCACCTCAGATTAGACAAAGAGCTTCTAGATATCAGGACAGAGATCACTCACCTCAGATTAGACAAAGAGCTTCTGGATATCAGGACAGAGATCACTCACCTCAGATTAGACACAGAGCTTCTAGATATCAGGACAGAGATCACTGACCTCAGATTAGACTAAGAGCTTCTGGATATCAGGACAGAGATCACTGACCTCAGATTAGACTAAGAGCTTCTGGATATCAGGACAGAGATCACTCACCTCAGATTAGACAAAGAGCTTCTAGATATCAGGACAGAGATCACTGACCTCAGATTAGACTAAGAGCTTCTGGATATCAGGACAGCGATCACTCACCTCAGATTACACAAAGAGCTTCTGGATATCAGGACAGCGATCACTCACCTCGGATTACACAAAGAGCTTCTGGATATCAGGACAGAGATCACTCACCTCGGATTACACAAAGAGCTTCTGGATATCAGGACAGCGATCACTCACCTCGGATTACACAAAGAGCTTCTGGATATCAGGACTGCGATCACTCACCTCGGATTACACAAAGAGCTTCTGTATATCAGGACAGCGATCACTCACCTCGGATTAGACCGAGCTTCTGGATATCAGGACAGCGATCACTCACCTCGGATTAGACAAAGAGCTTCTGGATATCAGGACAGCGATCACTCACATCGGATTAGACAAAGAGCTTCTGGATATCAGGACAGCGATCACTCACCTCGGATTAGACAAAGAGCTTCTGGATATCAGGACAGCGATCACTCACCTCGGATTACACAAAGAGCTTCTGGATATCAGGACAGCGATCACTCACCTCAGATTAGACAAAGAGCTTCTGGATATCAGGACAGCGATCACTCACCTCGGATTAGACAAAGAGCTTCTAGATATCAGGACAGAGATCACTCACCTCAGATTAGACAAAGAACTTCTAGATATCAGGACAGAGATCACTCACCTCAGATTAGACAAAGAGCTTCTAGATATCAGGACAGAGATCACTCACCTCAGATTAGACAAAGAGCTTCTAGATATCAGGACAGCGATCACTCACCTCAGATTAGACACAGAGCTTCTGGATATCAGGACAGCGATCACTCACCTCGGATTAGACAAAGAGCTTCTAGATATCAGGACAGAGATCACTCACCTCAGATTAGACAAAGAGCTTCTAGATATCAGGACAGAGATCACTCACCTCAGATTAGACAAAGAGCTTCTAGATATCAGGACAGAGATCACTCACCTCAGATTAGACAAAGAGCTTCTGGATATCAGGACAGAGATCACTCACCTCAGATTAGACTAAGAGCTTCTGGATATCAGGACAGAGATCACTCACCTCAGATTAGACAAAGAGCTTCTAGATATCAGGACAGAGATCACTGACCTCAGATTAGACTAAGAGCTTCTGGATATCAGGACAGCGATCACTCACCTCAGATTACACAAAGAGCTTCTGGATATCAGGACAGCGATCACTCACCTCGGATTAGACAAAGAGCTTCTGGATATCAGGACAGTGATCACTCACCTCGGATTAGACAAAGAGCTTCTAGATATCAGGACAGAGATCACTCACCTCAGATTAGACACAGAGCTTCTGGATATCAGGACAGAGATCACTGACCTCAGATTAGACTAAGAGCTTCTGGATATCAGGACAGAGATCACTCACCTCGGATTAGACAAAGAGCTTTTAGATATCAGGACAGAGATCACTCACCTCAGATTAGACAAAGAGCTTCTAGATATCAGGACAGCGATCACTCACCTCGGATTAGACAAAGAGCTTCTAGATATCAGGACAGCGATCACTCACCTCAGATTAGACAAAGAGCTTCTGGATATCAGGACAGAGATCACTCACCTCAGATTAGACTAAGAGCTTCTGGATATCAGGACAGAGATCACTCACCTCGGATTAGACAAAGAGCTTCTAGATATCAGGACAGAGATCACTCACCTCAGATTAGACAAAGAGCTTCTAGATATCAGGACAGCGATCACTCACCTCGGATTAGACAAAGAGCTTCTAGATATCAGGACAGAGATCACTCACCTCAGATTAGACAAAGAGCTTCTAGATATCAGGACAGAGATCACTCACCTCAGATTAGACAAAGAGCTTCTAGATATCAGGACAGCGATCACTCACCTCAGATTAGACAAAGAGCTTCTGGATATCAGGACAGCGATCACTCACCTCAGATTAGACAAAGAGCTTCTGGATATCAGGACAGCGATCACTCACCTCAGATTAGACACAGAGCTTCTGGATATCAGGACAGCGATCACTCACCTCGGATTAGACAAAGAGCTTCTAGATATCAGGACAGAGATCACTGACCTCAGATTAGACTAAGAGCTTCTGGATATCAGGACAGAGATCACTGACCTCAGATTAGACTAAGAGCTTCTGGATATCAGGACAGAGATCATCACCTCAGATTAGACAAAGAGCTTCTAGATATCAGGACAGAGATCACTGACCTCAGATTAGACAAAGAGCTTCTGGATATCAGGACAGCGATCACTCACCTCGGATTAGACAAAGAGCTTCTGGATATCAGGACAGCGATCACTCACCTCGGATTACACAAAGAGCTTCTGGATATCAGGACAGCGATCACTCACCTCAGATTAGACAAAGAGCTTCTGGATATCAGGACAGCGATCACTCACCTCGGATTACACAAAGAGCTTCTGGATATCAGGACAGCGATCACTCACCTCAGATTAGACACATAGCTTCTGGATATCAGGACAGCGATCACTCACCTCGGATTACACAAAGAGCTTCTGGATATCAGGACAGCGATCACTCACCTCAGATTACACAAAGAGCTTCTGGATATCAGGACAGCGATCACTCACCTCAGATTACACAAAGAGCTTCTGGATATCAGGACAGCGATCACTCACCTCAGATTACACAAAGAGCTTCTGGATATCAGGACAGCGATCACTCACCTCGGATTACACAAAGAGCTTCTGGATATCAGGACAGCGATCACTCACCTCGGATTACACAAAGAGCTTCTAGATATCAGGACAGCGATCACTCACCTCGGATTACACAAAGAGCTTCTGGATATCAGGACAGAGATCACTCACCTCGGATGACACAAAGAGCTTCTGGATATCAGGACAGAGATCACTCACCTCGGATGACACAAAGAGCTTCTGGATATCAGGACAGCGATCACTCACCTCGGATTACACAAAGAGCTTCTGGATATCAGGACAGCGATCACTCACCTCGGATTAGACAAAGGGCTTCTGGATATCAGGACAGCGATCACTCACCTCAGATTAGACAAAGAGTTTCTGGATATGAGGACAGCGATCACTCACCTCGGACTAGACAAAGATTTTTTCTTCACCAAGCAGGACGCACAGGACATTCTCCGAACTCCCGACAGGTCCAACATCCCAGTTATTGGCAAGAGGAAGAGACGCAGGCTCAGAGGACACCAAGCGGGATGCCTCGATAGGATCCGCCAACGGCGAGTGGGAAAGCTGCTGTCAATATTACTCCCCAACGTGCAATCATTGGACAATAAATTAGACGAGGTACGATCACGAATATCCTATCAACGGGACATCAAAAACTGTGACAACTTGTGTTTCACGGAATCGTGGCTGAATGATGACATGGATATTCAGCTAGCGGGATACATGCTGCACTGGCAAGATAGAACAACACAGTCCGGTAAAACAAGGGGGGGGTCTGTGCATATTTGTAAACAACAGCTGGTGCACAAAATCTAAGGAAGTCTCTAGATTTTGCTTGCATGAAGTAGAGTATATTGTGATAAATTGCAGACCACACTATTTGCCGAGAGAGTTTTCAGCTATACCTTCGTGGCTGTTTATTTACCACCACAGACAGATGCTGGCACTAAGACTGCACTCAGTCAGCTGTATAAGGAAATATGCAAACAGGAAATCACTCACCCAGAGGCGGCGCTCCTAGTGGCCGGAGACTTTAATGCAGGGAAACTTAGATCAGTTCTAATAAATCTCTATCAAGATGTTAAATGTGCAACATCAACACAAAAAATCTAGATCACCTGTACTCCACACACAGACACGCGTACAAAGCTCTCCCTCGTGCTCAGTCCCCTCCTGCACTCCCTGTTCACCCACGACTGCATGGCCAGGCACGACTCCAACACCATCATTAAGTTTGCTGATGACACAACAGGCCTGATCACCGACAACAACGAGACAACCTATAGCGAGGTCAGAGACCTGGCCAGGTGGTGCCAGAATAACAACCTATCCCTCAACGTAACCAAGACTAAGGAGATGATTGTGGACTACAGGAAAAGGAGGACCGAGCACGCCCCCATTCTCATCGACTGGGCTGTAGTGGAGCAGGTTTAGAGCTTCAAGTTCCTTGAATCACCAACAAACTAGACTGGTCCAAACACACCAAGACAGTTGTGAAAGTCGAGTGACAGTCGACAAAGCCTATTCCCCATCAGGAAACTAAAAAGATTTGTCATGTGTCTCCAGATCCTCAAAAGATTCTACAGCTGCAACATCGAGAGCATCCTGACCGGTTGCATCACTGCCTGGTACGGCAACTGCTTGGCCTCCGACCGCAACGCAATACAGAGAGTAGTTTGTATGGCCCCGTACATCAGTGGGGCCAAGCTTCCTGCCATCCAGGACCTCTATACCAGGCTGTGTCAGAGGAAGGCCCTAGAAATTGTCAAAGACCCCAGCCACCCAAGTCATAGACAGTTCTTTCTGCTACCGCATGGCAAGCAGTACCGGAGCACCAAGTCTAGGTCCAAGAGGCTTCTCAACAGTTTTTACCCCCAAGCCATAAGACTCCTGAACAGGTAATCAAATGGCTACCCGGACTATTTGCAATGTGTGCCCCCTCCAACCCCCCTTTAATGCTGCTGCTACTCTCTGTTTATCATATATACATAGTCACTTTAACTATACATTCATGTACATACTACCTCAATTGGCCCGACCAACCAGTGCTCCCGCACATTTGCTAACTGGACTATCTGCATTGTGTCCCACCACCCACCACCCGCCAACCCCTCTTTTACGCTACTGCTACTCTCTGTTCATTATATATTCATAGTCACTTTAACCATATCTACATACTACCTCAATCAGCCTGACTAACCAGTATCTGTATGTAGCGTCGCTACTTTTATAGCCTGCGTACTGTATATAGCCTCTCTACTGTTATTACTGTCTTTTTACTGTTTGTTTTTATTTCTTTACTTACCTATTGTTCACCTAATACCTTTTTTTGCAGTATTGGTTAGAGCCTGTAAGTAAGCATTTCACTCAAAGGTCTACTACACCTGTTGTATTTGGCGCACGTGACAAATAAACTTTGATTTGATTTGATTGTCCCCAAGAACACATCACATCCATAATTCTTAAATGGAAGAGGTTTCGAACCACCAAGACTCTTCCTAGAGCTGGCAGTCCGGCCAGACTGAGCAATCGGGGGAGAAGGGCCTTGGTCAGGGAGGTGACCAAGAAACAGAGGGTCACTCTGAAAGAGCTCTGGAGTTCCTCTGTGGAGATGGGAGAACCTTCCAGAAGGACAACCATCTCTGCAGCACTCGAATAATCAGTCCTTTATGGTTGCGTGGCCAGACGGAAGCCACTCCTCAGTAAAAGGCATATGACAGCCCGCTTGGAGTTTGCCAAAAGGCACCTAAAGGACTCTCAGATCTCGATAAACAAGATTCTCTGGTCTGATGAAACCAAGATTGAACTCTTTGGCCGGAATACCAAGTGTCACGTCTGGAGGAAACCTGGCACCATCCCTACTGTGAACCATGGTGGTGGCAGCATCATGCTGTGGGGATGTTTTCCAGTGGCAGGGACTGGGAGAGTAGTCAGGATCGATGTAAAGATGAACGGAGCAAAGTACAGAGAGTCCGGGCTCTGGCTGGGCCACTCAAGGACATTCAGAGACTTGTCCCTAAGCCACTCCTGTGTTGTCTTGGCTGTGTGCTTTGAGTCGTTGTCCTATTGGAAGGTGTACATTCGCCCCAGTCTGAGGTCCTGATTGTGTTGGATCAGGTTTTCATCAAGGATCTCTCTGTACTTTGCACTGTTCATCTTTGCCTCGATCCTGACAAGTCTCCCAGTCCTTATTATTGAAGTGACCAGTGTTCCATTATTAAAGTGTTGTCTATGTACATGGTCAGCAGTCTTTAAGATGCATGGTAGAGTGACCGGGTGGTAGACGGCTAGTGACCGTGACTAAGTTCAGAGAAGGGTACTGAGTGGTAGACGGCTAGTGACTTAAGTTCAGAGAAGGGTACTGGGTGGTAGACGGCTAGTGACCGTGACTAAGTTCAAGGAAGGGTACTGGGTGGAGGCCGGCTAGTGACGGTGACTAAGTTCAGAGAAGGGTACTGGGTGGTAGACGGCTAGTGACTAAGTTCAGAGAAGGGTAATGGGTGGTAGACGGCTAGTGACGGTGACTAAGTTCAGGGAAGGGTACTGGTTGGAGGCCGGCTAGTGACGGTGACTAAGTTCAGAGAAGGGTACTGAGTAGTAGCGGGCCAGTGACGGTGACTAAGTTCAGAGAAGGGTACTGGTTGGAGGCCGGCTAGTGACGGTAACTAAGTTCAGGGAAGGGTACTGGTTGAAGGCTGGCTAGTGACGGTGACTAAGTTCAGAGAAGGGTACTGAGTGGTAGCGGGCTAGTGACGGTGACTAAGTTCAGAGAAGGGTACTGGTTGGAGGCCGGCTAGTGACGGTGACTAAGTTCAGAGAAGGGTACTGGTTGGAGGCCGGCTAGTGACGGTGACTAAGTTCAGGGAAGGGTACTGAGTGGTAGATGGCTAGTGACGGTGACTAAGTTCAGAGAAGGGTACTGGTTGGAGGCCGGCTAGTGACGGTGACTAAGTTCAGGGAAGAGTACTGAGTGGTAGCGGGCTAGTGACTAAGTTCAGAGAAGGGTACTGGGTGGTAGACGGCTAGTGACGGTGACTAAGTTCAGAGAAGGGTACTGGTTGGAGGCCGGCTAGTGACGGTGACTAAGTTCAGGGAAGGGTACTGGTTGGAGGCCGGCTAGTGACGGTGACTAAGTTCAGAGAAGGGTACTGAGTAGTAGCGGGCTAGTGACGGTGACTAAGTTCAGAGAAGGGTACTGGTTGGAGGCCAGCTAGTGACGGTGACTAAGTTCAGGGAAGGGTACTGAGTGGTAGACGGCTAGTGACCGTGACTAAGTTCAGAGAAGGGTACTGAGTGGTAGCGGGCTAGTGACGGTGACTAAGTTCAGAAAAAGGTACTGAGTGGTAGACGGCTAGTGACCGTGACTAAGTTCAGGGAAGGGTACTGGTTGGAGGCCGGCTAGTGACGGTGACTAAGTTCAGGGAAGGGTACTGGGTGGAGTCCGGCTAGTGACGGTGACTAAGTTCAGAGAAGGGTACTGGTTGGAGGCCAGCTAGTGACGGTGACTAAGTTCAGGGAAGGGTACTGGTTGAAGGCCGGCTAGTGACGGTGACTAAGTTCAGGGAAGTGTACTGAGTGGTAGACGGCTAGTGACGGTGACTAAGTTCAGAGAAGGGTACTGGTTGGAGGTCGGCTAGTGACGGTGACTAAGTTCAGAGAAGGGTACTGAGTGGTAGCGGGCTAGTGACGGTGACTAAGTTCAGGGAAGGGTACTGAGTGGTAGACGGCTAGTGACCGTGACTAAGTTCAGAGAAGGGTACTGAGTGGTAGCGGGCTAGTGACGGTGACTAAGTTCAGAAAAAGGTACTGAGTGGTAGACGGCTAGTGACCGTGACTAAGTTCAGGGAAGGGTACTGGTTGGAGGCCGGCTAGTGACGGTGACTAAGTTCAGGGAAGGGTACTGGGTGGAGTCCGGCTAGTAACGGTGACTAAGTTCAGGGAAGGGTACTGAGTGGTAGCCGGCTAGTGACGGTGACTAAGTTCAGGGAAGGGTACTGGGTGGAGTCCGGCTAGTGACGGTGACTAAGTTCAGAGAAGGGTACTGGGAGGAGGCCGGCTAGTGACGGTGACTAAGTTCAGAGAAGGGTACTGAGTGGTAGACGGCTAGTGACCGTGACTAAGTTCAGAGAAGGGTACTGGGAGGAGGCCGGCTAGTGATTTCTATTTAACAATCTGATGGCCTTGAAATATAAGCAGTTTTTCAGTCTCTCGGTCCCAACTTTGATACACCTGTACTGACCTCGCCTTCTGGATGATAGCTGGGTGAACAGGCAGTGGCTCGGGTGGTTTGTTGTCCTTCATGATCTTTTTGTCCTTCTTGTGACATCGGGTGCTGTAGGTGTCCTGGAGGGCAGGCAGTGTGCTCCCGGTGATGTGTTGGGCTGACCGCACCACCCTCTGGAGAGGCCTGTGGTTGTGGACGTTGCAGTTGCCTGACAGGATCCTCTCCATGGTGCATCTGTAAAAGTTTATGAGGATTTTAGGCCAAGATGAATTTCTTCAGCCTCCTGAAGTTGAAGAGGCGCTCGTGCGCCTTCTTCACCACACTGTCTGTGTGAGTGGATCATTTCAGATTGTCAGTAATGTGTACACCGAGGAACTTGAAGCTTTTCACTTTGTCCACTGCAGCCTCCCTCGATGTGGATGTGGATGTTTTCTTGCTGTAGTTGATAATAGTGTGTGTAGTTGATAATTGTGTGTGTGTGTGTAGTTGACAATAGTGTGTGTGTGTAGTTGATAATAGTGTGTGTGTGTAGTTGATAATAGTGTGTGTGGAGTTGATGATAGTGTGTGAGTGTGTGTGTAGTATATGATATTGTGTGTGTGTGTGTATTTGATAATAGTGTGTGTAGTAGATAATAGTGTGTGTTGTTGATAATAGGTTGTGTGTGTGTGTGTGGTTGATAATAGTGTGTGTGTGTGTTGTTGATAATAGGGTATGTGTGTGTGTGTGTGTGTGTTGTTGATCATATGGCGTGTGTAGTTGTGTCGTGTGTGTGTAGTTGTGTCATGTGTGTTTCTGGGATAGAGTGATAGAGAGGAAAGGATGGGTGAATACACACACACACACACACACACACACACACACACACACACACACACACACACACACATTAGACATTTCCTCTGGATCCCACAGTGAACATCATCTCCACTCGTATGGTTCTGTATCTGTGCATGTATCATTTAGGACCAGCAGAAGTTTGCAGTGACAGCCTCAACTGGAATTCTTAATCTCTGTTTCAGAGTGAGTCAGTATAATCAGCTGTTCTTTTTTTTAGCTGTGTTCTCTCTAGCTCTCTTTTCACCTCTCTGCCTCCCTCACTTTCTCTTTCTCTACCTTTCTACCTCTTTCATCTCTCACTCTCTACCTCTTTACCTCTCTTCTCTCTCTACCTCTCGCTCTACCTCTCTTCTCTCTCTCTTTCTCTCTACCTCTCTTCTCTCTCTACCCCTCTTCTCTCTCTCTACCTCTTCTCTCTCTTCTCTGTCTCTCTCTACCTCTATTCTCTCTCTTTCTCTCTACCTCTCTTCTCTCTCTTCTCTCTACCTACCTCTCTTCTCTCTGTACCTCTTTACCTCTCTTCTCTCTACCTCTCTTCTCTCTGCCTCTCACTCTCTCTCTCTACCTCTTTACCTCTCTTCTCTCTCTCTCTACCTCTTTACCTCTCCTCTCTCTCACTCACTCTCACTCTACCTCTCTCTCTCTCTCTACCTCTTAACCTCTCTTCTCTCTCTCTCTCTCTCTCTCTTCTCTCTCACTCACTCTCTCTCTACCTCTCTAATCTCTCTCTACCTCTCTTCTCTCTGTACCTCTTTCCCTCTTTTCTCTCTCTTTCTCTCTACCTCTCTTCTCTCTCTCTACCTCTCTTCTCTCTCTCTACCTCTCTTCTCTCTGTACCTCTTTACCTCTCT
Source organism: Oncorhynchus tshawytscha (assembly GCF_018296145.1). Taxonomy (NCBI): domain Eukaryota; kingdom Metazoa; phylum Chordata; class Actinopteri; order Salmoniformes; family Salmonidae; genus Oncorhynchus; species Oncorhynchus tshawytscha. The sequence continues at coordinate 72,996,868 of NC_056438.1, read as the reverse complement.
TCTCTCTCTCTTTCTCTCTACCTCTCTTCTCTGCTCTCTCTCTCTCTCTCTCTACCTCTCTTCTCTCTGTACCTCTTTACCTCTTCTCTCTCTACCTCTCTTCTCTCTCTACCTCTTCTCTCTCTTCTCTCTCTTCTCTCTGTACCTCTACCTCTCTTCTCTCTTTCTCTCTACCTCTCTCTCTCTTCTCTTTCTCTATACCTCTCTACCTCTCTTCTCTCTCTACCTCTCTCTCTTCTCTTTCTCTATACCTCTCTACCTCTCTTCTCTCTTTCTCTCTACCTCTCTCTCTCTTCTCTTTCTCTATACCTCTCTACCTCTCTTCTCTCTCTACCTCTCTCTCTCTTCTCTTTCTCTATACCTCTCTACCTCTCTCTCTCTCTCTACCTCTCTCTCTCTTCTCTTTCTCTATACCTCTCTACCTCTCTTCTCTCTCTACCTCTCTCTTCTCTTTCTCTATACCTCTCTACCTCTCTTCTCTCTCTACCTCTCTCTCTCTTCTCTCTCTTCTCTCTGTACCTCTACCTCTCTTCTCTCTTTCTCTCTACCTCTCTCTCTCTTCTCTTTCTCTATACCTCTCTACCTCTCTTCTCTCTCTACCTCTCTCTCTCTTCTCTTTCTCTATACCTCTCTACCTCTCTTCTCTCTCTACCTCTCTCTCTCTTCTCTTTCTCTATACCTCTCTACCTCTCTTCTCTCTCTACCTCTCTCTCTCTTCTCTTTCTCTATACCTCTCTACCTCTCTTCTCTCTCTACCTCTCCACCTCTCTTCTCTCTGCCTCTCTCTCTCTCTCTCTACCTTTTTACCTCTCTTCTCTCTACCTCTCTCTCTTCTCTCTACCTCTCTTCTCCCTCTTTCTCTCTCTATACCTGTGTCTTCTCTCTCTCTCTCTCTCTCTCTCTCTCTTCTCTCTCTCTCTCTACCTTGTCTCCTCTCTCTATCTCTCATTTCTCTATACCTCACTCTCTCTTTTTCTGTCTGTCTTTCTCTCACTTTATATTCCCTTCCTCTCATTCTCTAGTTATCCCTTTTTATCCAGGAAGGCCCCCCACTCCCCTCCCTTCCACACCAGCAAAATTGCAGTCACCTGCCAACTACAGAGTCCGCTCATTCGGGGCCTGTTTCCATGGCAACAGGTTTGAGTCCGCTCATTCAGGGCCTGTTTCCATAGCAATGTGTTTCCATGGAAACTAGGTGACAGCGCATGCTTCGGGGAAGAGTGACTCATTTGCTCTCTCTGTCTCTACCCCCCTCTCCTCTCTTGCCCCTTTTTTGTCTTAATCCAAAGTTTTTACACGTTTTTGTTTACCGAAAGAAAAATGGTGGATTGATGGGTGGAAATGGATGTAACATTAAAGAAGTACTATAAGTTCAACACTAGGTATAAGGCTATGAGTTCAACACTAGGTTTAAGGCTATGAGTTCAACACTAGGTTTAAGGCTATGAGTTCAACACTAGGTTTAAGGCTATGAGTTCAACACTAGGTATAAGGCTATGAGTTCAACACTAGGTTTAAGGCTATGAGTTCAACACTAGGTTTAAGGCTATGAGTTCAACACTAGGTATAAGGCTATGAGTTCAACACTAGGTTTAAGGCTATGAGTTCAACACTAGGTTTAAGGCTATGAGTTCAACACTAGGTATAAGGCTATGAGTTCAACACTAGGTATAAGGCTATGAGTTCAACACTAGGTTTAAGGCTATGAGTTCAACACTAGGTTTAAGGCTATGAGTTCAACACTAGGTTTAAGGCTATGAGTTCAACACTAGGTTTAAGGCTATGAGTTCAACACTAGGTATAAGGCTATGAGTTCAACACTAGGTTTAAGGCTATGAGTTCAACACTAGGTTTAAGGCTATGAGTTCAACACTAGGTTTAAGGCTATGAGTTCAACACTAGGTATAAGGCTATGAGTTCAACACTAGGTTTAAGGCTATGAGTTCAACACTAGGTTTAAGGCTATGAGTTCAACACTAGGTTTAAGGCTATGAGTTCAACACTAGGTATAAGGCTATGAGTTCAGACAGACAGACAGGCAGGCAGACAGACAGACAGACATGATACCAGACGCTGTGTATATCTGATATCATGATGATGTCATATGAGGGGTTGTGTTCTATGTTCAGCCAGACAGAACAGAGAAGTAAGTACTGCTTCACTACATGTCTAACCTGTTAACTGCTCCAGTATGAGCCCTATGTAATGTCCCTATGTCAATCCATCACATTCTAAACCAACATATATCTACTGTAAATGAATAAGAGCTATATTTGGTGGTATTCAGTTAGATTTCGTCACACACAACCGAGGTTAAATCCCGTGTATCTGTTCGCAGTGACCCACTTCAAGGACATTGCTGTACAATAATATGATAATCCAGATATTTTCTTCTACTGCTGTGTTCCTTTCAAATCTCTCCTTCCACTGGTTCCTCTGTGAAGTCCTGAAGGACCTGAAACAAGTCTTGATACAGTGGGGCAAAAAAGTATTTAGTCAGCCACCAATTGTGCAAGTTCTCCCACTTAAAAAGATGAGAGAGGCCTGTAATTTTCATCATAGGTACACTTCAACTATGACAGACGAAATGAGAAAAAAAATCCAGAAAATTTAATGAATTTATTTGCAAATTATGGTGGAAAATAAGTATTTGGTCACCTACAAGCAAGATTTCTGGCTCTCACAGACCTGTAACTTCTTCTTTTAGTTCTTTCGTTACCTGTATTAATGGCACCTGTTTGAACTTGTTATCAGTATAAAATACACCTGTCCACAACCTCAAACAGTCACACTCCAAACTCCACTATGGCCAAGACCAAAGAGCTGTCAAAGGACACCAGAAACAAAATTGTAGACCTGCACCAGGCTGGGAAGACTGAATCTGCAATAGGTAAGCAGCTTGGTTTGAATAAATCAACTGTGGTAGCAATTATTAGGAAATGGAAGACATACAAGACCACTGATAATCTCCCTTGATCTGGGGCTCCACGCAAGATCTCACCCCGTGGGGTCAAAATGATCAGAAGAACGGTGAGCAAAAATCCCAGAACTACACGGGGGGACCTAGTGAATGACCTGCAGAGAGCTGGGACCAAAGTAACAAAGCCTACCATCAGTAACACACTATGCCGCCAGGGACTCAAATTCTGCAGTGCCAGACGTGTCCCCCTGCTTAAGCCAGTACATGTCCAGGCCCGTCTGAAGTTTGCTAGAGAGCATTTGGATGATCCAGAAGAAGATTGGGAGAAAGTCATATGGTCAGATGAAACCAAAATATAACTTTTTGGTAAAAACTCAACTTGTCGTGTTTGGAGGACAAAGAATGCTGAGTTGCATCCAAGAACACCATACCTAATGTGAAGCATGGGGGTGGAAACATCATGCTTTGGGGCTGTTTTTCTGCAAGTAACCAGGACGACTGATCCGTGTAAAGGAAAGAATGAATGGGGCCATGTATCGTGAGATTTTGAGTGAAAACCTCCTTCCATCAGCAAGGGCATTGAAGATGAAACGTGGCTGGGTCTTTCAGCATGACAATGATCACAAACACACTGCCCGGGCAACAAAGGAGTGGCTTCGTAAGAAGCATTTCAAGGTCCTGGAGTGGCCTAGCCAGTCTCCAGATCTCAACCACATAGATAATCTTTGGAGGGAGTTGAAAGTCCGTGTTGCCCAGCAACAGCCCCAAAACATCACTGCTCTAGAGGAGATCTGCATGGAGGAATGGGCCAAAATACCAGCAACAGTGTGTGAAAACCTTGTGAAGACTTACAGAAAACGTTTGACCTCTGTCATTGCCAACAAAGGGTATATAACAAAGTATTGAGATAAACTTTTGTTATTGACCAAATACTTATTTTCCTCCATAATTTGCAAATAAATTCATTAAAAATCCTACAATGTGATTTTCTGTTTTTTTTTTTTCATTTTGTCTGTCATAGTTGAAGAGTACCTATGATGAAAAGTACAGGCCTCTCTCATCTTTTTAAGTGGGAGAACTTGCACAATTGGTGGCTGACTAAATACTTTTTTGCCCCACTTGAACTATATCAGAGTTACTTGGGAAGAGTTACAGAGTTACTTACAGAGTTACTTGGGTTTTAGACCAGGGGATTGTTGTCGTAACACAGTGATCTAGACAGACCACACTGCTTTGAGACAGGAGTTTGAGTTCCCCTGTAGAGTCTATAGAGTACTATCTGTTCAAGTAATATGGATATGCTGACATATATTTAAAACATGTTATGTGTGTACACTTATGTTAAATGCAGTTTAGGCTTTGGGCTGTGTGTAGTTTGGGCTGTGTGTGTGTAGTTTGGGCTGTGTGTGTGTAGTTTGGGCTGTGTGTGTGTAGTTTGGGCTGTATGTGTGTAGTTTGGGCTGTGTGTGTGTGTAGTTTGGGCTGTGTGTGTGTAGTTTGTGCTGTGTGTGTGTAGTTTGGGCTGTGTGTGTGTAGTTTGGGCTGTGTGTGTGTAGTTTGGGCTGTGTGTAGTTTGGGCTGTGTGTGTGTAGTTTGGGTTGTGTGTCTGTAGTTTGGGCTGTTTGTGTGTAGTTTGGGCTATGTGTGTGTAGTGTGGGCTGTGTGTGTGTAGTTTGGGCTGTGTGTGTGTCGTTTGGGCTGTGTGTAGTTTGGGCTGTGTGTGTGTGTAGTTTGGGCTGTGTGTGTACAGTTATGGCAGATTGTGTGTCTTGGCAGCAGGCGGTTCTGGGTAAAGCAGCCAGTCTGTTTTGGGGTGTGTGTGTTTATGGGCCAGATTGTAGCTCCAGTCCTTAATTATGATAAATAACAACCGGGGGGGGGGCATTTTTTTATTATATAATAGGATGACAACACACACACACAGACAGACACAGTAAAACATAACACCCTCTGGTCTCCAACACAGCCTCTCCATCAGATGGGAGGGAGGGAGATAACACTGACAGAAGGAGAAAAATATGGAAGAAGGGATGTCAGAAACAGAGAAGAGAGAAAAGAGGGGATGGTAGAAATTCAGAAACCTTCCACGCAACTTAATTTAGCAGATGCTTTTATCATCTACTTTTAATATTCAGTTTAAAACAGCACGTGTGACTCAAACACCCACAACTTGGTCTACAAGCAGGATGTTAAGGTAACTCAGCCATCAGACATAAGCTTCTGTGATACGTACACCACATGACCAAAAGTATGTGGACACCTACTTGTCGAACATGTCATTCCAAAATAATGGGCATTAATATGGTGTTGGTCCCTATAACAATCTCCACTCTTCTGGGAAGACTTTCCACTAGATGTTGGAACATTGCTTTCATTCAGCCATAATAACATTAGTGAGGTCGGACATTGATGTTGGGCGATTAGGTCTGGCTCGCAGTTGGCATTCCAATTCGTCCCGAAGGTGTTCGATGGGGTTGAGGTCAGGGCTCTATGCAGGCCAGTCAAGTTCTTCCACATCGATCTCGACAAACCATTTCTGTATGGACCTCGCTTTGTGCACGGGGACATTGTCATGCTGAAACAGGAAAGGGCCTTCCACAAACTTTTGCCACAAAGTTGGAAGCACAGAATCATCTAGAACATCATTGTATGCTGTAGCATTAAGATTTCCCTTCACTGGAACTAAGGGGCCTAGTCCAAACAATGAAAAACAGCCCAAGACCATTATTCCTCCTCCACCAAACTTCACAGTTGGCACTATGCATTGGGGCAGGTAGCGTTCTCCTGGCATCTGCCAATCCCAGATGTGTCTGTCGGACTACCAGATGGTGAAATGTGATTCATCAGTCCAGAGAACAGTCCAATGGGGGGGAGCTTTACACCACTCCAGCCGACGCTTGGCATTGAGCATGGTGAGGCTTAGGCTTGTGTGCAGCTGCTCGGCCACGGAAACCCATTTCATGAAGCTCCGGATGAACAGTTATTGTGCTGATGTTGCTTCCAGAGGCAGTTTGGAACTCAGAAGTGAGGACAGATGATTTTTATGCCCTACTCACCTCAGCACTCGATGATCCCATTCTGTGAGCTTGTGTGGCCTACCACTTCGCGTCTGATCCGTTGTTGCTCCTAGACGTTTCCACTTAAGTGATAATGCCAGAGAAGCCGGTGTTCGGAGGGTATATTGGCACGGGCGTTGTTAGGCCCGAGATGAAGTTGAGGGCCGGCAACCATGCCAATATATCCTCCAAACACCGGCATTGAGGGCGTTATCCCATACGGGTTACCAACATATTCAAACAATGATTGACATATTTTCATTGAAAACCTTATTTTGATTAATTTATCCTTACTATTTCATCCTTCCACAAGATATAGTCCCAACACAAATGTGGGGTTACTGGAGACGCGACCCAGTCGTTTAGTCTTTTTGTTCTGTATCTATGGACGTGACCCAGTCGTTCTGTATCTATGGACGCGACCCAGTTATTCAAACTTTTTGTTCTGTATCTATGGACGTGATTCAGTCATTCTGTATCTATGGACGCGACCCAGTCGTTCGTTCTAAATGTTCCATTTCCATAATGGCTGGCAGCGTTCTCATCCCTTGCTTGCTAACTAGATAACTACAGCTAACTTACAGTCACGTCAAAAAAGTGCAGCCAGTATAACAGCAAGGTAGCTGTTTTCTATGAGCTAATGATGCGCGGTTTTGCCTGGCAGAGAAAGTGTGCTCTCTTGTCAGGACACTGTTCAGACAAAAGAAAGACATTCCATGACATTCATTTGAGCTGATTTTAATAAATGAACCATAGATTATCTTTGTTATCAACCACAGCTGAGATTTATATAGCTACTTATTGTATGTCCCATGTATCTGTGCATTCCTCTGGACTGTGCATTGGTTGAAATATCTGGTACAGTCTGTGCTACTACTTCTGCTGCCTTGCTTCAGCCTTTTGGGTGTTGATGGTGCTGCAGTGTTCACTTTGTTTTCAACCAGGATGTTGCTCCAGTGTTTTCTGTCTGTCAGTGAGGGATGCCAGTAGCTATGGAGCGAAGCTTCGCACCGATTCCCACTCGCTGACATAATCTCCCTCGCTTCTAAACCTGCATTGGCCAGTTTCTGGACTGTCGTGGTCCTGATGCTGTGATTTGTGTATGTAATTGTTCCCAATGCCCTGCAGATCTTGGGTAGAAGTGCTGCCAGATAGTTCACGTCCATCTGCACTGACGTGTACCAGATGGAGTCCCCGATACGCTCCTCTCCCTGGGTGGAGATAAAATGCAAGGCTGTTCTCCGGGCATTTTGATAGATATTTCTCCAGTCATGCCACCAGGCATAGTGGGTTCCCTGGCTGCTCGAACATGAATCCCGTCTTGGACTCCCTGCCCCTCTCCCTTGGGTCCAGATGATTCTTTGTGGCCTCGTTATATGTGAGAGTGGCGTATCTGAGAGAGTATGCATTGTTATAATATTGTTTTCCAGTAACCTAATTACAAGTGCAACTTATAAATAACACAAGAAGGCTATGAACAACATACCTTAGACCGTTCTCGTCTGTTTTTACGAGGAATGAGTTGGGCTTTAGTTGTCTGTTTCACTCTTTTCCTCTTCGACCCAGATGTAACTGGAGGTCGAACCACACTTTCTGGACCAGACCCCTTGGTGTACCGGAATTCACACTTTCTGAACCAGACCCCTTGGTGTACCGGGATCCACACTTTCTGAACCAGACCCCTTGGTGTACCGGGATTCACACTTTCTGAACCAGACCCCTTGGTGTACCGGAATTCACACTTTCTGAACCAGACCCCTTGGTGTACCGGGATCCACACTTTCTGAACCAGACCCCTTGGTGTACCGGGATCCACACTTTCTGAACCAGACCCCTTGGTGTACCGGAATTCACACTTTCTGAACCAGACCCCTTGGTGTACCGGGATCCACACTTTCTGAACCAGACCCCTTGGTGTACCCGGAATTCACACTTTCTGAACCAGACCCCTTGGTGTACCGGGATCCACACTTTCTGAACCAGACCCCTTGGTGTACTGGGATCCACACTTTCTGAACCAGACCCCTTGGTGTACCGGGATCCACACCTTCTGAACCAGACCCCTTGGTGTACCGGAATTCACACTTTCTGAACCAGACCCCTTGGTGTACCGGGATTCACACTATCTGGACCAGACCCCTTGGTGTACCGGGATCCACACTTTCTGAACCAGACCCCTTGGTGTACCGGCATTCACACTTTCTGAACCAGACCCCTTGGTGTACCGGGATCCACACTTTCTGGACCAGACCCCTTGGTGTACCGGGATCCACACTTTCTGGACCAGACCCCTTGGTGTACCGGGATCCACACTTTCTGGACCAGACTAGAGGTCGACCGATTATGATTTTTTTTCATCGCCGATACCGATTATTGGAGGGCCAAAAAAGCCGATACCGGTTAAAAATAATAATAATAACGTATTTGTAATAATGACAATTACAACAATACTGAATGAATACTTATTTTAACTTAATATAATACATCAATAAAATCAATCATAAAAAAATAATCGGTCGACCTCTAGACCAGACCCCTTGGTGTACCGGGATCCACACTTTCTGGACCAGACCCCTTGGTGTACCAGGACCCAGAGCCTGGGAATTTTGGAGTGGGGCCATGTCCTTATCAGTGATGGGAGGGTGGCTGTTTGTGATATATTTTCCTTAGCTTCTTAGCTGTTTGATGTTGCCGAGAAAGACATGATTGAAGGTGGTAAATTCAGTGTCCTTCTTAAGGCACCAGCTGCAACCGATGGGTGGGTCATTTAGAAACCGGTTGAGCCTACTCCGGAGTGCCAAGTAGCTACTTATGCTGTACAGCTCCCCTTCCCATTCCCTACATTTCCATAAAACTGTCGGAGAAGGAATGCTAAACTCTTCTTTAGTGACAGTTTTGAAGTCTACAACATTTTTCTTCTCTGTTAGCCAGCTCTCGAAGCACCGCACAGCCCAGTTTGTATTCTTAATTCTTATTTCCGTTGCGGCTTTTCTCTAGCTCATTCAATACAGTATCTCCCAAATCTGCATGCCTGGGTATTGTTACTATCTCTTTCTCCCATTCATCCATAGTAGAGGTCGACCGATTATGATTTTTCAACGCCGATACCGATTATTGGAGGACCCAAAAAAAAACAATACCAATTAATCGGCCGATTTTTTTACATCAATTTGTTATAATGACAATTACAACAATACTGAATGAACACTTTTATTTTAACTTAATATAATACATCAATCAAATCAATTTAGCCTCAAATAAATAATGAAACATGTTCAATTTGGTTTAAATAATGCAAAAACAAAGTGCTGGAGAAGAAAGTAAAAGTGCAATATGTGCCATGTAAGAAAGCTAACGTTTAAGTTCCTTGCTCAGAACATGAGAACATATGAAAGCTGGGGGTTCCTTTTAACATGAGTCTTCAATATTCCCAGGTAAGAAGTTTTAGGTTGTAGTTATTATAGGAATTATAGGACTATTTCTCTCTATACCATTTGTATTTCATTAACCTTTGACTATTGGATGTTCTTGTAGGCACTTTAGTATTGCCAGTGTAACAGTATAGCTTCAATCCCTCTCCTCGCCCCTACCTGGGCTCGAACCAGGAACACAACGACAACAGCCACCCTCGAAGCAGCGTTACCCATGCAGAGCAAGGGGAACAACCACTCTAAGTCTCAGAGCGAGTGACGTTTGAAACCCCACTAACTAGCTATCCATTTCACATCGGTTACACCAGCCTCATCTCCGGAGTTGATAGGCTTGAAGTCATAAACAGCTGCTGGCTAACCTGGATTTCTAGCCTGGATTTCTTTTAGCTAAATATGCAGGTTTAAAAATATATACTTCTGTGTATTGATTTTAAGAAAGGCATTGATGTCTATGGTTAGGTACACATTGGAGCAACGATACGCACCGCATCGATTATATGCAACGCAGGACACCTCTAGATAAACTAGTAATATCATCAACCATGTGTAGTTAACTAGTGATTATGATTGATTGATTGTTTTTTATAAGATAAGTTTAATGCTAGCTAGCAACTTACCTTGGCTTACTGCATCCGCGTAACAGGCAGTCTCCTCGTGGAGTGCAATGTAATCAGATGGTTAGAGCGTTGGACTAGTTAACTGTAAGGTTGCAAGATTGAATCCCCCGAGCTGACAAGGTAAAAAATCTGTCGTTCTGCCCCTGAACGACGCAGTTAACACACTGTTCCTAGGCCGTCATTGAAAATAAGAATGCGTTCTTAACTGACTTGCCTCGTTAAATAAAGATTAAATTAACTTCTTAGGGAGGATGTTCCCTCGGGGGGATCAAATCAGCGGGTAATCAGCGGATATTTTAGAGCGCCACTGATCGTTTTTCGATAAAATTCAAACTTTCATTAAAACACACATGCAAGGTAGTGAATTAAAGCTACACTCGTTGTGAATCTAGCCACCGAGTCAAATTTGTAAAATGCTTTTCGGCGAAAGCATGAGAAGCTATTATCTGATAGCATGTAACACCCCAAAAGACCCGTAGAGGATGTAAACAAAAATAATTAGCGTAGTCGGCGCTACACAAACCGCACAATAAAATATAAAACATTCATTACCTTTGACCATCTTCTTTCTTGGCACTCCTTGATGTCCCATAATCAATACTGGGTCTTTTTTGGATTAAATCGGTCCATATATAGCCTAGATATCGATCTATGAAGACTGTGTGATAAACGGAAAAAAATAGCGTTTCATAGCGTAACGTCATTTTTTAAAAGTTAAAAAGTCGACGATAAACTTTCACAAAACACTTCGAAATACCTTTCTAATGCAACTTTAGGTATTACTACACGTTAATAAGCTATAAAAATCATCAGGAGGCGATGTAAATCGATAGCTGGTCGTGTGGAAAAAATGTCCGGAAAAACACAGAGACAATGCCTCAAGTTGGTGGTCGGAGGGAATCGGTTCCCTTTGGTCGGATCTACCAAGAATCAAATCAGAATCAAATGAGAAGACTCTATACATCCTGTGGAAGCTGTAGGTACTGCAAGCTCGGCCTCATTTAATACGGTTCACCTTTAACAATCCATGGAAGTGGCGCATGGATATTTTTTTACATCTCCAGTGATCAGATTTTCCTGCGCTTTTCGATGAAACAGACGTTCTGTTATAGTCACAGCCGTGATTTAAACAGTTTTAGAAACGTCTGAGTGTTTTCTATCCACACATACTAATCATATGCATATACTATATTCCTGGAATGAGTAGCAGGGCGCTGAAATGTTGCGCGATTTTTAACAAAAAGCTGCGAAAATTCGCAGCCTCCTTAAGAGTTTTAAGGTGTAAAAAAAATTGCCAAATCGGTGTCCAAAAATACCGATTTCCGATTATTATGAAAACTTGAAATCGGCCCTAATTAATCGCCATTCCGATTAATCGGTCGACCTCTAATCCATAGTAATCCATAGTCATACTGCTGAAAATATCAAAATAAATGTTCCACTCATCCATTTGAGTTTTCACAACAACGTATCGATTTAGCCAGTCAACTAAAAAAAGTTTTGTATATTGCAATGACAACCAGCTCAATTTGCCTTCTGTCTCGTTTGGACACATTCACTTTCTATGAGACGGTGAAGATCGCAATTCAATATTGAAACAATATTGAAAAGGTTGGAGAGACAGACAGCAAGGTTTATATAAATCTCTGCTGTTGAAAACAAAATTCTGGTCTAAAAGAAATGAGAGATAATGTCTAGAAGCATTTTATAGTGGAGATCAAGTTTATACATTGCCTGGCTGGGCTGATGAGACAGTGGATTGAACAGAGTAAATAGTTATTTCAACGTCATAGATTTAGTCTGTGGTAATTTATGAAATAGACAACGGCTGGAATGCGGTTTTAACCAATCAGCATTTACGATTAGACCCACCTGTTGTATAATTCACAGCAACTGCACTTACAGTTGACCGGGACAGCTCTAACAGGGCAGAAATTTGACTAACTGACTTGTTGGAAAGGTGGCATCCTATGCCTGTGCCACATTGAAAGACACTGAGCTTTTCAGTAAGGCCATTCTACTGCCAATGTTTGTCTATGCAGATTGCATGCACCCATGCTGGCATAGCCTGGGCACATGAGGCAGCTCCACTGAGGTGGTCTATACAGCAGTAGCTGGGAGGCAGTCTATACAGCAGTAGCTGGGAGGCAGTCTATACAGCAGAGCTGGGAGGCGGTCTATACAGCAGTAGCTGGGAGGCAGTCTATACAGCAGTAGCTGGGAGGCGGTCTATACAGCAGTAGCTGGGAGGCAGTCTATACAGCAGTAGCTGGGAGGCAGGCTATACAGCAGTAGCTGGGAGGCAGTCTATACAGCAGTAGCTGGGAGGCAGTCTATACAGCAGTAGCTGGGAGGCGGTCTATACAGCAGTAGCTGGGAGGCAGTCTATACAGCAGTAGCTGGGAGGCGGTCTATACAGCAGTAGCTGGGAGGCAGTCTATACAGCAGTAGCTGGGAGGCAGTCTATACAGCAGTAGCTGGGAGGTGGTCTATACAGCAGTAGCTGGGAGGCAGTCTATACAGCAGTAGCTGGGAGGCAGTCTATACAGCAGTAGCTGGGAGGCTGGCTATACAGCAGTAGCTGGGAGGCTGGCTATACAGCAGTAGCTGGGAGGCGGGCTATACAGCAGTAGCTGGGAGGCGGTCTATACAGCAGTAGCTGGGAGGCAGTCTATACAGCAGTAGCTGGGAGGCTGGCTATACAGCAGTAGCTGGGAGGCTGGCTATATAGCAGTAGCTGGGAGGCAGTCTATACAGCAGTAGCTGGGAGGCAGTCTATACAGCAGTAGCTGGGAGGCTGTCTATACAGCAGTAGCTGGGAGGCAGTCTATACAGCAGTAGCCGGGAGGCTGTCTATACAGCAGAGCTGGGAGGCAGTCTATACAGCAGTAGCTGGGAGGCAGTCTATACAGCAGTAGCTGGGAGGCAGTCTATACAGCAGTAGCTGGGAGGCTGGCTATACAGCAGTAGCTGGGTCATTCCTACTCTGTGGTGCCATTTGGACATAACTTTTGAAAATAAAGTATATATTTTTCCTTTGTTTTTATTCTATCAGGAAAATGACATTTTGACTTTCAGAAAAACATATTGGTCAAACTCAGGCACTTAAATTAATTTTAGTGTAGCTACATAGTAACTATATTAATTTACATGTTAATAACATAACACATTGCTACATAGTAACTATATTAGATAGTAACACGTAGCTACATCGTAACTATATTAGCTAACATCGTAATGCCATACCACATAGCTACATAGTAACTATATTAGTTAACATTGTAGTGACACGTAGCTACATCGTAACTATATTAGTTAGCATCGTAATACCATAACGCATAGCTACATAGTAACTATATTAGTTAACATCGTAATAACATAAAATAAATACATTAGTTACTAATTTGACTATTTTCTTTCCCTGTTTTTTTACTTTTCTTTTTGTCCTTAGTTGTAATAACTAAGACCTCTAGTTTTCCCTGGCCAGCTCACATGATCTGTATAAACTCTGGTCCTATCAACATGTTTGGCCTGTGTTGTGTTGTGGTGGGGTGGGGTGGGGTGGCTTGGTTTGGTTTGGTTTGGTCAGCTCTGATGTGACTGATCTGTGTCTGATTACTAAGCCCTGGCCACTGATCCACTATACTATATGTTTACTACTCAGCTCTCTCTCTCACTGTCTTTCTCTCTGTCTCTCTCTCTCTCACTATCTTTCTCTCTTTCTTTCTCTCTCTCTCTCTGTCGCTCTCTCTCTCTCTCTCTCTCTCTCTCTCTCTCTCCCTGTCTCTCTGGCGCTCTCTCTCTGTGTAGATTGATGCCTTCATTAAGCCTAATCCCTGGTTAATTTAATCAGTGAAGTCTGCAGCTATCAGTGGGTTAATCATGCATCCTTTAGTATCCTATAGCCCATCAGCCAATCTCACTTTACACTGACCATGGGATAGATTATGTTGTTATTGGGACAGTGCATAATACATTACTGGGATGGTAATATTGTAATATATTTAGTTTTATTGAAGCATCATTTATCTAGTTGTACTGCTAATAAACTCCTCTCGCGGTCAACTGCGTTAATGTGTAAATGTGTAAATATTTGTATGAACATAACAAGATTCAACAACTGAGACATAAACTGAACAAGTTCCACAGACATGTGACTAACAGAAATTGAATAATGTGTCCCTGAACAAAGGGGGGAGTTAAAATCAAAAGTAACAGTCAGTATCTGGTGTGGCCACCAGCTGCATTAAGTACTGCAGTGCATCTCCTCCTCATGGACTGCACCAGATTTGACCAGTTCCACCAAGGTACCTGCAAGTTCCGGGACATTTCTGGGGGGAATGGCCCTAGCCCTCACCCTCTGATCCAACAGGTCCCAGACGTGCTCAATGGGATTGAGATACGGGCTCTTCGCTGGCCATGGCAAAACACTGACATTCCTGTCTTGCAGGAAATCACGCACAGAACGAGCAGTATGGCTGGTGGCATTGTCATGCTGGAGGGTCATGCCAGGATGAGCCTGCAGGAAGGGTACCACATGAGGGAGGAGGATGTCTTCCCTGTAACGCACAGCGTTGAGATTGCTTGCAATGAAAACAAGCTCAGTCCGATGATGCTGTGACACACCGCCCCAGACCATGACGGACCCTCCACCTCCAAATCGATCCCGCTCCAGAGTACAGGTCTCGGTGTAACGCTCATTCCTTCGACGATAAACTTGAATTCGACCATCCCCCCTGGTGAGACAAAACCGTGACTCGTCAGTGAAGAGCACTTTTTGCCAGTCCTGTCTGGTACAGCGATGGTGGGTTTGTGCCTATAGGCAACGCTGTTGCTGGTGATGTCTGGTGAGGACCTGCCTTACAACAGGCCTACAAGCCCCCAGTCCAGCCTCTCTCAGCCTATTGCGGACAGTCTGAGCACTGATGGAGGGATTTTGCGTTCCTGGTGTAACTCGGGCAGTTGTTGTCATCCTGTACCTGTCCCGCAGGTGTGATGTTCAGATGTACCGATCCTGTGCAGGTGATGTTACACGTGGTCTGCCACTGCGAGGACAATCAGCTGTCCGTCCTGTCTCCCTGTAGCGCTGTCATAGGCATCTCACAGTACAGACATTGCAATGTATTGCCCTGGCCACATCTGCAGTCCTCATGCCTCCTTGCTGCAATCAGTAGATGCTGTGTCTTCAACTAGTCTACTGTCTCTAGTGTGGTGCTGTGTCTTCAACTAGTCTACTGTCTCTAATGTGGTGCTGTGTCTTCAACTAGTCTACTGTCTCTAGTGTGGTGCTGTGTCTTCAACTAGTCTACTGTCTCTAGTGTGGTGCTGTGTCTTCAACTAGTCTACTGTCTCTAGTGTGGTGCTGTGTCTTCAACTAGTCTTCTGTCTCTAGTGTGTGTGTGTGTGTGTGTGTGTGTGTGTGTGTGTGTGTGTGTGTGTGTGTGTGTGTGTGTGTGTGTGTTGGGTGGGGGGATACAGACGGAGCGAGAAGAGTCTACATTTTTCACTAAAGGGCAGCTTTTTTACTTACCCCTCGCTGGTGCGTCACTGCCCACAGGCCAAATCAGATGCCAGCAAGAGAGCTATCGATTTCCTACCTCTCAGTGGTAAGCAGCAGCAGCGCCCTAACAGCATTACTTATGTAGCTATAGACCAGAGGTGGGCAGCTCCAGTCCTAATTGGTGTTACACTCTTGCCCCTGCTAACACACCTGACCCCAATAATCACCTAATCATGATCTTCAGTTTAGAATGACATTGGTTGAATCAGCTGTGTTTTCTAGAGATGGGGGGGGGGAAAGTGTACCACCACTCTGGCCCCGGAGGACTGGACCTGCCCATCTCTGGTAAATCCTTTAGACCACAAATGACTGCAGCTTTTTTTACTCCAGCTTTCTCTGGTAATGGACAACATTACGACTGGCATTAACTTTATGATTAGCATATCCATCTCCTCTATTTAAATGAACAGGAGCTGTTCAAATGAAAGGCTAACAGGAGGCTGCAGCAGTCTGAATTATCAGACCCACACAGAGAAGTGAAAGGGATCGGGTGAAACATATGAGACGAGTGGAAATACAGCTTCACCTTATCCAGTCAGAGCAGCAGGATCAACGTAGCAGCAGGATCAGTGTAGCAGCAGGATCAACGTAGCAGCAGGATCAGTGTAGCAGCAGGATCAACGTAGCAGCAGGATCAGTGTAGCAGCAGGATCAGTGTAGCAGCAGGATCAATGTAGCAGCAGGATCAATGTAGCAGCAGTTGAGTTATTTCGACCACGTAGTAGCACCTCACTTGACTGACTGACATGAGAAAGATGCGTGCTGGCACCTGAAAATGACTTCCACCCCCCCATCACTGATGATTACAAAAAATACTCGATCATATCCGTCACAATACTCGTTTTGTCCAACTACTCGGCACACATCTAGTAAACAGAGCATGATGAGGTTGCTGATGAGGGGTTGCCCACAAATTTTCTATGGGATTGAGGTTAGGGCTTTGTGATGGCCACTCCAATACCTTGACTTTGTTGTCCTTAAGCCATTTTGCCACAATTTTGGAATTATGCTTGTGGTCATTGTCCATTTGGAAGACCCTTTTGCGACCAAGCTTTAACTTCCAGACTGATGTCTTGAGATGTTGCTTCAATATATCCACATACATTTCCATCCTCATGATGCCCTCTATTTTGTGAAGTGCACCAGTCCCTCATGCAGCAAAGCACCCCCACAACATGATGCTGCCACTCCTATGCTTCACAGTTGGGATGGTGTTATTCGGCTTGCAATCCTCCCCCTTTTTCCCCCAAACATAACGATGGTCATTATGGCCAAACAGTTCTATTTTTGTTTCATCAGACCAGAGGACATTTCTCCAAAAAGTATGATCTTTGTCCCCATGAACAGTTGCAAAACGTAGTCTGACTTTTTTATGGCGGTTTTGGAGCAGAGGCTTCTTCCTTGCTGAGAGGCCTTTCAGGTTATGTCGATATATGACTCGTTTTACTGTGGATATAGATACTTTTGTACCTGTTTCCTCCAGCATCTTCACAATGGCCTTTGCTGTTCTGGGATTGATTTGCACTTTTCGCACTAAAGTACGTTCATCTCTAGGAGCCAGAACGCGTCTTCTTCCTGAGTGGTATGATGGCTGCGTGGTCCCATGGTGTTTAAACTTGCGTACTATTGTTTGTACAGATGAATGTGGTACCTTCAGGCATTTGGAAATTGCTCCCAAGGATGAACCAGACTTGTCTACAGGTCTTGGCTGATTTCTTTTGATTTTCCCATGATGTCAAGCACTGAGTTTGAAGGTAGGCCTTGAAATACATCCACAGGTACACCTCCAATTGACTCAAATTATGTCAATTAGCCCATCAGAAGCTTCTAAAGCCATGACATAATTTGGGGTTTTTCCAAGCTATTTAAAGGCACAGACAACTTATGTAAACTTCTGACCCAATGGAATTGTGATACAGTGAATTATAAGTGAAATAATCTGTCTGTAAACAATTGTTGGAAAAATGACTTGTGTCATGCACAAAGTTGATGTCCTAACCGACTTGTCAAAACTATAGTTTGTTAACAAGAAATTTGTGGAGTGGTTGAAAAACACGTTTTAATGACTCCAACCTAAGTGTATGTAAACTTCCAACTTCAACTGTAGATGTTAAATCTGTTTTCGCCCTGGAATACTAACACACTGGGAGAATCTGAGAGAGATAGCAGCTTTAGCCCAGCCTAGCCCAGTGTTGTGAACTGAGGTCAGCATGATTAGGCAGTAATGGAGGAGGTTGAGTCAGGACCAGGACAGGACTATACCACTATCGCTATACTCCTTAGTATCATGGCAAGGAAACAAAACACAAAGCACATTTAAGGATTTAGGAAAACTGTCCTAAACATCATTATGTTGTCATCCAGAGTCACATGTATTTTATTTTCAGGTTATAGCACACAATATTTCACATACAGCAGCTTTTTAAAGGACTAAAGAGGTTGGTCTGCTTCGTGTTGACATTTTTGCCATGGAAAAAATATTGCGATACTGGTATCATCCTGGCCACACTGGGAAGGGTTAGGAGGGTACTGGGTAGTGTTAGGAGGGTACTGGGTAGTGTTAGGAGGGTACTGGGTAGGGTTAGAAGGGTACTGGGTGGGGTTAGGAGGGTACTGGGTAGGGTTAGGAGGGTACTGGCTAGGGTTAGGAGGGTACTGGGTAGGGTTAGGAGGGTACTGGCTAGGGTTAGGAGGGTACTGGGTAGGGTTAGGAGGGTACTGGGTGGGGTTAGGAGGGTACTGGGTAGTGTTAGGAGGGTACTGGGTAGTGTTAGGAGGGTACTGGGTAGGGTTAGGAGGGTACTGGGTGGGGTTAGGAGGGTACTGGGTAGGGTTAGGAGGGTACTAGGTGGGGTTAGGGGGTACTGGGTGGGGTTAGGGGGTACTGGGTGGGGTTAGGAGGGTACTGGGTAGTGTTAGGAGGGTACCGGGTGGGGTTAGGAGCGTACTGGGTGGGGTTAGGAGGGTACTGGGTAGATACTTATAATCACACCTATACACCACGGAGGTGCTGTGTCAGGTTGGGAAGTAGGGTTCTGAGAAATTCTGTTACAGACAAGCTTTCACTTAACTTGTCCAACTTGGTTGAATAAAGGTGTGTTCTCATGACACCAGTATCCCAATTCTAGCAAGTAAGGAAACAAAACACAAAGCAGACTACATACATTCTTGAGAAAAACAGTCCTAAAGTTAGAAAAAAACAGCCTATCTTATGTTGTCACCCAGAGTCACATGTATTTCTTTTGCAAGCTATAGCACCCAATATGTATTAACAGTAGTGGTTTTTAAAGGACCATAGAGCTTCATCTGCGGCATGTTTTCTTTTGTTGCCAAGAAACATCTGGTGTCGTAGTGTGGCGATACTGGTATCGTGACAACACTGGAATCAATTCAAATCTAATTAAATTGTATTTGTCACGTGCGCCGAATACAACAGGTGTAGGTAGACCTTACAGTGAAATGCTGAATACAACAGGTGTAGGTAGACCTTACAGTGAAATGCTGAATACAACAGGTGTAGTAGACCTTAAAGTGAAATGCTGAATACAACAGGTGTAGTAGACCTTACAGTGAAATGCTGAATACAACAGGTGTAGGTAGACCTTACAGTGAAATGCTGAATACAACAGGTGTAGGTAGACCTTACAGTGAAATGCTGAATACAACAGGTGTAGTAGACCTTACAGTGAAATGCTGAATACAACAGGTGTAGGTAGACCTTATAGTGAAATGCTGAATACAACAGGTGTAGTAGACCTTACAGTGAAATGCTGAATACAACAGGTGTAGTAGACCTTACAGTGAAATGCTGAATACAACAGGTGTAGTAGACCTTACAGTGAAATGCTGAATACAACAGGTGTAGTAGACCTTACAGTGAAATGCTGAATACAACAGGTGTAGTAGACCTTACAGTGAAATGCTGAATACAACAGGTGTAGTAGACCTTACAGTGAAATGCTGAATACAACAGGTGTAGTAGACCTTACAGTGAAATGCTGAATACAACAGTTCGTAGTAGACCTTACAGTGAAATGCTGAATACAACAGGTGTAGTAGACCTTACAGTGAAATGCTGAATACAACAGGTGTAGTAGACCTTACAGGGAAATGCTGAATACAACAGGTGTAGGTAGACCTTACAGTGAAATGCTGAATACAACAGGTGTAGGTAGACCTTACAGTGAAATGCTGAATACAACAGGTGTAGGTAGACCTTACAGTGAAATGCTGAATACAACAGGTGTAGGTAGACCTTACAGTGAAATGCTGAATACAACAGGTGTAGTAGACCTTACAGTGAAATGCTGAATACAACAGGTGTAGGTAGACCTTACAGTGAAATGCTGAATACAACAGGTGTAGTAGACCTTACAGTGAAATGCTGAATACAACAGGTGTAGTAGACCTTACAGTGAAATGCTGAATACAACAGGTGTAGGTAGACCTTACAGTGAAATGCTGAATACAACAGGTGTAGTAGACCTTACAGTGAAATGCTGAATACAACAGGTGTAGTAGACCTTACAGTGAAATGCTGAATACAACAGGTGTAGGTAGACCTTACAGTGAAATGCTGAATACAACAGGTGTAGGTAGACCTTACAGTGAAATGCTGAATACAACAGGTGTAGTAGACCTTACAGTGAAATGCTGAATACAACAGGTGTAGTAGACCTTACAGTGAAATGCTTAATACAACAGGTGTAG
The DNA here is from genome assembly GCF_018296145.1 of Oncorhynchus tshawytscha. Classification (NCBI taxonomy): domain Eukaryota; kingdom Metazoa; phylum Chordata; class Actinopteri; order Salmoniformes; family Salmonidae; genus Oncorhynchus; species Oncorhynchus tshawytscha. The sequence continues at coordinate 72,976,574 of NC_056438.1, read as the reverse complement.
TAGACCTTACAGTGAAATGCTGAATACAACAGGTGTAGGTAGACCTTACAGTGAAATGCTGAATACAACAGGTGTAGTAGACCTTACAGTGAAATGCTGAATACAACAGGTGTAGTAGACCTTACAGTGAAATGCTGAATACAACAGGTGTAGGTAGACCTTACAGTGAAATGCTGAATACAACAGGTGTAGTAGACCTTACAGTGAAATGCTGAATACAACAGGTGTAGTAGACCTTACAGTGAAATGCTGAATACAACAGGTGTAGTAGACCTTACAGTGAAATGCTGAATACAACAGGTGTAGGTAGACCTTACAGTGAAATGCTGAATACAACAGGTGTAGTAGACCTTACAGTGAAATGCTGAATACAACAGGTGTAGTAGACCTTACAGTGAAATGCTGAATACAACAGGTGTAGTAGGCCTTACTGTGAAATGCTGAATACAACAGGTGTAGGTAGACCTTACAGTGAAATGCTGAATACAACAGGTGTAGGTAGACCTTACAGTGAAATGCTGAATACAACAGGTGTAGGTAGACCTTACAGTGAAATGCTGAATACAACAGGTGTAGGTAGACCTTACAGTTAAATGCTGAATACAACAGGTGTAGTAGACCTTACAGTGAAATGCTGAATACAACAGGTGTAGTAGACCTTACAGTGAAATGCTGAATACAACAGGTGTAGGTAGACCTTACAGTGAAATGCTGAATACAACAGGTGTAGTAGACCTTACAGTGAAATGCTGAATACAACAGGTGTAGTAGACCTTACAGTGAAATGCTGAATACAACAGGTGTAGTAGGCCTTACTGTGAAATGCTGAATACAACAGGTGTAGGTAGACCTTACAGTGAAATGCTGAATACAACAGGTGTAGGTAGACCTTACAGTGAAATGCTGAATACAACAGGTGTAGGTAGACCTTACAGTGAAATGCTGAATACAACAGGTGTAGGTAGACCTTACAGTTAAATGCTGAATACAACAGGTGTAGTAGACCTTACAGTGAAATGCTGAATACAACAGGTGTAGTAGACCTTACAGTGAAATGCTGAATACAACAGGTGTAGGTAGACCTTACAGTGAAATGCTGAATACAACAGGTGTAGTAGACCTTACAGTGAAATGCTGAATACAACAGGTGTAGTAGACCTTACAGTGAAATGCTGAATACAACAGGTGTAGTAGACCTTACAGTGAAATGCTGAATACAACAGGTGTAGTAGGCCTTACTGTGAAATGCTGAATACAACAGGTGTAGTAGACCTTACAGTGAAATGCTGAATACAACAGGTGTAGGTAGACCTTACAGTGAAATGCTGAATACAACAGGTGTAGGTAGACCTTACAGTGAAATGCTGAATACAACAGGTGTAGGTAGACCTTACAGTTAAATGCTGAATACAACAGGTGTAGTAGACCTTACAGTGAAATGCTGAATACAACAGGTGTAGTAGACCTTACAGTGAAATGCTGAATACAACAGGTGTAGGTAGACCTTACAGTGAAATGCTGAATACAACAGGTGTAGTAGACCTTACAGTGAAATGCTGAATACAACAGGTGTAGTAGACCTTACAGTGAAATGCTGAATACAACAGGTGTAGTAGACCTTACAGTGAAATGCTGAATACAACAGGTGTAGTAGACCTTACAGTGAAATGCTGAATACAACAGGTGTAGGTAGACCTTACAGTGAAATGCTGAATACAACAGGTGTAGTAGACCTTACAGTGAAATGCTGAATACAACAGGTGTAGGTAGACCTTACAGTGAAATGCTGAATACAACAGGTGTAGTAGACCTTACAGTGAAATGCTGAATACAACAGGTGTAGTAGACCTTACAGTGAAATGCTGAATACAACAGGTGTAGTAGACCTTACAGTGAAATGCTGAATACAACAGGTGTAGGTAGACCTTACAGTGAAATGCTGAATACAACAGGTGTAGTAGACCTTACAGTGAAATGCTGAATACAACAGGTGTAGTAGACCTTACAGTGAAATGCTGAATACAACAGGTGTAGGTAGACCTTACAGTGAAATGCTGAATACAACAGGTGTAGGTAGACCTTACAGTGAAATGCTGAATACAACAGGTGTAGGTAGACCTTACAGTGAAATGCTGAATACAACAGGTGTAGTAGACCTTACAGTGAAATGCTGAATACAACAGGTGTAGTAGACCTTACAGTGAAATGCTGAATACAACAGGTGTAGGTAGACCTTACAGTGAAATGCTGAATACAACAGGTGTAGTAGACCTTACAGTGAAATGCTGAATACAACAGGTGTAGGTAGACCTTACAGTGAAATGCTGAATACAACAGGTGTAGGTAGACCTTACAGTGAAATGCTGAATACAACAGGTGTAGGTAGACCTTACAGTGAAATGCTGAATACAACAGGTGTAGTAGACCTTACAGTGAAATGCTGAATACAACAGGTGTAGGTAGACCTTACAGTGAAATGCTGAATACAACAGGTGTAGGTAGACCTTACAGTGAAATGCTGAATACAACAGGTGTAGTAGACCTTACAGTGAAATGCTGAATACAACAGGTGTGGTAGACCTTACAGTGAAATGCTGAATACAACAGGTGTAGTAGACCTTACAGTGAAATGCTGAATACAACAGGTGTAGTAGACCTTACAGTGAAATGCTGAATACAACAGGTGTAGTAGACCTTACAGTGAAATGCTGAATACAACAGGTGTGGTAGACCTTACAGTGAAATGCTGAATACAACAGGTGTAGGTAGACCTTACAGTGAAATGCTGAATACAACAGGTGTAGGTAGACCTTACAGTGAAATGCTGAATACAACAGGTGTAGTAGACCTTACAGTGAAATGCTGAATACAACAGGTGTAGGTAGACCTTACAGTGAAATGCTGAATACAACAGGTGTAGGTAGACCTCACAGTGAAATGCTGAATACAACAGGTGTAGGTAGACCTTACAGTGAAATGCTGAATACAACAGGTGTAGGTAGACCTCACAGTGAAATGCTGAATACAACAGGTGTAGTAGACCTTACAGTGAAATGCTGAATACAACAGGTGTAGTAGACCTTACAGTGAAATGCTGAATACAACAGGTGTAGTAGACCTTACAGTGAAATGCTGAATACAACAGGTGTAGTAGACCTTACAGTGAAATGCTGAATACAACAGGTGTAGTAGACCTTACAGTGAAATACTGAATACAACAGGTGTAGTAGACCTTACAGTGAAATGCTGAATACAACAGGTGTAGTAGACCTTACAGTGAAATGCTGAATACAACAGGTGTAGGTAGACCTTACAGTGAAATGCTGAATACAACAGGTGTAGTAGACCTTACAGTGAAATGCTGAATACAACAGGTGTAGGTAGACCTTACAGTGAAATACTGAATACAACAGGTGTAGGTAGACCTTACAGTGAAATGCTGAATACAACAGGTGTAGGTAGACATTACAGTGAAATGCTGAATACAACAGGTGTAGGTAGACCTTACAGTGAAATACTGAATACAACAGGTGTAGGTAGACCTTACAGTGAAATGCTGAATACAACAGGTGTAGGTAGACATTACAGTGAAATGCTGAATACAACAGGTGTAGTAGACCTTACAGTGAAATGCTGAATACAACAGGTGTAGGTAGACCTTACAGTGAAATACTGAATACAACAGGTGTAGTAGACCTTACAGTGAAATACTGAATACAACAGGTGTAGTAGACCTTACAGTGAAATGCTGAATACAACAGGTGTGGTAGACCTTACAGTGAAATGCTGAATACAACAGGTGTAGGTAGACCTTACAGTGAAATGCTGAATACAACAGGTGTAGTAGACCTTACAGTGAAATGCTGAATACAACAGGTGTAGGTAGACCTTACAGTGAAATGCTGAATACAACAGGTGTGGTAGACCTTACAGTGAAATGCTGAATACAACAGGTGTAGGTAGACCTTACAGTGAAATGCTGAATACAACAGGTGTAGTAGACCTTACAGTGAAATACTGAATACAACAGGTGTAGTAGACCTTACAGTGAAATGCTGAATACAACAGGTGTAGGTAGACCTTACAGTGAAATGCTGAATACAACAGGTGTAGTAGACCTTACAGTGAAATACTGAATACAACAGGTGTAGGTAGACCTTACAGTGAAATGCTGAATACAACAGGTGTAGGTAGACATTACAGTGAAATGCTGAATACAACAGGTGTAGGTAGACCTTACAGTGAAATACTGAATACAACAGGTGTAGGTAGACCTTACAGTGAAATGCTGAATACAACAGGTGTAGGTAGACCTTACAGTGAAATACTGAATACAACAGGTGTAGTAGACCTTACAGTGAAATGCTGAATACAACAGGTGTAGGTAGACCTTACAGTGAAATACTGAATACAACAGGTGTAGTAGATCTTACAGTGAAATACTGAATACAACAGGTGTAGTAGACCTTACAGTGAAATGCTGAATACAACAGGTGTAGGTAGACCTTACAGTGAAATACTGAATACAACAGGTGTAGTAGACCTTACAGTGAAATGCTGAATACAACAGGTGTAGTAGACCTTACAGTGAAATGCTGAATACAACAGGTGTAGTAGACCTTACAGTGAAATGCTGAATACAACAGGTATAGTAGACCTTACAGTGAAATGCTGAATACAACAGGTGTAGTAGACCTCACACTTACAAGCCCTTAACCAACAATGCAGAGTTCAGAAAATATTTACTAAATGAACTTAAGTTAAAAACAACAACACTGGAATGAAGATAAATACAGTAAACTGAACAAAGAATCAACTTTATTTACCTTGTTTGAAGTTGTCAGGTGTCCACCTGTTTGGACCGTTTGGGCCATAGATAACAGTGGTTGGAAATTGTAGTGAGTGTAGGATAGTTGATATGAGGTGCTGTTACTGCAGCCCTGGAAAAGCAGCCAAACAAACAGGAGGAAAATAATTGCTCTCTGTGTGGAAAACAAAACATCAAATTAGCTTCGCCCCCTTTCTCTCTCCTACTGTACGCCACGGGAGCAGAGTGCTGTTCCTTTCCAACACAAACGCACACACACACACACACACACACACACACACACACACACACACACACACTCCTTCTGCCACTGTCAGGCTCAGTGGAGTGTGAGAGAGAAAGAGAGAGAGACTGTCCTAAGCCTCCAAGCCTACTCAATTAAATCTCTCTGCTTTCCCTCTCTCCCTATCCCTCCCTCCCTCCACATCCCTCCTATTTACCTATCCCTCCCTCCCTACACATCCCTCCTCCTTACCTATCCCTCCCTCCACATCCCTCCTCTCTCCCTCCCTAATTCTCCTCCCTCTCTCCCTATCCCTCCCTCCACATTCCTCCTCCTTACCTATCCCTCCCTCCCTCCCTATCCCTCACTCCATATCCCTCCATCCCTATCCCTCCTCCCTCTCTCCCTATCCCTCCCATCCTCCACATCCCTCCTCCCTCCACATCCCTCCCTCCCTATCCCTCCCTCCCTCCCTCCCTATCCCTCCCATCCTCCACATCCCTCCATCCCTATCCCTCTTCCCTCTCTCCCTATCCCTTCCTCCCTCCACATCTCTCCTCCCTCTCTCCCTATCCCTTCCTCCCTCCACATCCCTCCTCCCTCTCTCCCTATCCCTCCTCCCTCTCTCCCTATCCCTCCCTCCCTCCACATCCCTCCTCCTTACCTATCCCTCCTTCCCTATCCCTCCCATCCTCCACATCCCTCCTCCCTCCACATCCCTCCTTCCCTATCCCTCCCTCCCTCTCTCCCTATCCCTTCCTCCCTCCACTTCCCTCCCTCGCACCCTATCTCTCCCTCCCTCCCTCTACATCCCTCCCTGCCTATCCCTCCCTCCCTCCCTCTCTCCCTATCCCTTCCTCCCTCCACATCCCTCCCTCCCTCCACATCCCTTCCTCCTTCCCTCGCTCCCTATCCCTCCCTCCCACCACATCCCTCCCTCCCTCCCTATCCCTCGCTCCCTATCTCTCCCTCCCTCCCACCACATCCCTCCCTGCCTATCCCTCCTCCCTCTCTCCCTATCCCTCCCTCCCACCACATCCCTCCCTGCCTATCCCTCCTCCCTCTCTCCCTATCTCTCCCTCCCTCCCTCCCACCACATCCCTCCACCCCTCCACATCCCTTCCTCCCTCCCTCCCTCCACATCCCTCCCTCCCACCACATCCCTCCCTGCCTATCCCTCCTCCCCTTTCTCCCTATCTCTCCCTCCCTCCCACCACATCCCTCCCTCCCTCCCTCCCTCCCTCCCTCCCTCCCTCCCTCCCTCCCTCCCTCCCTCCCTCCCTCCCTCCCTCCCTCCCTCCCTCCCTCCCTCCACATCCCTCCCTCCCACCACATCCCTCCCTCCCTCCACATCCCTTCCTCCCTCCCTCTCTCCCTATCCCTCCCTCCCACCACATCCCTCTCTCCCTATCTCTCCCTCCCTCCCACCACATCCCTCTCTCCCTATCCCTCCTCCCTCTCTCCCTATCCCTCCCTCCCTCCCACTACATCCCTCCCTGCCTATCCCTCCTCCCTCTCTCCCTATCTCTCCCTCCCTCCCACCACATCCCTCTCTCCCTATCCCTCCTCCCTCTCTCCCTATCTCTCCCTCCCACCACATCCCTCCCTGCCTATCCCTCCCTCCCTATCCCTCCCACCACATCCCTCCTTCCCTATCCCTCCTCCCTCTCTCCCTATCTCTCCCTCCCACCACATCCCTCCCTGCCTATCCCTCTCTAGACACAGTTTGAAGTGCAGTTGATTATAGGGTACGTGTTTAGAATATTAGTAGATGTAATATAATTTATGGACGTTCTTGCTCTCCTTGTTTCTGAATCTTAATTGTCAGTTATTGTTATGTAGATCGTATCGTCGTCTGTACTCTACCTTTTTAAATATGCAACAAAGTTGGTTTCTCATGATCATCCAGTCTCAGCCTTGGTAACACTGTGGTTTTTCATGATCCTCCAGTCTCAGCCTTGGTAACACTGTGGTTTCTCATGATCCTCCAGTCTCACTCAGCCTTGGTAACATGATCCTCCGGTCTCAGTCAGCCTTGGTAACATGATCCTCCAGTCTCACTCAGCCTTGGTAACATGATCCTCCAGTCTCAGTCAGCCTTGGTAACATGATCCTCCAGTCTCACTCAGCCTTGGTAACATGATCCTCCAGTCTCACTCAGCCTTGGTAACATGATCCTCCAGTCTCACTCAGCCATGGTAACATGATCCTCCAGTCTCAGTCAGCCTTGGTAACATGATCCTCCAGTCTCAATCAGCTGTGGTAACATGATCCTCCAGTCTCAATCAGATGTGGTAACATGATCCTCCAGTCTCACTCAGCCATGGTAACATGATCCTCCAGTCTCAGTCAGCCTTGGTAACATGATCCTCCAGTCTCAATCAGCTGTGGTAACATGATCCTCCAGTCTCACTCAGCCTTGGTAACATGATCCTCCAGTCTCACTCAGCCATGGTAACATGATCCTCCAGTCTCAGTCAGCCTTGGTAACATGATCCTCCAGTCTCAATCAGCTGTGGTAACATGATCCTCCAGTCTCAATCAGATGTGGTAACATGATCCTCCAGTCTCAATCAGCCTTGGTAACATGATCCTCCAGGCTCAATCAGCCTTGGTAACATGATCCTCCAGTCTCAATCAGCCTTGGTAATGTAACGGATGTGAAACGGCTAGCTTAGTTAGTGGTGCGCGCTAAATAGCGTTTCAATCGGTGACGTCACTTGATCTGAAACCTTGACGTAGTGGTTCCCCTTGCTCTGCAAGGGCCGCGGCTTTTGTGGAGCGATGGGTAACAATGCTTCGTGGGTGACTGTTGTTGATGTGTGCAGAGGGTCCCTGGTTCGCGCCCGGGTATGGGTGAGGGGGCGGTCTAAAGTTATACTGTTACAGTAACATGATCTTCCAGTCTCAATTAGCTGTGGTAACATGATCCTCCAGTCTCAATCAGCTGTGGTAACATGATCCTCCAGTCTCAATCAGCCTTGGTGACATGATCCTCCAGTCTCAATCAGCCTTGGTGACATGATCCTCCAGTCTCAATCAGCTGTGGTAACATGATCCTCCAGTCTCAATCAGCTGTGGTAACATGATCCTCCAGTCTCAATCAGCTGTGGTAACATGATCCTCCAGTCTCAATCAGCTGTGGTAACATGATCCTCCAGTCTCAATCAGCTGTGGTAACATGATCCTCCAGTCTCAATCAGCTGTGGTAACATGATCCTCCAGTCTCAATCAGCTGTGGTAACATGATCCTCCAGTCTCAGTCAGCCTTGGTGACATGATCCTCCAGTCTCAGTCAGCCTTGGTGACATGATCCTCCAGTCTCACTCAGCCTTGGTGACATGATCCTCCAGTCTCACTCAGCCTTGGTGACATGATCCTCCAGTCTCACTCAGCCTTGGTAATATGATCCTCCAGTCTCACTCAGCCATGGTAACATGATCCTCCAGTTTGTACTTGATTGATGAATTAAGGTCACTAATTAGTAAGGAACTCCCCTCACCAGGTTGTCTAGGTCTTAATTGAAAGGATAAAGCAAAAACCTGCAGACACTCAGCCCTCCGTAGAATGAGTTTGAGACCCCTGTCCTACATCTTTGTCTGTTTCCCTCAAAAGTACATCATTAACTTTAATCTACAGTAATATCAGTTCCGTATATGTTTATCTTGCTCCCTCCACTTAAGCAGTGAGAGTGTGAGCTTGATGATTGACACCGGGGCCCTGCCTAGATTGTTGACGCTCTCTGCCCATGGATGTGTGGGTCGGCCCGGGGACGGTATGGCCTGATCAGGGGTGGTTCTCCATGTCTGCTCCCTCCGTTTGCCTGCTGACTGGCGCTGCTGCTCCTTAAACCATCAGGGTCAGTCCCAGTGTGAGGTACGGATGCTGAAAGCACCGCGGCAGCGTTTAACAGGCGCATTCAGAACCCAGGCGAGGTGAGCGTTTGTTGCGGCTGTGTTTGGAAGAACGTTGAACGAGGTCAAACGCACACGTGTGGGGGCTGGCGAGTATGGCACGGAGCGAGGAATGAGGCAGAGAAGCAGACTTTCGCTTGCTCCCAAACTTCCAGAATAACTTAGTGAAGTTGTTTGTTTGGTTAGTTCTTCAGAGGCTTCTGTTTCTGAGTGGTAGCAGTAGAAACGGGTCCACCCACGTCCTCAGGCTTTGCTCGTCCTCCTGGGTCCTGTATGAGAGGTAAGGTTTTGAGTCTGTGAGTCTAGTCAATTGTCAAGTGGAGAGGTTTGGATGTAGGTGTAGCGTAGGTGGTTTTGTGAACTTTGACCTTTCCTGAGACCTGAAAACCTGTTAGCTCCCACAACTAATGTGGAGATCTCTTTAGGTATCTTCAGGCTTCATTTCACAGTGGAAATATACATGTATCACACACTTTTATTCCATAAAGTGAATACAATTATATATATGCACCGTAGAGCTGGCAAGGTAAACCGAAAATGATCAACAATGACTATACTGAGCACCTATCGCAGGAATTTTGCTAATATTGTTCATTATGATAAGTAGCCTATACTAGAGAAATGTGAAATGAAATAAGTTTGCTAAAATAGGTGATTGTTAACATGACAATTGATGGCTACAACCATAAAACTAGTAGGAGTAGCTTAAAGGATAATATTTAAAAACTGTGGGGCACATTAATGTTATAAACTTATTGTTCTATTTGTCATTATCAAATCAAATCACATTTTATTGGTCACATACACATGGTTAGCAGATGTTAATGCGAGTGTAGTGAAATGCTTGTGCTTCTAGTTCTGACAGTGCAGTAATATCTAACAAGTAATCTAGCAATTCCACAGCAGATACCTAATACACACAAATCTAAAGGGATGGAATAAGAATATGTACATATAAATATATGCATGAGGTGCAGGTTCTTCCAAACCTGTGCTCCCACCAACTGAGTCACCATAGTTCATGGGGTCACTCCTGCTCAGTGAAGGACAGGGTAACTACATGCCCATCCTCTCTAAGCAGAGCCTGATAAATGACCCCGCTTCTCCTCACTCGTTTGATGGATAGCTTTCCCTAGCCACCCCGTTAGATAGCAGTGAACACCCCTCTTTGGCTCCTTAGATATAAACCTGCAGTGGGGGACATAAAACCATAATAAACACAATTAATTTGCTGTTTTCACGAGTGGCTACTGTAGGCCTCTCTGTAACGTTGAAGTGGATTAAAAGGGTTTGTGTTTTGTAAGAGAAATGTTGTTGTCTGGGAGATGGTGTGTGTTTATATGTGCCCTATAACACATGTACACGTGTGTATTAATACACACGTGTGATTCAGAATTGTGTTTTTTTGCATATCCTGCTCTAACTGAGACACCTTCAATGAGTGGGGTCATAGCCATTATCAACGACAACCTTCTGCTCAGGGATTCGAACTTACAACCTTTCAGTTACTGGCCCAATGCTCTATTCGCTTGACTACCTGCTGCCTGCTAAGCTACCTGCCGCCCAAATGAGTTGGTGGTCACATATCTGTGACTGGGATCAGGTAAAAATACAAGAATGTGTGACTTTCTTTCGTTAAGTTACCCATTTGTCAGTCCAAACTTCGTTAAAGGGCAATTCTGCAGCTTTTAAACCTCATTTTCATTATCTCCAGCACAGTACCAGTGTTAACATATGTGAAAATGGCGAATTTCTATGATCTGTGGTTAAAAAGATAAGTTAAAAGGGCCTAAAACATCCTTCTCTGTGACATCACAGGGCAGGATAAACAGTTTCTAGCCAGAGGCAGGGAATTTTCTTGCGAATCTCATAATGTTTGAAATCACCGTTTTTAAATGTTTAAACTTTTGATGATGTCAGCGGGAAGAACGAAACATAGAAAAGCACCATTTTCACACTGGTTTGGTGCTGGAGGTAATGAATGTTACATTGAGACGTGGCAGAGTTGCCCTTCAATGTTTTTTAGCTTGAACTTAGCGGAGAAGTAGCAGTCGTCAAGACCTTGGGACTTTCTCAATATTAATACTACTGCTTGTATTATTACTAAATTGTTTTCATTAATTATTTTGTCATTTTGTAGACACTCTAATCCAGAGCAATTTACAGTAGTGAGAGCATACTTTTATGTACTGGTCCCCTGTGGGAATCGAACCCATAACACGGCATGGCAAGCACCATGCTCTACTAGCTGAGCTACACGGGAGTGCATTCTCTGAGAACATTCTATAGAGTACGTTCTTCTGAGGCCGAGAGTGTGGAAAACGTATTATCTCCCCCTACTGTATTACCTCCCCCTACTGTATTACCTCCCCTACTGTATTACCTCCCCTACCGTATTATCTCCCCTACTGTATTACCTCCCTCTACTGTATTACCTCCCCTACTGTATTACCTCCCCTACTGTATTATCTCCCCTACCGTATTATCTCCCCTACCGTATTATCTCCCCTACTGTATTACCTCCCCTACTGTATTATATCCCCTACTGTATTATATCCCCCTACTGTATTACCTCCCCCAACTGTATTACCTCCCCCTACTGTATTACCTCCCCCCACTGTATTACCTCCCACTCCCCCCACTGTATTACCTCCCACCCCCTACTGTATTACCTCCCCCTCCTCCTACTGTATTACCTCCCCCACTGTATTACCTCCCCTACTGTATTACCTCCCACCCCCCTACTGTATTACCTCCCCTACTGTATTACCTCCCACCCCCTACTGTATTACCTCCCACTCCTGTATTACCTCCCACTCCCCCTACTGTATTACCTCCCACTCCCCTACTGTATTACCTCCCTTTACTGTATTACCTCTTTCTACTGTATTACCTCCCACTCCCCCTACTGTATTACCTCCCCTACTGTATTACCTCCCCCACTGTATTACCCCCCACTCCCCCTACTGTATTACCTCCCACTCCCCCTACTGTATTACCTCCAACCCCCTACTGTATTACCTCCCACTCCCCCTACTGTATTCCCTCCCACCCCCCTACTGTATTACCTCCCACTCCCCTACTGTATTACCTCCCACTCCCCCTACTGTATTACCTCCCACCCCCCTACTGTATTACCTCCCACTCCCCCTACTGTATTACCTCCCACTCCCCTACTGTATTACCTCCCACCCCCTACTGTATTACCTCCCACTCCCCTACTGTATTACCTCCCACCCCCTACTGTATTACCTCCCACTCCTGTATTACCTCCCACTCCCCCTACTGTATTACCTCCCACTCCCTCCACTGTATTACCTCCCCCTACTGTATTACCTCCCACTCCCCCTACTGTATTACCTCCCACTCCCCCTACTGTATTACCTCCCCTACTGTATTACCTCCCACTCCTGTATTACCTCCCACTCCCCCTACTGTATTACCTCCCACTCCCCCTACTGTATTACCTCCCCTACTGTATTACCTCCCTCTACTGTATTACCTCCCCCTACTGTATTACCTCCCACTCCCCTACTGTATTACCTCCCCCTACTGTATTACCTCCCCCACTGTATTACCCCCCACTCCCCCTACTGTATTACCTCCCACTCCCCCTACTGTATTACCTCCCCCACTGTATTACCTCCCCTACGGTATTACCTCCCCTACTGTATTACCTCCCCTACTGTATTACCTCCCACTTCCCCTACTGTATTACCTCCCACTCCCTTATTACCTCCCCTACTGTAATAATTCCCATTTCCTCTACTGTATTACTTCCCCTACTGTATTACTTCCCTCTACTGTATTAGCTCCCACTCCCCCTACTGTATTACTTCCCTCTACTGTATTACCTCCCACTCCCCCTACTGTATTACCTCCCCCTCCCCCACTGTATTACCTCCCACCTTCCTACTGTATTACCACCCCCACTGTATTACCTCCCACTCCCCCTACTGTATTACCTCCCACTGTATTACCTCCCCCACTGTATTACCTCCCACTCCCCCTACTGTATTACCTCCCACTCCCCCTACTGTATTACCTCCCACTCCCCCACTGTATTACCTCCCACTCCCCTACTGTATTACCTCCCCCTCCTCCTACTGTATTACCTCCCCCACTGTATTACCTCCCCTACTGTATTACCTCCCACCCCCCTACTGTATTACCTCCCCTACTGTATTACCTCCCACCCCCTACTGTATTACCTCCCACTCCTGTATTACCTCCCACTCCCCCTACTATATTACCTCCCACTCCCCCTACTGTATTACCTCCCCTACTTTATTACCTCCCCTACTGTATTACCTCCCACTCCCCTACTGTATTACCTCCCCTACTGTATTACCTCCCCCACTGTATTACCCCCCACTCCCCCTACTGTATTACCTCCCACTCCCCCTACTGTATTACCTCCCACCCCCTACTGTATTACCTCCCACTCCCCCTACTGTATTACCTCCCACCCCCCTACTGTATTACCTCCCACTCCCCCTACTGTATTACCTCCCACTCCCCCTACTGTATTACCTCCCACCCCCTACTGTATTACCTCCCACTCCCCTACTGTATTACCTCCCACTCCCCCTACTGTATTACCTCCCACCCCCTACTGTATTACCTCCCACTCCCCCTACTGTATTACCTCCCACCCCCTACTGTATTACCTCCCACTCCTGTATTACCTCCCACTCCCCCTACTGTATTACCTCCCACTCCCTCCACTGTATTACCTCCCCTACTGTATTACCTCCCACTCCCCTACTGTATTACCTCCCACTCCCCCTACTGTATTACCTCCCCCTACTGTATTACCTCCCACTCCTGTATTACCTCCCACTCCCCTACTGTATTACCTCCCACTCCCCTACTGTATTACCTCCCCTACTGTATTACCTCCCTCTACTGTATTACCTCCCCTACTGTATTACCTCCCACTCCCCCTACTGTATTACCTCCCCCTACTGTATTACCTCCCCCACTGTATTACCCCCCACTCCCCCTACTGTATTACCTCCCACTCCCCCTACTGTATTACCTCCCCCACTGTATTACCTCCCCCTACGGTATTACCTCCCCTACTGTATTACCTCCCCTACTGTATTACCTCCCACTTCCCCTACTGTATTACCTCCCACTCCCTTATTACCTCCCCTACTGTAATAATTCCCATTTCCTCTACTGTATTACTTCCCCCTACTGTATTACTTCCCTCTACTGTATTACTTCCCACTCCCCTACTGTATTACTTCCCTCTACTGTATTACCTCCCACCTTCCTACTGTATTACCACCCCCACTGTATTACCTCCCCCACTGTATTACCTCCCACTCCCCCACTGTATTACCTCCCACTCCCCCTACTGTATTACCTCCCACTCCCCCTACTGTATTACCTCCCACTCCCTTATTACCTCCCCTACTGTAATAATTCCCATTTCCTCTACTGTATTACTTCCCCTACTGTATTACTTCCCTCTACTGTATTACCTCCCCTCCCCCACTGTATTACCTCCCACCTTCCTACTGTATTACCACCCCCACTGTATTACCTCCCACTCCCCTACTGTATTACCTCCCACTCCCCCTACTGTATTACCTCCCACTCCCCCTACTGTATTACCTCCCACTCCCCTACTGTATTACCTCCCACTCCCCCTACTGTATTACCTCCCACTCCCCCTACTGTATTACCTCCCCCTCCCCCTACTGTATTACCCCCCCCCTATTACCTCCCCCACTGTATTACCTCCCACTCCCCCTACTGTATTACCTCCCACTCCCCTACTGTATTACCTCCCACTCCCCCTACTGTATTACCTCCCACTCCCCCTACTGTTTTACCTCCCCCTACTGTATTACCTCCCCTACTGTATTACCTCCCACTCCCCCTACTGTATTACCTCCCACTCCCCCTACTGTATTACCACCCACTCCCCCTACTGTATTACCTCCCACTCCCCCTACTGTATTACCTCCCACTCCCCTACTGTATTACCTCCCACTCCCCCTACTGTATTACCTCCCACTCCCCCTACTGTATTACCTCCCACTCCCCCTACTGTATTACCTCCCCTACTGTATTACCTCCCCTACTGTATTACCTCCCCCACTGTATTACCTCCCACTCCCCCTACTGTATTACCTCCCACTCCCCCTACTGTATTACCTCCCACTCCCCCTACTGTATTACCTCCCACTCCCCCTACTGTATTACCTCCCACTCCCCCTACTGTTTTACCTCCCACTCCTGTATTACCTCCCCCTCTGCCCACTGTATTACCTCCCACTCCTGTATTACCTTACGTTGCACCCCCCTTCACTGAACCTTCTTCCAGCCAGGACAATGCCAATAAAGACGAAAGAAGATACAGTATACACAAAGCAAACGTGTTACTTCATACCTATCAGCTCACTATGAATCGTAATAATGTAGTTAACCAGATAGTTTAACAGGCAAAAATGACCTTAAACTAATGTTATGCAAGGTAGATGTCAATTCTTTGTGGGTAGCTAGCTAACAATTCTTTGTGGCTATCTTGCTAGCTATCAGTAGTAGCAAAGATTTGTTGTAGCTAGCCAGTTAGCCCTATTGACAGATATTCATATTAACATATCCAGATAAAATATTCTAGTCAGGCAAAATATGAGATGTGAATAGGCAACATTTCATTCTGAAGTTGGGATGTATTTTCTCTCACTTTACCTCAAATAATGGCCAACATTGATTTCAAGAAATGTTGCATAATTTTTTACATGGTTGCGTCATATTTCTTTGCATACTTTCCGTTGAAGCTTGCATCAATGCATGATTAAAAATATGTACAAACGGAGTACGCATTCGAGAAGTTCCCTCTGTGCTTCGTTTCACATACTTTGATTTTGACTCATACTCCGACCCTTCCGTTCACCAATTTGCGAGCTCGGAGCACGGAAGTATGCATTTTGAAAAACCCTGCTTGATTAATGTTGTGAAAGAGCTGTGCCGGACCAGAGTGGGTGATCACTCCCATGAACATCTGGCTGTGACACTTTCCTCTGTTTCTCATGGCCTAGTGAGAACAGATCTAGAATCAGATTATCCTACCCCAATCCCAACCATAACCATTGGAGGGTTGAAATCGTCTATTCCTGTATCAGCGGGTATCTGCGTCAGTGGGGCTTCCCTGTGCTGCTCCTGGCCTAGTAAGAGCTGCTTAGTGTATCAGCGTTGGAACCACGGATGGACTGCTCTGGTCCCTGTCCCACGGGAGACCCCTTGAGCTGGCAGACACACTGGCCCACTTTACCTCCCTCCCTTCTTCTCTCCAGCTGCTGCCAAAATCTCTCCTCCTCTTCTCTCAAGTAGCCTAGTGGTTAGAGCATTGGGTCAGTAACTGAAAGGTTGCTGGATTGAATTAAAAATCTGTCATTCTGCCTCTGAACAAGGCAGTTAACCCACTGTTCCCCGGTAGGCTGTCATTGTAAATAAGAATTTGTTTTTAACTGTCTTGCCTAGTTAAATTAAGGTTCAATTTATATATATATATATAGTTTAAGTCCACCCGGCTGCCATTTAAAGGGGCAGTGAAACACACAACGAGCCATTGTGAAGAGCTAAACTACTTTAGTCACCCATACTTTTTCTTCATTTTTAAATGTAATTTATTGCACATTTATTTATTCAGATTTGTCTCATTAAGTTACATGGATTTTACCTGAGAAACCTGGTAAAGTAAACCTTCACAAATCTTTTTCCAAATCACAATTAAATGTCAGAGTTTGAATGGATGTGGTGACTCCTTACAATAGGATTTTACGCTTTACAATAGGTGGAATGCTACTTTTAAAGTGCTAGCCTAATTCCCTAGTAGACTGCTTCCAACCACACTGCCTGGGTCTTTAAAAGGGTTCATGGCTAATAGATAATGGCTAATTACAAAGTGTTGCTAAATGGGCTAGTGTAGCATAATGAAGTAATTGCTAAGCTGCAGCTAATGCACCTCTACCCAGCACAGTGACTTAATGGCTAATTATATGGAAGTGCTAGTGATGAATGTAATAGTGTCCTCTGTTCTTTAGGCTAACAGTAGATACTGTAGAGAGGAAGAGAGGGAGGGCTGAGGGAGAGTGACTGAAATGGTTGCCTGCTGCCAAGCATGTCAGTGGTATCAGCAGCAGCAGTCATGTTTTGCTCTAGATTCTTTCCAGCTTGTCTCCCTCAGAGCTTGTGGTCCTTTGAGTTTGTGTAGGAGTGGGTTTTAATACAGAGGATCTCTACGGCTTTTTATCCTTGACTCAAAAGCTTTGAGCCTTTTTGATATTGTCTCATCGCTGCAACTCCCCAATGGGCTCGGGGGGCAAAGGTCAAGTCATGCATGGGCCAATTGTGTGCCGCCCTATGGGACTCCTGATCACGGTCAGTTGTGATACAGCCTGGGATCAAACCCGGGTCTGTAGTGATGCCTCTAGCACTGCGATGCAGTGCCTTAGACCACTGCGCCACTCAGGAGGCCTAACCTTTTATTTTAAATCCCTCCAAAAAAACATAACCCAGTCTTTTGGTTTTCAGGGGGAATTATTTCACACAACCAGTGGGTTGTCTAACCCTCTATTTTGGGGACACTGGCCTAAAACTACTCCCCATCTTTCTTCTGCTGTACAGGTGATGTACTGTGCCTTCAGAAAGTATTCATACCACTTTTCTTATTCCACATGTTGTTGTTACAGTCTGAATTCAAAATGTATTCAATATCTTAAAAAATCCACACACACAATGCCCCATAACGACAAAGTGAAAACGTGTTTTTAGCCATTTTCGCAAATGTATTGAGTCAATTCGTGCTAGAATCACCTTTGTCAGTGATTCCAGCTGTGAGTCTTTCTGGGTAAGTCTCTAAGCGCTTTGCACACCTGGATTGTACAATATTTGCCCATTATTTTTTTCAAAGTTCGTCAAGCTCTGTCAATTGGTTGTTGATCATTGCTAGACAACCATTTTCAAATCTTAAATTCACCTTTCAGCAGGACAATGTATCTCCCAGTGTCTGGTGGAAAGCAGACTGAACCAGGTCTTCCTCTAGGTTATTGCTTGTGCTTAGCTCCATTCCTTTTTTTTATCCTGAAAAACTCCCCAGTCCTTAACGATTACAAACATACCCATAACATGATGCATCCACCACTATGCTTGAAAATATGGAGAATGGTACTCTGTAATATGTTGCATTGGATTTGCCTAATGCACTAATTTGGTTAGTATCGTGAAGTAACTACAATGTTGTTGATCCATCCTCAGTTTTCTCCTATCACAGCCATTAAACCCGGTAACTGTTGTAAGTCATCGTTGGCTTCATGGTGAAATCCCTGAGCGGCTTCCTTCCTTGCCGGCAACTGAGTTAGCAAGGAAGGCTGTTTCTTTGTAGTGACTGGGTATATTGATGCAACAGCCAAAGTGTAATTTATAACTTTAGGTGCCCATCTTTGTGAGGCATTGGAATACCTCCCTGGTCTTTGTGGTTGAATCTGTGTTGTAAATTCACTGCTCAACTTCAGGACCTTCCAGATAATTGTGTGTGTTGGGTACAAAGATGAGGTAGTCTTTCAAAAATCATTTAAACACTATTATTGTACGCAGAGTGAGTCCATGCAACTTCTTATGTGACTTGTTAAGCAAATGTTTACTCCTGAACTTATTTAGGCTTGTCATAACAAAGGGGTTGAATACTTATTGATTCAAGACATTTCAGCTTGTCATTTTGAATACATTTTTTAAAGTTGAAAAAAACAATTTCACTTTGACATTATGGGGTATTGTGTATAGGCCAGTGACAAATTTAATACATTTTACATTCAGGCTGTAACACAACAAAATGAGGAAAAAGTCAAGGGGTTTGAATACTTTCTGAAGGCACTGTATGGAGGGAATTCTGGCACAAAATGGCTACAATAAGAGCATCACCTCAGAGGGTGCAGAGCATTGTTAGGTGATGCAGGGCATTGTTAGTGTATGCAGAGCATTGTTAGGGTATGCAGAGCATTGTTAGTGTATGCAGAGCATTGTTAGGGTATGCAGAGCATTGTTAGGGGGTGCAGAGCATTGTTAGGGGGTGCAGAGCATTGTTAGGATATGCAGAGCATTGTTAGGGGGTGCAGAGCATTGTTAGGGGGTGCAGAGCATTGTTAGGATATGCAGAGCATTGTTAGGTGATGCAGAGCATTGTTAGGATATGCAGAGCATTGTTAGGGGTGCAGAGCATTGTTAGGGGTGCAGAGCATTGTTAGGGGGTGCAGCGCATTGTTAGGGTATGCAGAGCATTGTTAGGGGTGCAGAGCATTGTTAGGGGTGCAGGGCATTGTTAGGGGTGCAGAGCATTGTTAGGGGTGCAGAGCATTGTTAGGGGGTGCAGAGCATTGTTAGGGGGTGCAGAGCATTGTTAGGGGTGCAGAGCATTGTTAGGGGTGCAGAGCATTGTTAGGGGGTGCAGAGCATTGTTAGGGGGTGCAGAGCATTGTTAGGGGTGCAGAGCATTGTTAGGGGGTGCAGGGCATTGTTAGGGGTGCAGAGCATTGTTAGGGGGTGCAGGGCATTGTTAGGTGATGCAGGGCATTGTTAGGTGATGCAGGGCATTGTTAGGTGATGCAGGGCATTGTTAGGTGATGCAGAGCATTGTTAGGATATGCAGAGCATTGTTAGGGGGTGCAGAGCATTGTTAGGGGTGCAGAGCATTGTTAGGGGTGCAGCGCATTGTTAGGGTATGCAGAGCATTGTTAGGGGTGCAGAGCATTGTTAGGGGGTGCAGAGCATTGTTTGGGGGTGCAGAGCATTGTTAGGTGATGCAGAGCATTGTTAGGGGTGCAGAGCATTGTTAGGGGTGCAGAGCATTGTTAGGGGGTGCAGAGCATTGTTAGGATGTGCAGAGCATTGTTAGGGTGTGCAGAGAATTGTTAGGATGTGCAGAGCATTGTTAGGGGGTGCAGAGCATTTTTAGGGGTGCAGAGCATTGTTAGGGGTGCAGAGCATTGTTAGGGGGTGCAGAGCATTGTTAGGGGGTGCAGAGCATTGTTAGGGTATGCAGAGCACTGTTAGGGGGTGCAGAGAATTGTTAGGGTGTGCAGAGCATTGTTAGGGTGTGCAGAGAATTGTTAGGGTGTGCAGAGCATTGTTAGGGTGTGCAGAGCATTGTTAAGTCACATTTTCACTTAGTCAAGCATTGATGTCAATGGGAGACAAAGTCAAAACTTGACTACTTTGAAGTTTCAGGATTCACCCATTAGTGAAGTTAGGATGAATTACCTCACAACAGTGGGATATGCTGGAAGAACTGATGAAAGTTGTGGTACATAAATGCAGTCTAATTTATTAC
>NC_056438.1:72938765-72953765 GCF_018296145.1 Oncorhynchus tshawytscha | reverse complement strand
AGACAATATCGCAATATTATTTCTCATGGTATATCGTATCATTTGGACAATATCGCAATATTATTTTTGCACTCGTTGGCTGTACCTGCACCAACACACACCTATATTGTTTCCTTCATAGCTTGTTGTCCATCTTCTTTTTAAATAGGAAGCCAATTAGTTTTCAGCACTTTTATTTCCATGACTGATCAGAACTGGTTTTCTCGTGGCTCTTTCTTGTCCCTATGCAGCAGGCATATGGTGGGTAATATGTTTGTAACATCAAATTGCAATAAAATCACAGTATTGAATCACGATACATTGTGAGAATCACAATCATGGGAATCACAATACATATAGAATCATGAGAATCACAATACATATAGAATCACATTACATATAGAATCATGAGAATCACATTACATATAGAATCATGGGAATCACAATACATATAGAATCATGAGAATCACAATACATATAGAATCACATTACATATAGAATCATGAGAATCACATTACATATAGAATCATGAGAATCACAATACATATAGAATCATGAGAATCACAATACATATAGAATCACAATACATATAGAATCATGAGAATCACATTACATATAGAATCATGAGAATCACAATACATATAGAATCATGAGAATCACAATACATATAGAATCATGAGAATCACATTACATATAGAATCACAATACATATAGAATCATGAGAATCACATTACATATAGAATCATGAGAATCACATTACATATAGAATCACAATACATATAGAATCATGAGAATCACATTACATATAGAATCATGAGAATCACATTACATATAGAATCACAATACATATTGAATCATGAGAATCACATTACATATAGAATCATGAGAATCACATTACATATGGAATCATGAGAATCACAATACATATAGAATCACATTACATATAGAATCATGAGAATCACATTACATATAGAATCACATTACATATAGAATCATGAGAATCACAATACATATAGAATCATGAGAATCACAATACATATAGAATCATGAGAATCACAATACATATAGAATCACATTACATATAGAATCATGAGAATCACATTACATATAGAATCATGAGAATCACATTACATATAGAATCATGAGAATCACAATACATATAGAATCACAATACATATAGAATCATGAGAATCACAATACATATAGAATCACATTACATATAGAATCATGAGAATCACAATACATATAGAATCATGAGAATCACATTACATATAGAATCACAATACATATAGAATCATGAGAATCACAATACATATAGAATCATGAGAATCACATTACATATAGAATCATGAGAATCACAATACATATAGAATCATGAGAATCACAATACATATAGAATCATGAGAATCACATTACATATAGAATCACAATACATATAGAATCATGAGAATCACAATACATATAGAATCACATTACATATAGAATCATGAGAATCACAATACATATAGAATCATGAGAATCACATTACATATAGAATCATGAGAATCACATTACATATAGAATCATGAGAATCACAATACATATAGAATCATGAGAATCACAATACATATAGAATCATGAGAATCACATTACATATAGAATCACAATACATATAGAATCATGAGAATCACATTACATATAGAATCACAATACATATAGAATCATGAGAATCACAATACATATAGAATCATGAGAATCACATTACATATAGAATCATGAGAATCACAATACATATAGAATCATGAGAATCACAATACATATAGAATCATGAGAATCACAATACATATAGAATCATGAGAATCACATTACATATAGAATCACAATACATATAGAATCATGAGAATCACAATACATATAGAATCATGAGAATCACAATACATATAGAATCATGAGAATCACAATACATATAGAATCATGAGAATCACATTACATATAGAATCACAATACATATAGAATCATGAGAATCACAATACATATAGAATCATGAGAATCACAATACATATAGAATCACAATACATATAGAATCATGAGAATCACATTACATATAGAATCATGAGAATCACAATACATATAGAATCACAATACATATAGAATCATGAGAATCACATTACATATAGAATCATGAGAATCACATTACATATGGAATCATGAGAATCACAATACATATAGAATCACATTACATATAGAATCATGAGAATCACATTACATATAGAATCATGAGAATCACATTACATATAGAATCACAATACATATTGAATCATGAGAATCACATTACATATAGAATCATGAGAATCACATTACATATAGAATCACATTACATATAGAATCATGAGAATCACATTACATATAGAATCATGAGAATCACATTACATATTGAATCATGAGAATCACATTACATATAGAATCATGAGAATCACATTACATATAGAATCATGAGAATCACAATACATATAGAATCATGAGAATCACAATAGCATCTTGACTATCCTGAGGCCATCACTGAGCAGAGGGAAGCATCTTGACTATCCTGAGGCCATCACTGAGCAGAGGGAAGCATCTTGACTATCCTGAGGCCATCACTGAGCAGAGGGAAGCATCTTGACTATCCTGAGGCCATCACTGAGCAGAGGGAAGCATCTTGACTATCCTGTGGCCATCACTGAGCAGAGGGAAGCATCTTGACTATCCTGAGGCCATCACTGAGCAGAGGGAAGCATCTTGACTATCCTGAGGCCATCACTGAGCAGAGGGAAGCATCTTGACTATCCTGAGGCCATCACTGAGCAGAGGGAAGCATCTTGACTATCCTGAGGCCATCACTGAGCAGAGGGAAGCATCTTGACTATCCTGAGGCCATCACTGAGCAGAGGGAAGCATCTTGACTATCCTGAGGCCATCACTGAGCAGAGGGAAGCATCTTGACTATCCTGAGGCCATCACTGAGCAGAGGGAAGCATCTT
Organism: Oncorhynchus tshawytscha; assembly: GCF_018296145.1. Taxonomy (NCBI): domain Eukaryota; kingdom Metazoa; phylum Chordata; class Actinopteri; order Salmoniformes; family Salmonidae; genus Oncorhynchus; species Oncorhynchus tshawytscha. Next base: position 72,950,787 of record NC_056438.1, on the reverse strand, counting down.
GACTATCCTGAGGCCATCACTGAGCAGAGGGAAGCATCTTGACTATCCTGTGGCCATCACTGAGCAGAGGGAAGCATCTTGACTATCCTGAGGCCATCACTGAGCAGAGGGAAGCATCTTGACTATCCTGAGGCCATCACTGAGCAGAGGGAAGCATCTTGACTATCCTGAGGCCATCACTGAGCAGAGGGAAGCATCTTGACTATCCTGAGGCCATCACTGAGCAGAGGGAAGCATCTTGACTATCCTGAGGCCATCACTGAGCAGAGGGAAGCATCTTGACTATCCTGAGGCCATCACTGAGCAGAGGGAAGCATCTTGACTATCCTGAGGCCATCACTGAGCAGAGGGAAGCATCTTGACTATCCTGAGGCCATCACTGAGCAGAGGGAAGCATCTTGACTATCCTGAGGCCATCACTGAGCAGAGGGAAGCATCTTGACTATCCTGAGGCCATCACTGAGCAGAGGGAAGCATCTTGACTATCCTGAGGCCATCACTGAGCAGAGGCAGCACAGAGTGACAGATGAGAAGAGAGGCGAGATGAATGGAAAGAGCAATGCCTTTGAGGATGTTACCTGGAAAGGAGAGAGAGTCAGAAGAAGCCCTATCTGTCTTCTTAGAGGGCGTATCATATGTGCGTCCCTGTACTTCAGAAGCCTGCAGTCTGTGCTGAGCAGTAGAGAGTGAACGGGTAACAAGCTAAGATAGAGGGTTATTATACCGAGGTGATTATATTGTAGGTTCACACAGGAGTGAGTTCCCTTCACACAAACCCTCTCCTGCTCTTTCTATGAAACTAATACAAAGCTGTTTGAGAACTGCAGAACTCAGGATCAAATGGTAATATACCGTTTCAATTAAGAAAGTAATGCTGTTCTGTAACTTTGGCTCAAAGTTAGGCACATTTGGCAGGGACATAGTTTAACCAAACTAATGGAATGGGAATTGTCTGCAGAGTAGAGAGGGAGGAAATGGGCAGGTCCATGTGCTGTCCATTGACTGAATTTAAACTGTCCCATTACTCTGACAGCTAGATCTGGGGTGTCACCTGAGCCAGGGGGAGGAATTGGAGAAAGAGAAATGTGGTGATTTTGATTTGATTTAACTAGACAAGTCAGTTAAGAACAAATTCTTATTTACAATGACGGCTTACCCCGGCCAAACCTGGACGGCGCTATTCTGCGCCGCATTATGGGACTCCCAATCACGACCGGTTTAGTGACCCCTCTAGCACTGAGATGCACTGTCTTAGACCGCTGCACCACTCAGTAGGGACAGGAGGGATCGAATTAGTTGTTTCCTGGGTTAACACTTTGATCCAGCTTGTTGCCCATGGCCACAAATCTAGGATCAGCTCATCTTAAACTTTTACCATTAGGGATGGAGCAGCAATTCTGATCTTGAATCAGCTTATAAGGGCAACTTCATCCCATACTGACTAGAATAGTTTTGGTGTGGATGGCTAATTCCCATGGCTTGCTTTAACTTGTATCCCAAATTGCACTCTACTCCCTATATTTCACTATGGTCCCTGGTTAAAACATAGTATGCTACATAGGGAATAGAGTGCTATTTGGGATGCAGGCTTTGTTAATGGATCAGAAGTACATTCTGTGAATGGGGTTACCCCTTTAAGTCTGTGATATAACCACTCACTACTCCCTGCAGAACACCATGACACACCATGACATCACACACACACACACACCTTCCTTTGTGTGTGTTGAGTCCGTAGTGACGGTTACATGACCCAGATCCAGAGGAAAACTCCTTGGCAAGCTTGATGGATAGTTGGCGTTTTAAGTGGAGTGAGTCACACACATACTACGCTGTTATGAAGTGATGTCCTAGATGCAGCTGCTTGCAACAGGCACCTCATCATGATGATACACAGGATGTTGTGATGGAGAGGGTGGGTGGGTGGGTGAGAGGGTGGATGCATGATTTTTAAGAGGAATATATTTCATGCAAATCTCATATTATGGTTCCTTGGAGACCACTGGTGTGTTAGTGTTACTGTGTTTGTGTTACTGTTACTGTGTTACTGTGTTTGTGTTACTGTTACTGTGTTAGTGTTACTGTGTTAGTGTTACTGCGTTAGTGTGTTTGTGTTACTGTGTTACTGTTACTGTGTTTGTGTTACTGTTACTGTGTTTGTGTTACTGTGTTAGTGTGTTACTGCGTTAGTGTTACTGTGTTACTGTGTTAGTGTTACTGTGTTAGTGTGTTACTGCGTTAGTGTGTTACTGCGTTAGTGTTTTACTGTGTTAGTGTGTTACTGTTACTGTGTTACTGTGTTTGTGTTACTGTTACTGTGTTAGTGTTACTGTGTTAGTGTTACTGCGTTAGTGTGTTACTGCGTTAGTGTTTTACTGTGTTAGTGTGTTAGTGTTACTGTGTTTGTGTTACTATTACTGTGTTAGTGTTACTGCGTTAGTGTTACTGTGTTAGTGTTACTGCGTTAGTGTGTTACTGCGTTAGTGTTTTACTGTGTTAGTGTGTTACTGTGTTAGTGTTACTGTGTTAGTGTGTTAGTGTTACTGTGTTAGTGTGTTACTGTGTTTGTGTTACTGTGTTAGTGTTACTGTGTTAGTGTGTTACTGTGTTAGTGTTACTGTGTTAGTGTGTTAGTGTTACTGTGTCAGTGTGTTACTGTGTTTGTGTTACTGTGTTAGTGTTACTGTGTTAGTGTGTTACTGCGTTAGTGTTACTGTGTTAGTGGTACTGCGTTAGTGTGTTACTGCATTAGTGTTTTAGTGTGTTAGTGTTACTGTGTTAGTGTTACTGTGTTAGTGTGTTACTGCGTTAGTGTGTTAGTGTGTTAGTGTTAATGTGTTAGTGTTACTGTGTCAGTGTGTTACTGTGTTAGTATGTTACTGTGTTAGTGTGTTAGTGTTACTGTGTTAGTGTGTTACTGTGTTAGTGTGTTACTGTGTTAGTGTGTTACTGAGTTAGTGTTACTGTGTTAGTATGTTACTGTGTTTGTGTTACTGTGTTAGTGTTACTGTGTTAGTGTTACTGTGTTAGTATGTTAGTGTTGCTGTGTTAGTCTTAGTGTGTTAGTGTGTTAGTGTTACTGTGTTAGTATGTTAGTGTTACTGTGTCAGTGTGTTTGTGTTGCTGTGTTAGTGTTACTGTGTTAGTGTGTTAGTGTTACTGTGATAGTGTGTTAGTTAGTGTGTTACTGTGTTAGTGTGTTACTGTGTTACTGTGTTAGTATGTTAGTGTGTTAGTGTGTTACTGAGTTAGTGTTACTGTGTTAGTATGTTACTGTGTTTGTGTTACTGTGTTAGTGTTAGTGTGTTAGTGTTACTGTGTTAGTATGTTAGTGTTACTGTGTCAGTGTGTTTGTGTTGCTGTGTTAGTGTTACTGTGTTAGTGTGTTAGTGTTACTGTGATAGTGTGTTAGTGTTACTGTGATAGTGTGTTAGTTAGTGTGTTACTGTGTTAGTGTGTTACTGCGTTAGTATGTTACTGTGTTACTGTGTTAGTGTTTCTGTGTTAGTGTTACTGTGTTAGTGTGTTTGTGTTACTGTGTTAGTGTTACTGTGTTAGTGTTACTGTGTTCCTGTGTTAGTGTTACTGTATTAGTGTGTTGCTGTGTTAGTATGTTACTGTGTTACTGTGTTAGTGTTTCTGTGTTAGTGTTACTGTGTTAGTGTGTTTGTGTTACTGTGTTAGTGTTACTGTGTTAGTGTGTTCCTGTGTTAGTGTTAGTGTGTTTGTGTGTTAGTGTTACGGTGTTAGTGTGTTTGTGTGTTAGTGTTACGGTGTTAGTGTGTTTGTGTGTTAGTGTTACGGTGTTAGTGTGTTAGTGTTACTGTGTTAGTGTTACTGTGTTAGTGTGTTAGTGTTAGTGTGTTAGTGTTACTGTGTAAGTGTTAGTGTGTTAGTGTGTTAGTGTTGTTGTGTTAGTGTGTTAGTGTTGCTGTGTTAGTGTTACTGTGTTAGTGTGTTGGTGTTACGGTGTTAGTGTGTTCGTGTTAATGTGTTAGTGTGTTTGTGTTACTGTGATACTGTGTTAGTGTGTTAGTGTGATAGTGTTGCTGTGTTAGTGTTAGTGTGTTACTGTGTTAGTGTGTTACTGTATTAGTGTGTTTGTGTGTTGCTGTGTTAGTGTTACTGTGTTAGTGTTACTGTATTAGTGTGTTGCTGTGTTAGTGTTACGGTGTTAGTGTGTTAGTGTGTTAGTGTTACGGTGTTAGTGTGTTTGTGTTAGTGTGTTCGTGTGTTAGTGTTACGGTGTTAGTGTGTTCGTGTTAGTGTGTTACTGTGTTAGTGTGTTCGTGTTACTGTATTAGTGTGTTAGTGTTAGTGTGTTAGTGTTACTGTGCTAGTGTTAGTGTGTTACTTTGTTAGTGTTACTGTGTTACTGTGTTAGTGTTACTGTGCTAGTGTTAGTGTGTTACTTTGTTAGTGTGTTTGTGTTAGTGTTAGTTATGATCACCACTTTATTTTCAGAATGTGAAATGTCAGAATAATAGTAGAGAATAATTTATTTCAGCTTTTATTTCTTTCATCACATTCCCAGTGGGTCAGAAGTTTACATACACTCAATTAGCATTTTGTAGCATTGCCTTTAAATTGATTAACTTGGGTCAAACGTTTCGGGTAGCTTTTCACAAGCTCCCACAATAGGTTGGGTGAATCTTGTCCCATTCCTCCTGACAGAGCTGGTGTAACTAAGTCAGGTTTGTAGGCCTCCTTGCTCGCACACGCTTTTTCAGTTCTGCCCACATATTTTCTATGGGATTGAGGTCAGGGCTTTGTGATAGCCACTCCAATACCTTGACTTTGTTGTCCTTAAGCCATTTTGCCACAACCTTGGAAGTATGCTTGGGGTCATTGTCCATTTGGAAGACCCATTTGCGACCAAGCTTTAACTTCCTGACTGATGTCTTGAGCTGTTGCTTCAATAAATGCACATAATTTTCCATCCTCATGACGCCATCTATTTTGTGAAGTGCATCAGTCCCTCCTGCAGCAAAGCACCCCCACAACATGATGCTGCTACCTCCATGCTTCACGGTTGGGATGGTGTTCTTCGGCTTGCAAGCATCCCCCTTTTTCCTCCAAACATAACGATGGTCATTATGGCCAAACAGTTCTAATTTTGTTTCATCAGACCAGAGGACATTTCTCCAAAAAGTACAATCTTTGTCCCCATTGTCACGACTTCTGCCAAAGTCATTGCCTCTCCTTGTTCGGGCGGTGCTCGGCGGTCGACGTCACCGGTCTTCTAGCCATCATTGATACATTTTTCATTTTCCATTGGTTTTGTCTTGTCTTCCCACACACCTGTTTTCAATCCCACTCATTACCTGTTGTGTATATAACCCTCTGTTTCCCCTCATGTCTTTGTCAGAAATTGTTTTATTGTCAGTGTAGTTTTATGTTGTATAGGTGCGCGTCGGGTCCTCGTACCCATGTTTGTTTATGTCTTTTAGTGTTATGGAGCATGTTACGTGGTCAATTATTAAAAGACTCCATTTACACTCCATTTTCACTCTCCTGCGCCTGACTTCCCTGCCACCTATACACATGACGCTGACACCCATGTGCAGTTGCAAACTGTAGTCTGGCTTTTTTATGGCGGTTTTGGAGCAGTGGCTTCTTCCTTGCTGAGCAGCCTGTCACGTTATGTCGATATTGGACTCTTTTTACTGTGGATATAGATACTTTTGTACCGGTTTCCTCCAGCATCTTCACAAGGTCCTTTGCTGTTGTTCTGGGATTGATTTGCACTTTTTGCATCAAAGTACGTTCATCTCTAGAAGACAGAACGCATCTCCTTCCTGAGCGGTATGATGGCTGCGTGGACCCATGGTGTTTATACTTGCATACTATTGTTTGTACAGATGAACGTGGTTCCTTCAGGCGTTTGGAAATTGCTCCCAAGGATGAACCAGACTTGTGGAGGTCTATAATTTTTTTTCTGGGGTCTTGGCTGATTTCTTTTTTGATTTTCCAATGATGTCAAGCAAAGAGGTAGGCCTTCAAATACATCCACAGGTACACCTCCAGTTGACTCAAATGATGTCAATTGGCCTATTAGAAGCTACTAAAGCCATGACATCATTTTCCAAGCTGTTTAAATGCACAGTCAACTCACAGTATGTAAACTCTGGCCCACTGGAATTGTGGTACAGTGAATTATAAGTGAAATAATCTGTCTGTAAACAATTGTTGGAAAGATTACTTGTGTCATGCACACAGTAGATGTCCTAACCGACTTACCAAAACTATTGTTTGTTAACAAGAAATTTGTGTAGTGGTTGATAAACAAGTTTTAATGACTCCAGCCCAAGTGAATTTAAACTTCTGACTTCAACTGTATATAATTGGTTCTGAGTTTGTTTTTATATTTCAACCTGCATGTCCTGATCGCTTCTGGGTGGAAAAAATAAACGTGCGCGCAATGGCGCACGCAGATGAACGCGTGCGGTCTGGTCAGCATGTAAGCGTTTCACTGGAAGGTCTACCTACACCTGTTTCACTGTTCATTTGAAATGTGTTAAACCAGCTGGGGCAGCGTCTCTCCACTCTAGGAGCAGGTTGTCACTGGATCACAACAGTGTTGTTCTTGTCTATGATCCAACGATGAGCCACAACAGTGTTGTTCTTCAAATCAAATCAAATTGTATTTGTCACATACACATGGTTAGCAGATGTTAATGCGAGTGTAGCGAAATGCTTGTGCTTCTAGTTCTGACAATGCAGTAATAACCAACAAGTAATCTAGCTAACAATTCCAAAACTACTACCTTATAGACACAAGTGTAAGGGGATAAAGAATATGTACATAAAGATATATGAGTGAGTGAGGGTACAGAGCGGCATAGGCAAGATACAGTAGATGGTATTGAGTGCAGTATATACATATGAGATGAGTATGTAAACAAAGTGGCATAGTTAAAGTGGCTAGTGATACATGTATTACATAAAGATGCAGTAGATGATATAGAGTACAGTATATACATATACATATGAGATGAATAATGTAGGGTATGTAAACATTATATTAGGTAGCATTGTTTAAATTGGCTAGTGATATATTTTACATCATTTCCCATCAATTCCCATTATTAAAGTGGCTGGAGTTGAGTCAGTGTGTTGGCAGCAGCCACTCAATGTTAGTGGTGGCTGTTTAACAGTCTGATGGCCTTGAGATAGAAGCTGTTTTTCAGTCTCTCGGTCCCAGCTTTGATGCACCTGTACTGACCTCGCCTTCTGGATGATAGCGGGGTGAACAGGCAGTGGCTTGGGTGGTTGTTGTCCTTGATGATCTTTATGGCCTTCCTGTGACATCGGGTGGTGTAGGTGTCCTGGAGGGCAGGTAGTTTGCCCCCGGTGATGCGTTGTGCAGACCTCACTACCCTCTGGAGAGCCTTACGGTTGTGGGCGGAGCAGTTGCCGTACCAGGCGGTGATACAGCCCAACAGGATGCTCTCGATTGTGCATCTGTAGAAGTTTGTGAGTGTTTTTGGTGACAAGCCGAATTTCTTCAGCCTCCTGAGGTTGAAGAGGCGCTGCTGCGCCTTCTTCACGATGCTGTCTGTGTGGGTGGACCAATTCAGTTTGTCTATGATGTGTACGACGAGGAACTTAAAACTTACTACCCTCTCCACTACTGTTCCATCAATGTGGATAGGGGGTGTTCCCTCTGCTGTTTCCTGAAGTCCACAATCATCTCCTTAGTTTTGTTGACGTTGAGTGTGAGGTTATTTTCCTGACACCACACTCCGAGGGCCCTCACCTCCTCCCTGTAGGCCGTCTCGTCGTTGTTGGTAATCAAGCCTACCACTGTTGTGTCATCCGCAAACTTGATGATTGAGTTGGAGGCTTGCGTGGCCACACAGTCGTGGGTGAACAGGGAGTACAGGAGAGGGCTCAGAACGCACCCTTGTGGGGCCCCAGTGTTGAGGATCAGCGGGGTGGAGATGTTGTTGCCTACCCTCACCACCTGGGGGCGGCCCGTCAGGAAGTCCAGTACCCAGTTGCACAGGGCGGGGTCGAGAACCAGGGTTTCGAGCTTGATGACGAACTTGGAGGGCACTATGGTGTTAAATGCCGAGCTGTAGTCGATGAACAGCATTCTCTTCTTGTCTATGATCCAACGATGAGCCACAACAGTGTTGTTGTCTATGATCCAACGATGAGCCACAACAGTGTTGTTCTTGTCTATGATCCAACGATGAGCCACAACAGTGTTGTTCCTGTCTATGATCCAACGATGAGCCACAACAGTGTTGTTCTTGTCTATGATCCAACGATGACCCACAACAGTGTTGTTCATGTCTATGAACCAACGATGAACCCCAACAATGTTGTTCTTGTCTATAATCCAACGATGAGCCACAACAGTGTTGTTGTCTATGATCCAACTATGAGTCACAACAGTGTTGTTCTTGTCTATGATCCAACGATGAGCCACAACAATTGTTGTTCTTGTCTATGATCCAACGATGAGTCACAACAGTGTTGTTCTTGTCTATGATCCAACGATGAGCCACAACAGTGTTGTTGTCTATAATCCAACTATGAGTCACAAAAGTGTTGTTCTTGTCTATGATCCAACTATGAGTCACAACAGTGTTGTTCTTGTTTATGATCCAACTATGAGTCACAACAGTGTTGTTCTTGTTTATGATTCAACTATGAGTCACAACAGTAGGACAGTAACACTTGAGCTGAATTCCTGCAAATACTCTTTGTTGTTTCCATCCAATTCGCTCATCCTTTCCCATGTTATTATTATTAAAAACATTTTAATCCCTTTGTTTGTATTTGTTTGTGTGTGTCTGGTGTGTAGTGGGTGGGGGGACTTCCCCCTGCATGCAGTCTCAGCAGTTGGCAACAAGGCAATTAACCCAAAACAATCTCATTAACAGAGAGGAGGAATTACAGCACACTAAGCCCCAATTACCTACCACACACACACACACACACATGCAAACGCACATCATCAAACTCACATCATCGCATTCGTTTCTCATCACTGCATTCAACACTATGTTTTAGATTAGGTACTTTTGCACTAATCACATATTGTGCCATTGGTGCCCATGGCAGTGAACTGTGACGCATGTCTCCATATGTGTTATGGTGACATAAGCATTCTAAGTGCTGAGCCCCTAGGTCATACAAGCCCTGTAAATGGAACACGTTCATCTCAGTGATATGAATCATGTGTTAGGACACAGTGATGGTTCATCTCAGTGATATGAATCATGTGTTAGGACACAGTGATGGTTCATCTCAGTGATATAAATCATGTGTTAGGACACAGTGATGGTTCATCTCAGTGATATGAATCATGTGTTAAGACACAGTGATGGTTCATCTCAGTGATATAAATCATGTGTTAAGACACAGTGATGGTTCATCTCAGTGATATAAATCATGTGTTAGGACACAGTAATGCATTCATTGAAATGGCACCCTCTTATCTTCTTTCATTCACCTGCTCACATTTGAAAACACCAGGGATTGAAGCTATATACAGGTAGTACCAGTACTATAACACCAGGGATTGAAGCTATATACAGGTAGTACCAGTACTATAACACCAGGGATTGAAGCTATATACAGGTAGTACCAGTACTATAACACCAGGGATTGAAGCTATATACAGGTAGTACCAATACCATAACACCAGGGATTGAAGCTATATACAGGTAGTACCAATACCATAACACCAGGGATTGAAGCTATATACAGGTAGTACCAGTACTATAACACCAGGGATTGAAGCTATATACAGGTAGTACCAGTACCATAACACCAGGGATTGAAGCTATATACAGGTAGTACCAATACCATAACACCAGGGATTGAAGCTATATACAGGTAGTACCAGTACTATAACACCAGGGATTGAACAATATACAGGTAGTACCAGTACCATAACACCAGGGATTGAACAATATACAGGTAGTACCAGTACTATAACACCAGGGATTGAAGGACCAATAGGGAAGGAAACAGTCCAGAGGACTTGCTTTCACCAGCCCAACTCTTCCATATCGGTGAGAATGAAGGGAAAGGAGATGGAAGCCACTTTAGACTGTTGAGATGCACACTTTAACCTTAGACTATTGAGATGCAACCTTTAATATTAGACTACTGAGATGCGACCTTTAACATTAGACTACCGAGAAGAAACCTTTAACATTAGACTATTGAGATGCAACCTTTAACAACCTTTAACATTAGACTATTGAGATGCAACCTTTAACATTAAACTATTGAGATGCAACCTTTAACCTCTCTGGTACAAGCGAGCGTCCCACCTCGACAACAGCCAGTGAGTTTGCAGGGCGCCAAATTCAAAACAACAGAAATCCCATCATTAAAATTCCTCAAACATACAAGTATTATCCACCATTTTCAAGATAAACGTCGTGTAAATCCAACCACATTGTCCGATTTCAAAAAGGCTTTACTGCGAAAGCACACCGTGCAATTATGTTAGGTCAGCACCTAGTCACAGAAAACCATACAGCCATTTTTCCAGCCAAAGAGAGGAGTCACAAAAAGAAAAATGGTGGAAATAGAAATAGAGATAAAATGAATCACTAAACTTTGATGATCTTCATCAGATGACACTCATAGTACTTCATATTACACAATATATGTATGTTTTGTTCGATAAAGTTCATATTTATATCCAAAAATCTCAGTTTAAATTGGCGTGTTATGGTCAGAAATGCATTGTCTCAAACAAACATCCGATGAAAGTGCAGAGAGCCACATCAAATTACAGAAATACTAATCTTAAACATTGATAAACTATACAAGTGTTATGCATGGAAATATAGAAAATCTTCTCCTTAATGCAACCTCTGTGTCAGATTTCAAAAAGGCTTTACGGAGAAAGCACACTTTGCGATTATGTTAGGTCAGCACCTAGCCACAGAAACCCATACAGCCATTTTCCAACCAAGGAGAGTGTCACAAAAGTCAGAAATAGCATTAAAATAAATCACTTACCTTTGATGATCTTCATCTGGTGGCACTCCCAGGTCTCCATGTTAGACAATAAATGTTTGTTTTGTTCGATAATGTCCTTCTTTATGACCAAATACCTCCTTTTTGTTTGCGTGTTTTGTCCAGTAATCCGAATGCTTAATAAGGCGTGTGCACTAAGTCCAGATGAAAAGTTTTTAAAATGTACAATAAAAGTTAGTAGAAACATGCCAAACGATGTTGAAAATCAATCCTCCGGTTGTTTTTGTCATAAATAATCAAAAATATTTCAACCGGACAAATGCTTCGTCAATAGGAAAGGAGAATCAAGAAAGGCGCGTTCCCAATCAGGCACATGGCTGATGAATGGAAATTTCCACTGGCCTCTCATTGAAAGTGCTGTATCTCCCTCGTTTTTCAGAGTAAAAGCCTGAAACAATGCCTAAAGACTGGCCACATGTAGAAGAAGCCACAGAGCTCGTGAACTGGGTCCTTAGTCTTTGTATGGTGGATCGGCTTTCAATGGAAAAACAGCCTTTCAAAATAATAGTACTTCCTGGTTGGATTTTCCTTGGGTTTCACCTGTCATATCAGTTCTGTTATACTCACAGACATTATTTTAGAGTGTTTTCTATCCAAATCTGCTAATTCTATGCATATCCTATCTTCTGGGCCTGAGTAGCAGGCAGTTTAATTTGGGCACGCTTTTCATCCAAAAATCCGAATGCTGCCCCCTACATTAGTGAAGTTAACATTAGACTATTGAGATGCAACCTTTAACCTTAGACTATTGAGATGTGACCTTTAACCTTAGACTATTGAGATGTGACCTTTAACATTAGACTATTGAGATGCGACCTTTAACCTTAGACTATTGAGATGCAACCTTTAACATTAGACTATTGAGATGCAACCTTTAACATTAGACTCATGACAGTCTCCTGTTTGTCACCAAGTGCATGTAAGGACTCCCTGGGGTTGTTAAGCAATAAACTTGCTCTATGCCACTGCTCACAGCCATGTTCACTGCCAAGAATATGATGCGCAAGAG
>NC_056438.1:72918765-72933765 GCF_018296145.1 Oncorhynchus tshawytscha | reverse complement strand
AGTCTGCTTAAAGTAATAACACACAAACACAGTCTGCTTAAAGTAATAACACACAAACACAGTCTGCTTAAAGTAATAACACACAAACACAGTCTGCTTAAAGTAATAACACACAAACACAGTCTGCTTAAAGTAATAACACACAAACACAGTCTGCTTAAAGTAATAACACACAAACACAGTCTGCTTAAAGTAATAACACACAAACACAGTCTGCTTAAAGTAATAACACACAAACACAGTCTGCTTAAAGTAATAACACACAAACACAGTCTGCTTAAAGTAATAACACACAAACACAGTCTGCTTAAAGTAATAACACACAAACACAGTCTGCTTAAAACACACAAACACAGTCTGCTTAAAGTAATAACACACAAACACAGTCTGCTTAAAGTAATAACACACAAACACAGTCTGCTTAAAGTAATAACACACAAACACAGTCTGCTTAAAGTAATAACACACAAACACAGTCTGCTTAAAGTAATAACACACAAACACAGTCTGCTTAAAGTAATAACACACAAACACAGTCTGCTTAAAGTAATAACACACAAACACAGTCTGCTTAAAGTAATAACACACAAACACAGTCTGCTTAAAGTAATAACACACAAACACAGTCTGCTTAAAGTAATAACTTAAAGTAATAACACAAACACAGTCTGCTTAAAGTAATAACACACAAACACAGTCTGCTTAAAGTAATAACACACAAACACAGTCTGCTTAAAGTAATAACACACAAACACAGTCTGCTTAAAGTAATAACACACAAACACAGTCTGCTTAAAACACACAAACACAGTCTGCTTAAAGTAATAACACACAAACACAGTCTGCTTAAAGTAATAACACACAAACACAGTCTGCTTAAAGTAATAACACACAAACACAGTCTGCTTAAAGTAATAACACACAAACACAGTCTGCTTAAAGTAATAACACACAAACACAGTCTGCTTAAAGTAATAACACACAAACACAGTCTGCTTAAAGTAATAACACACAAACACAGTCTGCTTAAAGTAATAACACACAAACACAGTCTGCTTAAAGTAATAACACACAAACACAGTCTGCTTAAAGTAATAACACACAAACACAGTCTGCTTTAAAACACACAAACACAGTCTGCTTAAAGTAATAACACACAAACACAGTCTGCTTAAAGTAATAACACACAAACACAGTCTGCTTAAAGTAATAACACACAAACACAGTCTGCTTAAAACACACAAACACAGTCTGCTTTAAAACACACAAACACAGTCTGCTTAAAGTAATAACACACAAACACAGTCTGCTTAAAGTAATAACACACAAACACAGTCTGCTTAAAGTTAACACACAAACACAAAGTAATAACACACAAACACAGTCTGCTTAAAGTAATAACACACAAACACAGTCTGCTTAAAGTAATAACACACAAACACAGTCTGCTTAAAGTAATAACACACAAACACAGTCTGCTTAAAACACACAAACACAGTCTGCTTAAAGTAATAACACACAAACACAGTCTGCTTAAAGTAATAACACACAAACACAGTCTGCTTAAAGTAATAACACACAAACACAGTCTGCTTAAAGTAATAACACACAAACACAGTCTGCTTAAAGTAATAACACACAAACACAGTCTGCTTAAAGTAAAACACACAAACACAGTCTGCTTAAAGTAATAACACACAAACACAGTCTGCTTAAAGTAATAACACACAAACACAGTCTGCTTAAAGTAATAACACACAAACACAGTCTGCTTAAAGTAAAACACACAAACACAGTCTGCTTAAAGTAATAACACACAAACACAGTCTGCTTAAAGTAATAACACACAAACACAGTCTGCTTAAAGTAATAACACACAAAACACAGTCACACAAACACAGCTTAAAGTAATAACACACAAACACAGTCTGCTTAAAGTAATAACACACAAACACAGTCTGCTTAAAGTAATAACACACAAACACAGTCTGCTTAAAGTAATAACACACAAACACAGTCTGCTTAAAGTAATAACACACAAACACAGTCTGCTTAAAGTAATAACACACAAACACAGTCTGCTTAAAGTAATAACACACAAACACAGTCTGCTTAAAGTAATAACACACAAACACAGTCTGCTTAAAGTAATAACACACAAACACAGTCTGCTTAAAACACACAAACACAGTCTGCTTAAAGTAATAACACACAAACACAGTCTGCTTAAAGTAATAACACACAAACACAGTCTGCTTAAAGTAATAACACACAAACACAGTCTGCTTAAAGTAATAACACACAAACACAGTCTGCTTAAAGTAATAACACACAAACACAGTCTGCTTAAAGTAATAACACACAAACACAGTCTGCTTAAAACACACAAACACAGTCTGCTTAAAGTAATAACACACAAACACAGTCTGCTTAAAGTAATAACACACAAACACAGTCTGCTTAAAACACACAAACACAGTCTGCTTAAAGTAATAACACACAAACACAGTCTGCTTAAAGTAATAACACACAAACACAGTCTGCTTAAAGTAATAACACACAAACACAGTCTGCTTAAAACACACAAACACAGTCTGCTTAAAGTAATAACACACAAACACAGTCTGCTTAAAGTAATAACAAACAAACACAGTCTGCTTAAAGTAATAACACACAAACACAGTCTGCTTAAAGTAATAACACACAAACACAGTCTGCTTAAAGTAATAACACACAAACACAGTCTGCTTAAAGTAATAACACACAAACACAGTCTGCTTAAAGTAATAACACACAAACACAGTCTGCTTAAAGTAATAACACACAAACACAGTCTGCTTAAAAACACACAAACACAGTCTGCTTAAAGTAATAACACACAAACACAGTCTGCTTAAAGTAATAACACACAAACACAGTCTCTTAAAGTAATAACACACAAACACAGTCTGCTTAAAGTAATAACACACAAACACAGTCTGCTTAAAGTAATAACACACAAACACAGTCTGCTTAAAACACACAAACACAGTCTGCTTAACACACAAAAAGTAATAACACACAAACACAGTCTGCTTAAAGTAATAACACACAAACACAGTCTGCTTAAAGTAATAACACACAAACACAGTCTGCTTAAAGTAATAACACACAAACACAGTCTGCTTAAAGTAATAACACACAAACACAGTCTGCTTAAAGTAATAACACACAAACACAGTCTGCTTAAAGTAATAACACACAAACACATAACACACAAACACAGTCTGCTTAAAGTAATAACACACAAACACAGTCTGCTTAAAGTAATAACACACAAACACAGTCTGCTTAAAGTTAAAGTAATAACACACAAACACAGTCTGCTTAATAACACACAAAAAGTAAGTAACACACAAACACAGTCTGCTTAAAGTAATAACACACAAACACAGTCTGCTTAAAGTAATAACACACAAACACAGTCTGCTTAAAGTAATAACACACAAACACAGTCTGCTTAAAGTAAAACACACAAACACAGTCTGCTTAAAGTAATAACACACAAACACAGTCTGCTTAAAGTAATAACACACAAACACAGTCTGCTTAAAGTAATAACACACAAACACAGTCTGCTTAAAGTAATAACACACAAACACAGTCTGCTTAAAGTAATAACACACAAACACAGTCTGCTTAAAGTAATAACACACAAACACAGTCTGCTTAAAGTAATAACACACAAACACAGTCTGCTTAAAGTAATAACACACAAACACAGTCTGCTTAAAGTTAAAAACACAAACACAGTCTGCTTAAAGTAATAACACACAAACACAGTCTGCTTAAAGTAATAACACACAAACACAGTCTGCTTAAAGTAATAACACACAAACACAGTCTGCTTAAAGTAATAACACACAAACACAGTCTGCTTAAAGTAATAACACACAAACACAGTCTGCTTAAAGTAATAACACACAAACACAGTCTGCTTAAAGTAATAACACACAAACACAGTCTGCTTAAAGTAATAACACACAAACACAGTCTGCTTAAAGTAATAACACACAAACACAGTCTGCTTAAAGTAATAACACACAAACACAGTCTGCTTAAAGTAATAACACACAAACACAGTCTGCTTAAAGTAATAACACACAAACACAGTCTGCTTAAAACACACAAACACAGTCTGCTTAAAGTAAAACACACAAACACAGTCTGCTTAAAACACACAAAAAGTAATAACACACAAACACAGTCTGCTTAAAGTAATAACACACAAACACAGTCTGCTTAAAGTAATAACACACAAACACAGTCTGCTTAAAGTAATAACACACAAACACAGTCTGCTTAAAGTAATAACACACAAACACAGTCTGCTTAAAGTAATAACACACAAACACACACACAAACACAGTCTGCTTAAAACACACAAACACAGTCTGCTTAAAGTAATAACACACAAACACAGTCTGCTTAAAGTAATAACACACAAACACAGTCTGCTTAAACACACAAACACAGTCTGCTTAAAGTAATAACACACAAACACAGTCTGCTTAAAGTAATAACACACAAACACAGTCTGCTTAAAGTAATAACACACAAACACAGTCTGCTTAAAGTAATAACACACAAACACAGTCTGCTTAAAGTAAAACACACAAACACAGTCTGCTTAAAACACACAAACACAGTCTGCTTAAAGTAATAACACACAAACACAGTCTGCTTAAAGTAATAACACACAAACACAGTCTGCTTAAAGTAATAACACACAAACACAGTCTGCTTAAAGTAATAACACACAAACACAGTCTGCTTAAAGTAATAACACACAAACACAGTCTGCTTAAAGTAATAACACACAAACACAGTCTGCTTAAAGTAATAACACACAAACACAGTCTGCTTAAAGTAATAACACACAAACACAGTCTGCTTAAAACACACAAACACAGTCTGCTTAAAGTAAAACAACAAACACAGTCTGCTTAAACAAACACAGTCTGCTTAAAGTAAAACACACAAACACAGTCTGCTTAAAACACACAAACACAGTCTGCTTAAAGTAATAACACACAAACACAGTCTGCTTAAAGTAATAACACACAAACACAGTCTGCTTAAAGTAATAACACACAAACACACAAACACAGTCTGCTTAAAGTAATAACACACAAACACAGTCTGCTTAAAGTAAAACACACAAACACAGTCTGCTTAAAGTAATAACACACAAACACAGTCTGCTTTAAAACACACAAACACAGTCTGCTTAAAGTAATAACACACAAACACAGTCTGCTTAAAGTAATAACACACAAACACAGTCTGCTTAAAAAACACACAAACACAGTCTGCTTAAAGTAATAACACACAAACACAGTCTGCTTAAAGTAATAACACACAAACACAGTCTGCTTAAAGTAATAACACACAAACACAGTCTGCTTAAAACACACAAACACAGTCTGCTTAAAGTAATAACACACAAACACAGTCTGCTTAAATAACACAAACACAGTCTGCTTAAAACAACAAACACAGTCAAACACAGTCTGCTTAAAGTAAACACACAAACACAGTCTGCTTAAAGTAATAACACACAAACACAGTCTGCTTAAAGTAATAACACACAAACACAGTCTGCTTAAAGTAATAACACACAAACACAGTCTGCTTAAAGTAATAACACACAAACACAGTCTGCTTAAAGTAATAACACACAAACACAGTCTGCTTAAAGTAATAACACACAAACACAGTCTGCTTAAAGTAATAACACACAAACACAGTCTGCTTAAAGTAATAACACACAAACACAGTCTGCTTAAAGTAATAACACACAAACACAGTCTGCTTAAAGTAATAACACACAAACACAGTCTGCTTAAAACACACAAACACAGTCTGCTTAAAGTAATAACACACAAACACAGTCTGCTTAAAGTAATAACACACAAACACAGTCTGCTTAAAGTAATAACACACAAACACAGTCTGCTTAAAGTAATAACACACAAACACAGTCTGCTTAAAGTAATAACACACAAACACAGTCTGCTTAAAACACACAAACACAGTCTGCTTAAAGTAATAACACACAAACACAGTCTGCTTAAAGTAATAACACACAAACACAGTCTGCTTAAAACACACAAACACAGTCTGCTTAAAGTAATAACACACAAACACAGTCTGCTTAAAGTAATAACACACAAACACAGTCTGCTTAAAACACACAAACACAGTCTGCTTAAAACACACAAACACAGTCTGCTTAAAGTAATAACACACAAACACAGTCTGCTTAAAGTAATAACACACAAACACAGTCTGCTTAAAGTAATAACACACAAACACAGTCTGCTTAAAGTAATAACACACAAACACAGTCTGCTTAAAGTAATAACACACAAACACAGTCTGCTTAAAGTAATAACACACAAACACAGTCTGCTTAAAGTAATAACACACAAACACAGTCTGCTTTAAAACACACAAACACAGTCTGCTTAAAGTAATAACACACAAACACAGTCTGCTTAAAAAGTAATAACACACAAACACAGTCTGCTTAAAGTAATAACACACAAACACAGTCTGCTTAAAGTAATAACACACAAACACAGTCTGCTTAAAGTAATAACACACAAACACAGTCTGCTTAAAGTAATAACACACAAACACAGTCTGCTTAAAACACACAAACACAGTCTGCTTAAAGTAATAACACACAAACACAGTCTGCTTAAAGTAATAACACACAAACACAGTCTGCTTAAAGTAATAACACACAAACACAGTCTGCTTAAAGTAATAACACACAAACACAGTCTGCTTAAAGTAATAACACACAAACACAGTCTGCTTAAAGTAATAACACACAAACACAGTCTGCTTAAAACACACAAACACAGTCTGCTTAAAGTAATAACACACAAACACAGTCTGCTTAAAGTAATAACACACAAACACAGTCTGCTTAAAGTAATAACACACAAACACAGTCTGCTTAAAGTAATAACACACAAACACAGTCTGCTTAAAGTAATAACACAAACACAGTCTGCTTAAAACACACAAACACAGTCTGCTTAAAGTAATAACACACAAACACAGTCTGCTTAAAGTAATAACACACAAACACAGTCTGCTTTAAAACACACAAACACAGTCTGCTTAAAGTAATAACACACAAACACAGTCTGCTTAAAGTAATAACACACAAACACAGTCTGCTTAAAGTAATAACACACAAACACAGTCTGCTTAAAAACACACAAACACAGTCTGCTTAAAGTAATAACACACAAACACAGTCTGCTTAAAGTAATAACACACAAACACAGTCTGCTTAAAGTAATAACACACAAACACAGTCTAACACACAAACACAGTCTGCTTAAAGTAATAACACACAAACACAGTCTGCTTAAAGTAATAACACACAAACACAGTCTGCTTAAAGTAATAACACACAAACACAGTCTGCTTAAAGTAATAACACACAAACACAGTCTGCTTAAAACACAACTATATGTTATCATGTCTTTATTGAACACACCGTGTAAACATTTAACAGTGTAGGGTGGGAAAAGTATGTGGGAAACCCTGCACTGTGAATGAGAGCATACCCCTCTCTCTCTCAGGTCATTACAGTTTAAGGTGATGAGAGCATACCCCTCTCTCTCAGGTCATTACAGTTTAAGGTGATGAGAGCGTACCTCTCTCTCTCTCAGGTCATTACAGTTTAAGGTGATGAGAGCATACCCCTCTCTCTCTCAGGTCATTACAGTTTAAGGTGATGAGAGCGTACCTCTCTCTCTCTCAGGTCATTACAGTTTAAGGTGATGAGAGCATACCCCTCTCTCTCTCAGGTCATTACAGTTTAAGGTGATGAGAGCATACCCCTCTCTCTCTCAGGTCATTACAGTTTAAGGTGATGAGAGCATACCCCTCTCTCTCTCAGGTCATTACAGTTTAAGGTGATGAGAGCATACCCCTCTCTCTCTCAGGTCATTACAGTTTAAGGTGATGAGAGCATACCCCTCTCTCTCAGGTCATTACAGTTTAAGTTTAAGGTGATGAGAGCATACCCCTCTCTCTCAGGTCATTACAGTTTAAGGTGATGAGAGCGTACCTCTCTCTCTCAGGTCATTACAGTTTAAGGTGATGAGAGCATACCCCTCTCTCTCTCAGGTCATTACAGTTTAAGGTGATGAGAGCGTACCCTCTCTCTCTCTCAGGTCATTACAGTTTAAGGTGATGAGAGCATACCTCTCTCTCTCAGGTCATTACAGTTTAAGGTGATGAGAGCATACCTCTCTCTCTCAGGTCATTACAGTTTAAGGTGATGAGAGCATACCTCTCTCTCTCAGGTCATTACAGTTTAAGGTGATGAGAGCATACCCCTCTCTCTCTCAGGTCATTACAGTTTAAGGTGATGAGAGCATACCCCTCTCTCTCTCAGGTCATTACAGTTTAAGGTGATGAGAGCATACCCCTCTCTCTCAGGTCATTACAGTTTAAGGTAATGAGAGCGTACCTCTCTCTCTCTCAGGTCATTACAGTTTAAGGTGATGAGAGCGTACCCCTCTCTCTCTCAGGTCATTACAGTTTAAGGTGATGAGAGCATACCCCTCTCTCTCTCAGGTCATTACAGTTTAAGGTGATGAGAGCATACCCCCTCTCTCTCAGGTCATTACAGTTTAAGGTGATGAGAGCATACCCCTCTCTCTCTCAGGTCATTACAGTTTAAGGTGATGAGAGCATACTCCTCTCTCTCTCAGGTCATTACAGTTTAAGGTGATGAGAGCATACCCCTCTCTCTCAGGTCATTACAGTTTAAGGTGATGAGAGCATACCCCCTCTCTCTCAGGTCATTACAGTTTAAGGTGATGAGAGCATACCCCTCTCTCTCTCAGGTCATTACAGTTTAAGGTGATGAGAGCATACCCCTCTCTCTCAGGTCATTACAGTTTAAGGTGATGAGAGCGTACCCCTCTCTCTCTCAGGTCATTACAGTTTAAGGTGATGAGAGCGTACCCCTCTCTCTCTCCCCTCTCTCTCTCAGGTCATTACAGTTTAAGGTGATGAGAGCTCCAGGTCATTACCTCTCTCTCTCTCAGGTCATTACAGTTTAAGGTGATGAGAGCATACCCCTCTCTCTCAGGTCATTACAGTTTAAGGTGATGAGAGCATACCCCTCTCTCTCAGGTCATTACAGTTTAAGGTGATGAGTACCCCTCTCTCTCAGGTCATTACAGTTTAAGGTGATGAGAGCGTACCCCTCTCTCTCAGGTCATTACAGTTTAAGGTGATGAGAGCATACCCCTCTCTCTCTCAGGTCATTACAGTTTAAGGTGATGAGAGCGTACCTCTCTCTCTCTCAGGTCATTACAGTTTAAGGTGATGAGAGCGTCAGGTCATTACAGTTTAAGGTGATCTCTCTCTCAGGTCATTACAGTTTAAGGTGATGAGAGCATACCCCTCTCTCTCTCAGGTCATTACAGTTTAAGGTGATGAGAGCATACCCCTCTCTCTCTCAGGTCATTACAGTTTAAGGTGATGAGAGCATACCTCTCTCTCTCTCAGGTCATTACAGTTTAAGGTGATGAGAGCGTACCTCCTCTCTCTCAGGTCATTACAGTTTAAGTGATGAGAGCATACCCCTCTCTCTCAGGTCATTACAGTTTAAGGTGATGAGAGCATACCCCCTCTCTCTCAGGTCATTACAGTTTAAGGTGATGAGAGCATACCTCTCTCTCTCAGGTCATTACAGTTTAAGGTGATGAGAGCATACCCCTCTCTCTCTCAGGTCATTACAGTTTAAGGTGATGAGAGCATACCCCTCTCTCTCTCAGGTCATTACAGTTTAAGGTGATGAGAGCATACCCCTCTCTCTCTCAGGTCATTACAGTTTAAGGTGATGAGAGCATACCCCCCTCTCTCTCAGGTCATTACAGTTTAAGGTGATGAGAGCCCTCTCTCTCTCAGGTCATTACAGTTTAAGGTGATGAGAGCATACCCCTCTCTCTCTCAGGTCATTACAGTTTAAGGTGATGAGAGCATACCCCTCTCTCTCTCAGGTCATTACAGTTTAAGGTGATGAGAGCATACCCCCTCTCTCTCAGGTCATTACAGTTTAAGGTGATGAGTTTAAGGTGATGAGAGCATACCCTCTCTCTCAGGTCATTACAGTTTAAGGTGATGAGAGCGTACCTCTCTCTCTCAGGTCATTACAGTTTAAGGTGATGAGAGCATACCCCTCTCTCTCAGGTCATTACAGTTTAAGGTGATGAGAGCATACCCCTCTCTCTCTCAGGTCATTACAGTTTAAGGTGATGAGAGCATACCTCTCTCTCTCAGGTCATTACAGGTCATTACAGTTTAAGGTGATGAGAGCATACCCTCTCTCTCTCAGGTCATTACAGTTTAAGGTGATGAGAGCATACCTCTCTCTCTCAGGTCATTACAGTTTAAGGTGATGAGAGCATACCCCTCTCTCTCTCAGGTCATTACAGTTTAAGGTGATGAGAGCATACCCCTCTCTCTCTCAGGTCATTACAGTTTAAGGTGATGAGAGCATACCCCTCTCTCTCAGGTCATTACAGTTTAAGGTGATGAGAGCGTACCCTCTCTCTCTCAGGTCATTACAGTTTAAGGTGATGAGAGCATACCTCTCTCTCTCAGGTCATTACAGTTTAAGGTGATGAGAGCATACCCCCTCTCTCTCAGGTCATTACAGTTTAAGGTGATGAGAGCATAGGTCCCTCTCTCTCAGGTCATTACAGTTTAAGGTGATGAGAGCATACCCCTCTCTCTCTCAGGTCATTACAGTTTAAGGTGATGAGAGCATACCCCTCTCTCTCTCAGGTCATTACAGTTTAAGGTGATGAGAGCATACCCCTCTCTCTCAGGTCATTACAGTTTAAGGTGATGAGAGCATACCCCTCTCTCTCTCAGGTCATTACAGTTTAAGGTGATGAGAGCATACCCCTCTCTCTCTCAGGTCATTACAGTTTAAGGTGATGAGAGCATACCCCTCTCTCTCTCAGGTCATTACAGTTTAAGGTGATGAGAGCATACCCCTCTCTCTCTCAGGTCATTACAGTTTAAGGTGATGAGAGCGTACCTCTCTCTCTCAGGTCATTACAGTTTAAGGTGATGAGAGCGTACCCCTCTCTCTCTCAGGTCATTACAGTTTAAGGTGATGAGAGCGTACCTCTCTCTCCTCCAGGTCATTACAGTTTAAGGTGATGAGAGCATACCCCTCTCTCTCAGGTCATTACAGTTTAAGGTGATGAGAGCATACCCCCTCTCTCTCAGGTCATTACAGTTTAAGGTGATGAGAGCATACCCCTCTCTCTCAGGTCATTACAGTTTAAGGTGATGAGAGCATACCCCTCTCTCTCTCAGGTCATTACAGTTTAAGGTGATGAGAGCATACCCCTCTCTCTCTCAGGTCATTACAGTTTAAGGTGATGAGAGCATACCCCTCTCTCTCAGGTCATTACAGTTTAAGGTGATGAGAGCATACCCCTCTCTCTCTCAGGTCATTACAGTTTAAGGTGATGAGAGCATACCCCCTCTCTCTCTCAGGTCATTACAGTTTAAGGTGATGAGAGCATACCCCTCTCTCTCTCAGGTCATTACAGTTTAAGGTGATGAGAGCATACCCCTCTCTCTCTCAGGTCATTACAGTTTAAGGTGATGAGAGCGTACCCCTCTCTCTCAGGTCATTACAGTTTAAGGTGATGAGAGCATACCCCCTCTCTCTCAGGTCATTACAGTTTAAGGTGATGAGAGCATACCCCCTCTCTCTCTCAGGTCATTACAGTTTAAGGTGATGAGAGCATACCCCTCTCTCTCAGGTCATTACAGTTTAAGGTGATGAGAGCATACCCTCTCTCTCTCAGGTCATTACAGTTTAAGGTGATGAGAGCGTAGGTCATTACAGTTTAAGGTGATGAGAGCATACCCCCTCTCTCTCTCAGGTCATTACAGTTTAAGGTGATGAGAGCATACCCCTCTCTCTCTCAGGTCATTACAGTTTAAGGTGATGAGAGCATACCCCCCTCTCTCTCAGGTCATTACAGTTTAAGGTGATGAGAGCATACCCCTCTCTCTCAGGTCATTACAGTTTAAGGTGATGAGAGCATACCCCTCTCTCTCAGGTCATTACAGTTTAAGGTGATGAGAGCATACCCCTCTCTCTCTCAGGTCATTACAGTTTAAGGTGATGAGAGCATACCCCTCTCTCTCTCAGGTCATTACAGTTTAAGGTGATGAGAGCATACCCCTCTCTCTCTCAGGTCATTACAGTTTAAGGTGATGAGAGCATACCTCTCTCTCTCAGGTCATTACAGTTTAAGGTGATGAGAGCGTACCCTCTCTCTCTCAGGTCATTACAGTTTAAGGTGATGAGAGCATCAGGTCATTACCCTCTCTCTCTCAGGTCATTACAGTTTAAGGTGATGAGTACCCTCTCTCTCTCAGGTCATTACAGTTTAAGGTGATAGCATACCCCTCTCTCTCTCAGGTCATTACAGTGATGAGAGCACCCCTCTCTCTCTCAGGTCATTACAGTTTAAGGTGATGAGAGCGTACCCTCTCTCTCTCAGGTCATTACAGTTTAAGGTGATGAGAGCATACCCCTCTCTCTCTCAGGTCATTACAGTTTAAGGTGATGAGAGCATACCCCCTCTCTCTCAGGTCATTACAGTTTAAGGTGATGAGAGCATACCCCTCTCTCTCTCAGGTCATTACAGTTTAAGGTGATGAGAGCATACCCCTCTCTCTCAGGTCATTACAGTTTAAGGTGATGAGAGCATACCCCTCTCTCTCTCAGGTCATTACAGTTTAAGGTGATGAGAGCGTACCCTCTCTCTCTCAGGTCATTACAGTTTAAGGTGATGAGAGCATACCCCTCTCTCTCTCAGGTCATTACAGTTTAAGGTGATGAGAGCATACCCCTCTCTCTCTCAGGTCATTACAGTTTAAGGTGATGAGAGCATAGCGCCCCTCTCTCTCTCAGGTCATTACAGTTTAAGGTGATGAGAGCGTACCCCTCTCTCTCAGGTCATTACAGTTTAAGGTGATGAGAGCATACCCCTCTCTCTCTCAGGTCATTACAGTTTAAGGTGATGAGAGCGTACCTCTCTCTCTCTCAGGTCATTACAGTTTAAGGTGATGAGAGCGTACCTCTCTCTCTCTCAGGTCATTACAGTTTAAGGTGATGAGAGCATACCCCTCTCTCTCTCAGGTCATTACAGTTTAAGGTGATGAGAGCATACCCTCTCTCTCTCAGGTCATTACAGTTTAAGGTGATGAGAGCATACCCTCTCTCTCTCAGGTCATTACAGTTTAAGGTGATGAGAGCATACAGTTTAAGGTGATGAGAGCCCCTCTCTCTCAGGTCATTACAGTTTAAGGTGATGAGAGCATACCCCTCTCTCTCAGGTCATTACAGTTTAAGGTGATGAGAGCATACCCCTCTCTCTCAGGTCATTACAGTTTAAGGTGATGAGAGCGTACCCCTCTCTCTCTCAGGTCATTACAGTTTAAGGTGATGAGAGCATACCCCTCTCTCTCTCAGGTCATTACAGTTTAAGGTGATGAGCATACCCCTCTCTCTCAGGTCATTACAGTTTAAGGTGATGAGACCCCCTCTCTCTCAGGTCATTACAGTTTAAGGTGATGAGAGCATACCCCTCTCTCTCAGGTCATTACAGTTTAAGGTGATGAGAGCATACCCCCTCTCTCTCAGGTCATTACAGTTTAAGGTGATGAGAGCATACCCCCTCTCTCTCAGGTCATTACAGTTTAAGGTGATGAGAGCATACCCCTCTCTCTCAGGTCATTACAGTTTAAGGTGATGAGAGCCTCTCTCTCAGGTCATTACAGTTTAAGGTGATGAGAGCGTACCCCTCTCTCTCAGGTCATTACAGTTTAAGGTGATGAGAGCATACCCCTCTCTCTCTCAGGTCATTACAGTTTAAGGTGATGAGAGCATACCCCTCTCTCTCTCAGGTCATTACAGTTTAAGGTGATGAGAGCGTACCCCTCTCTCTCTCAGGTCATTACAGTTTAAGGTGATGAGAGCATACCCCTCTCTCTCTCAGGTCATTACAGTTTAAGGTGATGAGAGCATACCCCTCTCTCTCTCAGGTCATTACAGTTTAAGGTGATGAGAGCATACCCCTCTCTCTCAGGTCATTACAGTTTAAGGTGATACAGAGCGTACCCTCTCTCTCTCAGGTCATTACAGTTTAAGGTGATGAGAGCATACCCCTCTCTCTCTCAGGTCATTACAGTTTAAGGTGATGAGAGCATACCCCTCTCTCTCAGGTCCCCTCTCTCTCAGGTCATTACAGTTTAAGGTGATGAGAGCATACCCCTCTCTCTCTCAGGTCATTACAGTTTAAGGTGATGAGAGCATACCCTCTCTCTCTCAGGTCATTACAGTTTAAGGTGATGAGAGCATACCCCTCTCTCTCTCAGGTCATTACAGTTTAAGGTGATGAGAGCATACCCCTCTCTCTCAGGTCATTACTCCCTCTCTCTCAGGTCATTACAGTTTAAGGTGATGAGAGCATACCCTCTCTCTCTCAGGTCATTACAGTTTAAGGTGATGAGAGCGTACCCCTCTCTCTCTCAGGTCATTACAGTTTAAGGTGATGAGAGCATACCCCCTCTCTCTCAGGTCATTACAGTTTAAGGTGATGAGAGCATACCCCTCTCTCTCTCAGGTCATTACAGTTTAAGGTGATGAGAGCGTACCTCTCTCTCTCAGGTCATTACAGTTTAAGGTGATGAGAGCATACCCCTCTCTCTCTCAGGTCATTACAGTTTAAGGTGATGAGAGTATACCCCCCTCTCTCTCTCAGGTCATTACAGTTTAAGGTGATGAGAGCATACCCCTCTCTCTCAGGTCATTACAGTTTAAGGTGATGAGAGCATACCCCTCTCTCTCAGGTCATTACAGTTTAAGGTGATGAGAGC
>NC_056438.1:72906265-72911265 GCF_018296145.1 Oncorhynchus tshawytscha | reverse complement strand
TTTGAGCTATTTTCACTATTACAATTATCAGCCCAGTTACTGGCGTTGGTGCAAATGGGCTGGGTTTTGATGGAAAAAACAGGTTGTGGGTGTGTCCGGTCTTGGCCCCTCACTGGCCAATCAGAACGTGCTCCATGGCCCCTCACTGGCCAATCAGAACGTGCTCCATGGCCCCTCACTGGCCAATCAGAACGTGCTCCATGGCCCCTCACTGGCCAATCAGAACGTGCTCCATGGCCCCTCACTGGCCAATCAGAACGTGCTCCATGGCCCCTCACTGGCCAATCAGAACGTGCTCCATGGCCCCTCACTGGCCAATCAGAACGTGCTCCATGGCCCCTCACTGGCCAATCAGAACGTGCTCCATGGGGAAATATGTGGTTGCTTCAAGTTGTGTATTTATGGTCTTCTGTGTATTGCCTTGGAATCAACACCAATTCCAATGTTAGTCCGTTATAGTTTGTTAAATGGCTTTCAGAAACAAAATAGCAAAATGTACACCTATCTTTGCTAAATATCTTAACTTGAACACATTTGTAGTCCACATTGTTCTGGGTAATTGCATGACTTAGTAGCATTCACACTGACATAGGGGCCAGGCCTGCTGTAAATTGCGTTTTGGCTGAGCATGGACATGTCAAACATTGTGAATAAGCAAGATTACATTCATTATTGATAAGGCCTAAAAAGAGAGTAAATAACTCTAATCATAACTCTAATCCTCCCCCTGTCCCCTTCCATCCTCCCCTGTCCCCCTCAGTCCTCCCCTGTCCCCTTCCATCCTCCCCCTGTCCCCCTCCGTCCTCTCCCTGTCCCCTTCCATCCTCCCCCTGTCCCCCTCCGTCCTCCCCCTGTCCCCTTCCATCCTCCCCTCCGTCCTCCCCCTGTCCCCCTCCGTCCTCCCCCTGCCTCCCTTCCGTCCTCCCCCTGCCTCCCCCTGTCCCCTTTCGTTCTCCCCCTGCCTCCCCCTGTCCTCTTCCATCCTCCCCCTCCATCCTCCCCTTGTCCCCCTCTGTCCTGCCCCTCAGTCCTCCCCCTGCCTCCCCCTGTCCCCTTCCATCCTCCCCCCTGTCCCCCTCCGTCCTCACCCTGTCCCCTTCCGTCCTCTCCCTGTCCCCCTCCGTCCTCCCCCTGCCTCCCCCTCAGTCCTCCCCTTGTCCCCCTCCGTTCTCCCCCTGTCCCCCTCCGTCCTCCCCCTGCCTCCCTTCCGTCCTCCCCTTGTCCCCCTCCTGCCTCCCCCTGTCCCCTTCCGTCCTCTCCCTGTCCCCCTCCGTCCTCCCCCTGCCTCCCCCTCAGTCCTCCCCTTGTCCCCCTCCGTCCTCCCCCTGTCCCCCTCCGTCCTCCCCCTGTCCCCTTCCGTCCTCTCCCTGTCCCCCTCCGTCCTCCCCCTGCCTCCCCCTCAGTCCTCCCCTTGTCCCCCTCCGTCCTCCCCTGTCCCCTTCCATCCTCCCCTTGTCCCCCTCAGTCCTCCCCCTGTCCCCCTCCGTCCTCCCCCTGCCTGTCCCCCTTCATCCTCCCCTGTCCCCTTCCATCCTCCCCTGTCCCCCTCCGTCCTCCCCCTGTCCCCCTCCGTCCTCCCCCTGCCTCCCCCTCAGTCCTCCCCCTGTCCCCCTCCGTCCTCCCCCTGTCCCCTTCCGTCCTCTCCCTGTCCCCCTCCGTCCTCCCCTGCCTCCCCCTCAGTCCTCCCCTTGTCCCCCTCCGTCCTCCCCCTGTCCCCTTCCATCCTCCCCCTGCCTCCCCCTCAGTCCTCCCCTTGTCCCCCTCCGTCCTCCCCCTGTCCCCGTCCGTCCTCCCCCTGTCCCCCTCCGTCCTGTCCCCGTCCGTCCTCCCCCGGCTTCTCCCTCCGACCTCCCCTGTTCCCTCCGCCCTCCCCCTGCCTGTCCCCCTTCATCCTCCCCCTGTCCCCCTCCGACCTCCCCCTGTCCCCCTCCGACCTCCCCCTTTCCCCCTCCGACCTCCCCCTGTCCCCCTCCGACCTCCCCTGTCCCCTTCCATCCTCCCCCTGTCCCCCTCCGACCTCCCCCTGTCCCCCTCCGACCTCCCCCTTTCCCCCTCCGACCTCCCCCTGTCCCCCTCCGACCTCCCCCTTTCCCCCTCCGACCTCCCCCTGTCCCCCTCCGACCTCCCCCTGTCCCCCTCCGACCTCACCCCTGTCCCCCTCCGACCTCCCCCTATCCACTCCATCCTCCCCACCGCCCTCCATTGTCCAACTCTACATCTGACTGGCTGATTGGGTGTTATGGTGTTTCCAGGGTGATGGTGTGGGGTGGCAAACAGGCGGACACCCAGCTGGTTATGTAACTAAGTGGCAGGGGGATCAATATTGATAATGGATGATTTAACACTGGCAGGGTACCAGGCTATCAGCAGGGCTGGAGGGAGGAGAAAGAGGGTACACTTCTGATGAGATCATGGGATAGTCTGTGTGAGGGGAGGAGGTGTAGTTAGACTGTGTGAGGGGGTGTGTAGTTAGACTGTGTGAGAGGAGGGGGTGTGTAGTTAGACTGTGTGAGGGGAGGAGGTGTAGTTAGACTGTGTGAGGGGAGGAGGTGTGTAGTTAGACTGTGTGAGAGGAGGGGGGTGTGTAGTTAGACTGTGTGAGGGGAGGAGGTGTAGTTAGACTGTGTGAGGGGAGGAGGTGTGTAGTTAGACTGTGTGAGGGGAGGAGGTGTAGTTAGACTGTGTGAGGGGAGGAGGTGTGTAGTTAGACTGTGTGAGGGGAGGAGGTGTAGTTAGACTGTGTGAGGGGAGGAGGGTGTAGTTAGACTGTGTGAGGGGAGGAAGTGTAGTTAGACTGTGTGAGGGGGTGTGTAGTTAGTCTGTGTGAGGGGAGGAGGTGTAGCTAGACTGTGTGAGGGGAGGAGGTGTAGTTAGACTGTGTGAGGGGGTGTGTAGTTAGACTGTGTGAGAGGAGGGGGTGTGTAGTTAGACTGTGTGAGGGGAGGAGGTGTAGTTAGACTGTGTGAGGGGAGGAGGTGTGTAGTTAGACTGTGTGAGGGGAGGAGGTGTAGTTAGACTGTGTGAGGGGAGGATGTGTAGTTAGACTGTGTGAGGGGGTGTAGTTAGACTGTGTGAGGGGAGGGGGTGTAGTTAGTCTGTGTGAGGGGAGGAGGTGTGTAGTTAGACTGTGTGAGGGGAGGAGGTGTAGTTAGACTGTGTGAGGGGAGGAGGTGTGTAGTTGGACTGTGTGAGGGGAGGAGGTGTAGTTGGACTGTGTGAGGGGAGGAGGTGTAGTTAGACTGTGTGAGGGGAGGAGGTGTGTAGTTCGACTGTGTGAGGGGAGGAGGTGTAGTTAGACTGTGTGAGGGGAGGAGGTGTGTAGTTAGACTGTGTGAGGGGAGGAGGTGTAGTTAGACTGTGTTAGGGGAGGAGGGTGTAGTTAGACTGTGTGAGGGGAGGAGGTGTAGTTAGACTGTGTGAGGGGTGTGTAGTTAGTCTGTGTGATGGGAGGAGGTGTAGTTAGACTGTGTGAGGGGAGGGGGTGTAGTTAGACTGTGTGAGGGGAGGGGGTGTAGTTAGTCTGTGTGAGGGGAGGAGGTGTGTAGTTAGACTGTGTGAGGGGAGGAGGTGTAGTTAGACTGTGTGAGGGGAGGAGGGTGTAGTTAGACTGTGTGAGGGGAGGAGGGGGTAGTTAGTCTGTGTAAGGGGAGGAGGTGTGTAGTTAGACTGTGTGAGGGGAGGAGGTGTAGTTAGACTGTGTGAGGGGAGGAGGTGTGTAGTTCGACTGTGTGAGGGGAGGAGGTGTAGTTGGACTGTGTGAGGGGAGGAGGTGTAGTTAGACTGTGTGAGGGGAGGAGGTGTGTAGTTTGACTGCGTGAGGGGAGGAGGTGTGTAGTTTGACTCTGTGAGGGGAGGAGGTGTAGTTAGACTGTGTGAGGGGAGGAGGTGTGTAGTTAGACTGTGTGATGGGGAGGAGGTGTGTAGTTTGACTGTGAGGGGAGGAAGTGTGTAGTTTGACTGTGTGAGGGGAGGAGGTGTAGTTAGACTGTGTGAGGGTAGGAGGTGTGTAGTTAGACTGTGTGATGGGGAGGAGGTGTGTAGTTTGACTGTGAGGGGAGGAGGTGTGCAGTTCGACTGTGTGAGGGGAGGAGGTGTAGTTAGACTGTGTGAGGGGACGAGGTGTGTAGTTCGACTGTGTGAGGGGAGGAGGTGTGTAGTTCGACTGTGAGGGGAGGAGGTGTAGTTAGACTGTGTGAGGGGAGGAGGTGTGTAGTTCGACTGTGTGAGGGGACGAGGTGTGTAGTTTGACTGTGTGAGGGGAGGAGGTGTAGTTAGACTGTGTGAGGGGAGGAGGTGTGTAGTTCGACTGTGTGAGGGGAGGAGGTGTAGTTAGACTGTGTGAGGGGAGGAGGTGTGTAGTTAGACTGTGTGAGGGGAGGAGGTGTAGTTAGACTGTGTTAGGGGAGGAGGGTGTAGTTAGACTGTGTGAGGGGAGGAGGTGTAGTTAGACTGTGTGAGGGGGTGTGTAGTTAGTCTGTGTGAGGGGAGGAGGTGTAGTTAGACTGTGTGAGGGGAGGGGTGTAGTTAGACTGTGTGAGGGGAGGGGGTGTAGTTAGTCTGTGTGAGGGGAGGGGTGTGTAGTTAGACTGTGTGAGGGGAGGAGGTGTAGTTAGACTGTGTGAGGGGAGGAGGGTGTAGTTAGACTGTGTGAGGGGGGAGGAGGGTGTAGTTAGTCTGTGTGAGGGGAGGAGGTGTGTAGTTAGACTGTGTGAGGGGAGGAGGTGTAGTTAGACTGTGTGAGGGGAGGAGGTGTGTAGTTTGACTGTGTGAGGGGAGGAGGTGTAGTTGGACTGTGTGAGGGGAGGAGGTGTAGTTAGACTGTGTGAGGGGAGGAGGTGTGTAGTTTGACTCTGTGAGGGGAGGAGGTGTGTAGTTTGACTCTGTGAGGGGAGGAGGTGTAGTTAGACTGTGTGAGGGGAGGAGGTGTGTAGTTAGACTGTGTGATGGGGAGGAGGTGTGTAGTTTGACTGTGAGGGGAGGAAGTGTGTAGTTTGACTGTG
>NC_056438.1:72761265-72898765 GCF_018296145.1 Oncorhynchus tshawytscha | reverse complement strand
TAGATTAGTTATATATGAGTTATGTATTAGTAATGTTACTGTATATATGAGTCATGTATTAGTGATGTTACTGTATATATTAGTTATATATGAGTTATATATTAGTGATGTTACTGTATATATGAGTTATGTATTAGTGATGTTACTGTATATATGAGTTTTATATTAGTGATGTTACTATATAGATGAGTTATAGATGAGTTATGTATTAGTGATGTTAGTGTGTATATGAGTTATATATGAGTTATGTATTAGTGATGTTACTGTATATATTAGTTTTATATTAGTGATGTTACTATATAGATGAGTTATAGATGAGTTGTGTATTAGTGATGTTACTGTATATATGAGTTATATATGAGTTATGTATTAGTGATGTTACTGTATATATTAGTTATATATGAGTTATATATTAGTGATGTTACTGTATATATGAGTTATGTATTAGTGATGTTACTGTATATATGAGTTTTATATTAGTGATGTTACTATATAGATGAGTTATAGATGAGTTATGTATTAGTGATGTTAGTGTGTATATGAGTTATATATGAGTTATGTATTAGTGATGTTACTGTATATATTAGTTTTATATTAGTGATGTTACTATATAGATGAGTTATAGATGAGTTGTGTATTAGTGATGTTACTGTATATATGAGTTATATATGAGTTATGTATTAGTGATGTTACTGTATATATGAGTTATGTATTAGTGATGTTACTGTATATATGAGTTATGTATTGGTGATGTTACTGTATATATGAGTTATGTATTAGTGATGTTACTGTATATATGAGTTATTTATTAGTTATGTTACTGTATAGATGAGTTATATATGAGTTATGTATTAGTGATGTTACTGTATATATGAGTTATGTATTGGTGATGTTACTGTATATATGAGTTATATGTGAGTTTTATATTAGTGATGTTACTGTATAGATGAGTTATGTATTAGTAATGTTACTGTATATATGAGTTATAGATGAGTTATAGATGAGTTATGTATTAGTAATGTTACTGTATAGATGAGTTATATATTGGTGATGTTACTGTATATATGAGTTATATATGAGGTTTGTATTAGTGATGTTACTGTAAATATGAGTTATATATTAGTTATGTATTAGTGATGTTACTGTATATATGAGTTATACATGAGTTATGTATTAGTGATGTTACTGTATATATGAGTTATATATGAGTTATGTATTAGTGATGTTACTGTATATATGAGTTATATATGAGTTATGTATTAGTGATGTTACTGTATATATGAGTTATGTATTAGTGATATTACTGTAAAGATGAGTTATGTATTAGTGATGTTGCTGTATATATTAGTTTTATATTAGTGATGTTACTGTAAAGATGAGTTATGTATTAGTGATGTTGCTGTATATATTCGTTTTATATTAGTGATGTTACTGAATAGATGAGTTATAGATGAGTTATGTATTAGTAATGTTACTGTATAGATTCGTTTTATATTAGTGATGTTACTGTATAGATGAGTTATAGATGAGTTATGTATTAGTGATGTTACTGTATAGATTAGTTTTATATTAGTTATGTTGCTGTATATATGAGTTATATATGAGTTATGTATTACTGATGTTACTGTATATATGAGTTATGTATTAGTGATGTTACTGTATAGATTCGTTTTATATTAGTGATGTTACTGTATATATGAGTTATATATGAGTTATGTATTAGTGATGTTACTGTATATATGAGTTATATATGAGTTATGTATTAGTGATGTTACTGTATAGATGAGTTATAGATGAGTTATGTATTAGTAATGTTACTGTGTATATGAGTTATATATGAGTTATGTATTAGTGATGTTACTGTATATATGAGTTATGTATTAGTAATGTTACTGTATAGATGAGTTATAGATGAGTTATGTATTAGTAATGTTACTGTGTATATGAGTTATATATGAGTTATGTTACTGTATAGATTAGTTATATATGAGTTATGTATTAGTAATGTTACTGTATATATGAGTCATGTATTAGTGATGTTACTGTATATATTAGTTTTATATTAGTGATGTTACTATATAGATGAGTTATAGATGAGTTATGTTACTGTATAGATTAGTTATATATGAGTTATGTATTAGTAATGTTACTGTATATATGAGTCATGTATTAGTGATGTTACTGTATATATTAGTTATATATGAGTTATATATTAGTGATGTTACTGTATATATGAGTTATGTATTAGTGATGTTACTGTAAAAATGAGTTTTATATTAGTGATGTTACTATATAGATGAGTTATAGATGAGTTATGTATTAGTGATGTTAGTGTGTATATGAGTTATATATGAGTTATGTATTAGTGATGTTAATGTATATATTAGTTTTATATTAGTGATGTTACTATATAGATGAGTTATAGATGAGTTGTGTATTAGTGATGTTACTGTATATATGAGTTATATATGAGTTATGTATTAGTGATGTTACTGTATATATTAGTTATATATGAGTTATATATTAGTGATGTTACTGTATATATGAGTTATGTATTAGTGATGTTACTGTATATATGAGTTTTATATTAGTGATGTTACTATATAGATGAGTTATAGATGAGTTATGTATTAGTGATGTTAGTGTGTATATGAGTTATATATGAGTTATGTATTAGTGATGTTACTGTATATATTAGTTTTATATTAGTGATGTTACTATATAGATGAGTTATAGATGAGTTGTGTATTAGTGATGTTACTGTATATATGAGTTATATATGAGTTATGTATTAGTGATGTTAC
Organism: Oncorhynchus tshawytscha; assembly: GCF_018296145.1. Lineage (NCBI taxonomy): Eukaryota > Metazoa > Chordata > Actinopteri > Salmoniformes > Salmonidae > Oncorhynchus > Oncorhynchus tshawytscha. Next base: position 72,895,961 of record NC_056438.1, on the reverse strand, counting down.
TGTATATATGAGTCATGTATTAGTGATGTTACTGTATATATTAGTTATATATGAGTTATATATTAGTGATGTTACTGTATATATGAGTTATGTATTAGTGATGTTACTGTAAAAATGAGTTTTATATTAGTGATGTTACTATATAGATGAGTTATAGATGAGTTATGTATTAGTGATGTTAGTGTGTATATGAGTTATATATGAGTTATGTATTAGTGATGTTAATGTATATATTAGTTTTATATTAGTGATGTTACTATATAGATGAGTTATAGATGAGTTGTGTATTAGTGATGTTACTGTATATATGAGTTATATATGAGTTATGTATTAGTGATGTTACTGTATATATTAGTTATATATGAGTTATATATTAGTGATGTTACTGTATATATGAGTTATGTATTAGTGATGTTACTGTATATATGAGTTTTATATTAGTGATGTTACTATATAGATGAGTTATAGATGAGTTATGTATTAGTGATGTTAGTGTGTATATGAGTTATATATGAGTTATGTATTAGTGATGTTACTGTATATATTAGTTTTATATTAGTGATGTTACTATATAGATGAGTTATAGATGAGTTATGTATTAGTGATGTTACTGTATATATGAGTTATATATGAGTTATGTATTAGTGATGTTACTGTATATATGAGTTATGTATTAGTGATGTTACTGTATATATGAGTTATGTATTGGTGATGTTACTGTATATATGAGTTATGTATTAGTGATGTTACTGTATATATGAGTTATGTATTAGTTATGTTACTGTATAGATGAGTTATAGATGAGTTATGTATTAATGTTACTGTAAAGATGAGTTATGTATTGGTGATGTTACTGTATATATGAGTTATGTATTGGTGATGTTACTGTATATATGAGTTATGTATTGGTGATGTTACTGTATATATGAGTTATATGTGAGTTTTATATTAGTGATGTTACTGTATAGATGAGTTATGTATTAGTAATGTTACTGTATATATGAGTTATAGATGAGTTGTAGATGAGTTATGTATTAGTAATGTTACTGTATAGATGAGTTATATATTGGTGATGTTACTGTATATATGAGTTATATATGAGGTTTGTATTAGTGATGTTACTGTATATATGAGTTATGTATTAGTGTTGTTACTGTAAATATGAGTTATATATTAGTTATGTATTAGTGATGTTACTGTATATATGAGTTATATATGAGTTATGTATTAGTGATGTTACTGTATATATGAGTTATATATGAGTTATGTATTAGTGATGTTACTGTATATATGAGTTATATATGAGTTATGTATTAGTGATGTCACTGTATATATGAGTTATGTATTAGTTATGTTACTGTATATATGAGTTATATATGAGTTATGTATTAGTGATGTCACTGTATATATGAGTTATGTATTAGTTATGTTACTGTATATATGAGTTATATATGAGTTATGTATTAGTGATGTTACTGTAAAGATGAGTTATGTATTAGTGATGTTGCTGTATATATTAGTTTTATATTAGTGATATTCCTGTATATGTGAGTTATGTATTAGTAATGTTACTGTAAAGATGAGTTATGTATTAGTAATGTTACTGTATAGATGAGTTATAGATGAGTTATGTATTAGTGATGTTGCTGTATATATTCGTTTTATATTAGTGATGTTACTGAATAGATGAGTTATAGATGAGTTATGTATTAGTGATGTTACTGTATATATTAGTTTTATATTAGTGATGTTGCTGTATATATTCGTTTTATATTAGTGATGTTACTGAATAGATGAGTTATAGATGAGTTATGTATTAGTGATGTTACTGTATAGATTAGTTTTATATTAGTGATGTTGCTGTATATATGAGTTATATATGAGTTATGTATTACTGATGTTACTGTATAGATGAGTTATATATGAGTTATGTATTAGTAATGTTACTGTATAGATTCGTTTTATATTAGTGATGTTACTGTATAGATGAGTTATAGATGAGTTATGTATTAGTGATGTTACTGTATAGATTAGTTTTATATTAGTGATGTTGCTGTATATAGTTATATATGAGTTATGTATTACTGATGTTACTGTATATATGAGTTATGTATTAGTGATGTTACTGTATAGATTAGTTTTATATTAGTGATGTTACTGTATATATGAGTTATATATGAGTTATGTATCAGTGATGTTACTGTATAGATGAGTTATAGATGAGTTATGTATTAGTAATGTTACTGTGTATATTAGTTATATATGAGTTATGTATTAGTGATGTTACTGTATATATGAGTTATGTATTAGTAATGTTACTGTATAGATGAGTTATAGATGAGTTATGTATTAGTAATGTTACTGTGTATATGAGTTATATATGAGTTATGTATTAGTGATGTTACTGTATAGATGAGTTATGTATTAGTGATGTTACTGTATATATGAGTTAAGTATTAGTAATGTTACTGTATAGATGAGTTATAGATGAGTTATGTATTAGTAATGTTACTGTATAGATTAGTTTTATATTAGTGATGTTACTGTATAGATGAGTTATATATGAGTTATGTATTAGTAATGTTACTGTGTATATGAGTTATAGATGAGTTATGTATTAGTAATGTTACTGTGTATATGAGTTATATATGAGTTATGTATTAGTGATGTTACTGTATAGATGAGTTATGTATTAGTGATGTTACTGTATATATGAGTTAAGTATTAGTAATGTTACTGTATAGATGAGTTATAGATGAGTTATGTATTAGTAATGTTACTGTATATATGAGTTTTATATTAGTGATGTTACTATATAGATGAGTTATAGATGAGTTATGTATTAGTGATGTTAGTGTGTATATGAGTTATATATGAGTTATGTATTAGTGATGTTACTGTATATATGAGTTATGTATTAGTAATGTTACTGTATAGATGAGTTATAGATGAGTTATGTATTAGTAATATTACTGTAAATATGAGTTATGTATTAGTGATGTTACTGTAAATATGAGTTGTGTATTAGTTATGTTACTGTATAGATTAGTTTTATATTAGTGATGTTACTGTATAGATGAGTTATAGATGAGTTATGTATTAGTGATGTTACTGTAAATATGAGTTGTGTATTAGTTATGTTACTATATGCAGTGGGGCAAAGAAGTATACTTATTTTCCACCATAATTTGCAAATAAATTCATTAAAAATCCTACAATGTGATTTTCTGGATTTGTTTCTCATTTTGTCTGTCATAGTTGAAGAGTACCTATGATGAAAATTACAGGCCTCTCTCATCTTTTTAAGTGGGAGAACTTGCACAATTGGTGGCTGACTAAATACTTTTTTGCCCCACTGTATGTATGTATGTATGTATGTATGTATGTATGTTTGTGTGTATGTATGTATTATGTCTTTATGTTTGTATGTGTGTATGTATGTTAATATAAAGAGCAACAAGTGGGTGGTAATGCATGCCTGTCTGTCTTGGTACTCAACATCAATGATGATAATGTGACAGCCTACAAAACACAAACACGCACTTTCTCTCTTACATGCGCACACATACAATGGTTGATGTTGTGGTTTTCCCATGCATCCCAACAGGTTCAGTAGAAACAATGTGACAGTACAACAAATTGGTCAGTGGTGATTGGTGGTCATGCCCCATCCAACTTAATACTCAATATCATAGGTGACAGTTTGTCAGCCTATGAACACACACACACACACACACACACACACACTTCCCCCAACACAACAAAAGTAGATGGTAATGTTTTCCCATTCGGTCCAGTGGAGACAGCATCTGAAAAGTCAATAGCCACTATAGTGTGGGTACTGGGAGCGGAGAGGCTTTGGTTGTCATCGGTGTTGTTATTTTCTGTTGCTTTACAGAGTGATACTACTGGTTAACAACTGTCTGGGATTACACCTTACATGGCCCCTCCATAAGGTTACTGTTAGGCAGAGCTGCCATGATTGGGTAGGTATCAGCTATGTTGTGGATTCCTTGCTTTCACCTATCTGAGATGATGACTTCAAGGAAGGGAGGAAGGAACTATTTCCTCTGGGCCACCTGTGGGTCATGGCTAGTAAGGATCCAGCTATTTCAAATGATTTTTTTTGTGCATTTTAGCTAACCTTAACCCTGACCCTTTTCTTAACCTTAACCTAATTCTCCTAACCTGCAATGTAAGTTCTCCTAATCTGCCCTCCTAACCTGTCCATCCCTTCTAGCCATGAGGGGCACTATGTTAGTGTGTATGGCATGGGGCCTAGACCTGTGTTTGGCCTAGACCCGTGTTTACATTCACACACCTTGTATCTCAGGTTAGGATAGGGACTTCCATAGAGAATAGATAGGTGTTGTATTCTTGAGGGTCCTTGTTCCAATGGATTCCCTGGCATACTATTGTAGGAACATCTCTAATTGCACTGTGTTCCCCACCACATTTGATCAGAAGCATCCGGTCATCAGGTATACGCAGCCTATAGTTGTGTTAGATGGATGGCCTACCGATAGGCCTACCTCGCATAGTCATCAAAGACTATGAGCTATGAGTGAAGACGAAGGCCTACATCAGAACTTGTAGGCAATAATTAGCCTATTCTCTATGTGCTTGATTAGTGTTTCTGAAATGGTGGGTTGGGAGGACGTGCTGCTGGTCTCTGTTGAAGCCCGTAGGCCCTGGTTAGAAAAACTGATTTGTTTATCATGTGGGTCACAGCTTGGAGAACCACCGTAAACCATCGGCCTTCTTTTCTCCCCTCTGTACCCTCTTCAACCAGTGGGAGTAAGCCACAGTTGTAGGGGCTCAGTGTGTTTAATGTGGCTGTGAGAATGTGGTTCAACATCTTTGTGATGTCCAACATTGCTGTGGGAGTAATCCACAGCCAGACCAACTGTCATGAAGTCCTGTTAACTGTCATGTGTTAAATGCTTGTACTCTGTGATAATGGATGGATCTTGGGAAATGAATTCCATAGGACCACATTTGACATGTTCTTTCACCATTTATTAGTTCACCAAATACAGTGAAAATGGCATCTTAATATACAATGACTCATTCTTAGAATGTCATGACACTTTTGTTGCTTTTTTGCTTCATAAAACGATGTTTCATTATTGAAAGTATTAAGGTTTCATGCACAACAAACCATATTCAGTTTCCTCCAAAGAATGGTACAAGATAAACGAAATAAAAAACATAACTGTAATGTCCAAAATTGGTCAAATAACGTGTTATTTGAGGATACTCGTAAACAGTGCAGTATACTCTAAAATCGCAATTTTCTAACAAATGCATCAACAAAGCTTAAGTCACAGTATACGATTTCTCAATAATAGTTTAACATTGATGTGTACAAAACCCCAAACACATTCAGTTAGTCTTTAAAAAAACGTCAGTCCCTTTGATATAGAATGAGAGAAGTCAACACCTAAATCTCTTAGATTCTCCGTTATATAGGCTTTTCTCAATCTGCATATCCTCTCTATAATACAAACATTTGTGTTGATGAACTGTAAGACGATAGACTAGCTTATAATTTTTAAATAACAATTATTTAGATATAAAAATACAAATATGACTTTTGAAATATGAATGTAAGCGTGCCAGGGTAGGAGTGGTTGGCACCTGTGGTGGCACCGGAGGGAAAGATCATGCAAATAGATAGATAAAATATTTGACTTTTAATTATAGAACACGAAAAACACGAATAATTGCAACATCAAAATAAATTAATTAAAAAATATATATTTTCCCATTAATTTCATGATTATTGTTTCAAACATTTATAATTTGCCCATCTCTTCTGGCCTCCTTCGATATTTCTAGTCCTTAAAAGTGAAACAGAGAGCCTACGTGCAGGTGTCGGTAGGCTAAAGTTACATGAAGGCCCCGACCTGCATCTTTAACCGTGGGGGGTAATGTAAGCCCATGTATCAATTTCATTCAATTGAACCTGGGGACTATGCATTAGGCCTACTAGCTTATTCTTTACAGGTGAAGCCAAAGTGAATATAGGCCTACGAAATAAAATATTAACATTGCACCATCCTCTGTATATATATATTTCTGTTACACACAATGGATGTATTCTAGTTACTGGATATCAGTGTTTGGTTGGTCTGTATTAAAAAGCTTTAGCAGCAATCGGATAGGAATGCATTCTACGTTCGACCAATGCTGAAAAGTACAGCTCCCTTGAATGCAATGTCGCCGATTATTATCAACAATGCAAAGCCTGCAAGGGTAATATGGTCTTCGAGCATAGGCAGTCTACTGGGTACAACTATGGAAACAGAGCTTTAAATGAAATTCTGCCACCAGTTCTACTTTGTTGTTGCTTACGGCGCTTTTGGAAGATGGTCGTGAAGTTATGGCAAGTTCATCCATCAGAGAAGTCAGCTGAGGTTGAGACACGGAGCCAGGATCCGCCATCTCAACATCACGCTGCGCAGCAGAAGTTAAAATCGGGTTTCATCAAATTGTCAGCAACCACAAGATAAATCTCGGTCTTTTCCGGACTCTTCCTCAAACTCTTCCTCTGCTTTCTCGTCCAATCTTCACATCTTTCCACCCCTTTCCTTCCCCTTGTCTTCGCTTCGTGCCATCGTTTCTCCTACAATCCTCGAACATGCACAGCCGACAAGTGCTTCAAATCGGTGATCAAAATAAACAGTCTGCAAGGCATTGTTCATCTTTAAACGCCTGGTGACGACTTGTCTGCCATCCCCTTTAGAACGTCGTCTATTCTGTCGTCTTCGATGACCACTGCGGAGGGGAGATGCAATCATGTTAATATTTTAGTTTATTATGTTTTATTTGATTTGATTGATGTATTACATTTGTTTAACCTTTATTTTATCAGGGACTCATCACTTGTCATGTTATAGGCTAATGGCCTAACTGTTTCATAAATATGTTTTACAGTCAACAAATCGAGTAGGCTAATTGCAAAGGTTTTGGGGACTGGTGCAACACAAAGGGAAATGTCGGTGTGCCAAACCCCTGACTTTGGTGCTTGAAACAATGCTTTGTCCATAATGGCGCAAATCCAAGCGCGCGCACTAGACGCTATCAGCACTTGCAATTTCCACTACATGCAATATGGAAAAGTGCCCTTTAAAATGACAGAGAGCGTAACTAATGTAGACATTTAGCCTAGTACATTTTGATATCACATTGGTAGTCCATTATTCTCATTCGTCACTATCAACGGGGCGCATTGTGGTCAGCTACTGTCCTTTGTTACATCAACAAATAAACGTTTGCCTCATAAGTTAGAGGTCAAATGCATATCTGTTGCATGTCTGTGTTGTATAACAAGTAGGCTAGGTTAGAGTTAAAGATCACCCAAACATGCCTGGGTGGCCAAGCCTTTGTTTTTGATCACCAAAACAAAACCTCTATTCAACAATCCATTCCAATAACCAGATCTTACCTCTCTTGGCTCTGCCGATCTGTCCCAGCTTTGGGGGTCTTTTCGCTTGCGACGCACCGAAGAACGAATTGGTGTCCTGTAGTCCGCAGCTAAAGGACACCTGACTGGCCTCGCTGTCTCCATAGCCGCTCATTTTCCCCTCGCTGTACGGCAGTACCTCGGACATTATTGCACGGCTGAGACGGACGGATCAACAGCGCAACAAAAAAAAACGGTTTAAAGTTGGCGGCTATACTTGACGTAGCCCAGAAATCCTTGACTTGGTAATTAGACTTGTCGAGCTTTCCAGTGAAAATCCGTTTGGAAAATCACTAATTGACTTCTTCGTGCTTAGCCAGCCTGTGAAGGTTGAAGGTTCAGAGTCCGGGTTGAGGCGGGGTGTTTGCAGGCTGTTCGAGAGGAGAGCAGAGGAAGAGCGGTCTGGACGCCTGTGTTGCTCGATGAAGTCTGATGAAGAAAGTGGGAGATCCCGGGATCATAAAGGAAACCCAGGCGGAACGGTGAAGTCATCCATCCGGGTGTGTGTGTGTCTCTCTCTCTCTCTGTGTGTGTTTGTGTGTCTCTCTCTCTCTGTGTGTGTGTGTGTGTGTCTCTCTCTGTGTGTGTGTCTGTCTGTCTGTCTGTGTGTGTGCTGGGGGACTCCGAATGCTAGAGGAGTAAGGGTGACATCAACAGGCGAGATATATAGCAATGTGCAGTGAAGGGAGCAGAAAGTCATGTTCACAGAGACACAGCTACTGGAGCAACGGGGAAATAAAAAATGTATTTGGTGCATAATATTTTCAATAGTGAACACATTTGTAGACTTAAAAACGTATTCAAATGTGTTGATATTTACGCATATGCCATAGGTTAGTTACATTTATTCAGATAATTATAATAGTTTACTCGCGCAATTGCACACAATGGCTAGGCTACAATTATTGGAATATCCGTGTGTTTTGTATCTATATGCTTGACGTTGTTATGTTTCTCTCCTCGTATGTAGTATATTTCCTTCGTTGCTTTATATTAGCTCTGGGGACACGAGATTCTCACAGGAAATCATTACCTGCTCCTTTGTGCGTCTGTCTGCGCACAGAATTCGGAAGTGCCTATAAAATGAGTCACGCAAGTCTTTTCCCCTATACATCGTAGCTTCAGCGGCAGCGGGTAAACGAGGTTTACAAATTTCACCAATGCACTTTTGCGCACATTCTCCATTGAACGGTTTACAAGTTATGCCTGATCTGGACCACGATAATGTTGATGTGCCTCAGACCCAAACTGGTGTGGTCCAGATGTCCAGCACAGCCGCTGTAATGCTCTCTGTGTCTGTACTTGGCATCCTCCTCATCCTTGAGATACTTGGCTTCAACTGTTTACAGAACATGGGACTGCAAAGTCAACTGAAGATGTCTGAAGACCTCATCCATGATGTTTCTGTAGAACTGGACAACTATGGACAGGCGCTTCCCAAACCCACCCAGACTGAACCACCGGTATCCACCACGCCTCCCAAACCCACCCAGACTGAACCACCAGTATCCACCACGCCTCCCAAACCCACCCAGACTGAACCACCGGTATCCACCACGCCTCCCAAACCCACCCAGACTGAACCACCAGTATCCACCACGCCTCCCAAACCCACCCAGACCGAACCACCAGTATCCACCACGCCTCCCAAACCCAACCAGACCGAACCACCAGTATCCACCACGCCTCCCAAACCCACCCAGACTGAACCACCGGTATCCACCACGCCTCCCAAACCCACCCAGACTGAACCACCAGTATCCACCACGCCTCCCAAACCCACCCAGACTGAACCACCAGTATCCACCATGCCTCCCAAACCCACCCAGACTGAACCCCGGTGTCCACCACGCCTCCCAAACCCACCCAGACTGAACCACCATTATCCACCACGCCTCCCAAACCCACCCAGACTGAACCCCGGTGTCCACCACGCCTCCCAAACCCACCCAGACTGAACCACCAGTATCCACCACGCCTCCCAAACCCACCCAGACTGAACCCCCGGTGTCCACCACGCCTCCCAAACCCACCCAGACTGAACCACCAGTATCCACCACGCCTCCCAAACCCACCCAGACTGAACCACCACCATGGGAGTCTCCATTCCAAGTGTAGAGCCACGGTGCCGCCATGAAGCTACATGAATGCCCAGAGTATTGCCCAAAAATGTGTGGAAGTGCATAATTGAGACAAAACATTTGTTTTACGGGACAGTATCGTTAGAAAAGGTTTTACGGGACAGTATCTTTAGAAAAGGTTTTACGGGACAGTATCGTTAGAAAAGGTTTTACGGGACAGTATCGTTAGAAAAGGTTTTACGGGACAGTATCGTTAGAAAAGGTTTTACGGGACAGTATCGTTAGAAAAGGTTTTACGGGACAGTATCTTTAGAAAAGGTTTTACGGGACAGTATCGTTAGAAAAGGTTTTACTGGACAGTATCTTTAGAAAAGCTTTTACGGGACAGTATCGTTAGAAAAGGTTTTACGGGACAGTATCTTTAGATAAGGTTTTACGGGACAGTATCTTTAGAAAAGGTTTTACGGGACAGTATCTTTAGAAAAGGTTTTACGGGACAGTATCTTTAGAAAAGGTTTTACGGGACAGTATCTTTAGAAAAGGTTTTACGGGACAGTATCTTTAGAAAAGCTTTTACCGGACAGTATCTTTAGAAAAGGTTTTACGGGACAGTATCGTTAGAAAAGGTTTTACGGGACAGTATCTTTAGAAAAGGTTTTACGGGACAGTATCTTTAGAAAAGGTTTTACGGGACAGTATCTTTAGAAAAGGTTTTACGGGACAGTATCTTTAGAAAAGGTTTTACGGGACAGTATCTTTAGAAAAGGTTTTACGGGACAGTATCTTTAGAAAAGGTTTTACGGGACAGTATCGTTAGAAAACGTTCGACGGGACGGATGATAAAAAATGGCGGCGCTCTTTCTTTTCTGCTTCTTGTTGATGAAACAAGTTGATTGCATAATGAGTCATTTTGAGGTGCCAGTTAACATGTATTGTAATGCTAATGACCTGTTTAGAGCTGTGACAAAGTCATTAAAATATAAAGGGGGAACATGACATCAGTATAATTCCTGAGTTGAATAAAAACCTGTTTAAACCCTTTCTCTTGCTTGGCGTTTTCACAAATTTGCCGAAATCGTGTGACATAAAACACTACCTTTCCCTTTACCTCTTTAATTAAATGTATGTTATTTGCCATTAAATATCGTATTTTAGCCTAATCATTTTACAATTGAATTAGACATTGAACTTTTCACCCTGTAGCCTATGAATCCTATCATCCTCATCACTCATTGACCTAGCTCACACTAAGCTTACATGTGTTTTTTGTCAGTGAGTCACAAAATGTGTGTGTATCTCTCTGTGTGTGTGTGCTGGGGGACTCCGATTGCTAGAGGAGTAAGGGTGACATCAACAGGCGAGATATATAGCAATGTGCAGTGAAGGGAGCAGAAAGTCATGTTCACAGAGATACAGCTTGTAATGTGTCTGTGTAGCTGGTGAGATGAGTCAGGCGCAGGACAGCAGATATGAGTAATGAAAGCAATTTTACTCAATAATATAACAATACACGTCGTATAAATACAAGGCCACAAATACGGACCGCAATACAATTAACAGTTACTCACAAACAAACATGGGGGAACAGAGGGTTCAATAATGAACAAGTAATTGGGGAATTGAAACCAGGTGTGTATGACTTGAAAATAAAGGAGAGCTGCACCCTCAAGGAGCTCAGATGCAAAAATGTAATATCCAACGTTTCGACAGACAAGCTGTCTTCATCAGGGTATAATCACAAACACTGCAGGATGACTAATTTATATAGTGTTAAAAGACACACAGGTGTCTGTAATCATGGCCAAGTGTGGCCTGATATCATTGGTTAATTCTCAAATATAAAAATGGCATACAAAGAACAGCACACACAACAAATGGATAGCATACGATCATAAATTCATTTTAGACTGCACAAGCTTACAAACAATTACAACGGCAAAGTCACAATAATCACAAGAATGGCTTCAGATCAAAGTCTACGTTGAGACCGAAGGGAACAAGGGTCTTTAAGTTAAAGATCCAGGCAGCCTCTCGTTTTAACAATAAATGATCAAGGTCACCCCCTCTCCTAGGGAGGGTGACGTGTTCGATGCCAATATAACGCAGAGACTAAATCGAGTGGCCTGCCTCAAAAGTGGGCCTCAACTGGGTAAGTCAAGTTTTTACACTTAATGGTGCTACGATGCTCTGAGATACGTAGAGTGGGGGAAAAAAGTATTTAGTCAGCCACCAATTGTGCAAGTTCTCCCACTTAAAAAGATGAGAGAGGCCTGTAATTTTCATCATAGGTACACTTCAACTATGACAGACAAAATGAGAAACAAATCCAGAAAATCACATTGTAGGATTTTTAATGAATTTATTTGCAAATTATGGTGGAAAATAAGTATTTGGTCACCTACAAACAAGCAGGAAATGGAAGACATACAAGACCACTGATAATCTCCCTTGGTCTGGGGCTCCACGCAAGATCTCACCCTGTGGGGTCAAAATGATCACAAGAACGGTGAGCAAAAATCCTAGAACCACACGGGGGGACGTAGTGAATGACCTGCAGAAAGCTGGGACCAAAGTAACAAAGCCTACCATCAGTAACACACTATGCCGCCAGGGACTCAAATCCTGCAGTGCCAGACGTGTCCCCCTGCTTAAGCCAGTACATGTTCAGGCCCGTCTGAAGTTTGCTAGAGAGCATTTGGATGATCCAGAAGAAGATTGGGGAATGTCATATAGTCAGATGAAACCAAAATAGAACATTTTGGTAAAAACTCAACTTTGGAGGACAAAGAATGCTGAGTTGCATCCAAGAACACCATACCTAATGTGAAGCATGGGGGTGGAAACATCATGCTTTGGGGCTGTTTTTTTGCAAGTGACCAGGACGACTGATCCGTGTAAAGGAAAGAATGAATGGGGCCATGTATCGTGAGATTTTGAGTGAAAACCTCCTTCCATCAGCAAGGGCATTGAAGATGAAACGTGGCTGGGTCTTTCAGCATGACATTGATCCCAAACACACCGCCCGGGCAACGAAGGAGTGGCTTCGTAAGAAGCATTTCAAGGTCCTGGAGTGGCCTAGCCAGTCTCCAGATCTCAACCCCATAGAAAATCTTTGGAGGGAGTTGAAAGTCAGTGTTGCCCAGCAACAGCCCCAAAACATCACTGCTCTAGAGGAGATCTGCATGGAGGAATGGGCCAAAATACCAGCAACAGTGTGTGAAAACCTTGTGAAGACTTACAGAAAACGTTTGACCTCTGTCATTGCCAACAAAGGGTACATAACAAAGTATTGAGATAAACTTTTGTTATTGACCAAATACTTATTTTCCACCATAATTTGAAAATAAATTCATTAAAAATCCTACAATGTGATTTTCTGGATTTTTTTTTCTCATTTTGTCTGTCATAGTTGAAGTGTACCTATGATGAAAATTACAGGCCTCTCATCTTTTCAAGTGGGAGAACTTGCACAATTGGTGGCTGCCTAAATACTTTTTTGCCTCACTGTACCTAGGCATTTGTAGGGTGACACATTTTCAATGGATGTATCCCCAGATGTGAAAATGCTAACCTATGGCAGAGAGCAAGCTCTGGTTAAGGTCATGAATTTCGTTTTTTTGTGCGTTCAAGACTAGTCTGAGACCATATACAGTGAGGGGGGAAAAGTATTTGATCCCCTGCTGATTTTGTATGTTTGCCCACTGACAAATAATTGATCCGTCTATAATTTTAATGGTGGGTTTATTTGAACAGTGAGACAGAATAACAACAAAAAAAGCATGAAAAAAGCATGTCAAAAATGTTATAATCTGATTTGTATTTTAATGAGGGAAATAAGTATTTGACCCCTCTGCAAAACATGACTTAGTACTTGGTGGCAAAACCCTTGTTGCCAATCAGAGGTCAGACGTTTCTTGCGGTTGGCCACCAGGTTTGCACACATCTCAGGAGGGAGTTTGTCCCACTCCTCTTTGCAGATCTTCTCCAAGTCATTAAGGTTTCGAGGCTGACGTTTGGCAACTCGAACCTTCAGCTCCCTCCACAGATTTTCTATGGGATTAAGGTCTGGAGACTGGCTAGGCCACTCCAGGGCCTTAATGTGCGTCTTCTTGAGCCACTCCTTTGTTGCCTTGGCCATGTGTTTTGGGTCATTGTCATGCTGGAATACCCATCCACGACCCATTTTCAATGCCCTGGCTGAGGAAAGGAGGTTCTCACCCAAGATTTGACGGTACATGGCCCCGTCCATCGTCCCTTTGATGCGGTGAAGTTGTCCTGTCCCCTTAGCAGAAAAACACCTCAAAGCATAATGTTTCCACCTCCATGTTTGACGGTGGGGATGGTCTTCTTGGGGTCATAGGCAGCATTCCTCCTCCTCCTAACACGGCGAGTTGAGGTAATGCCAAAGAGCTCCATTTTGGTCTCATCTGACCACAACACTTCCACCCAGTTGTCCTCTGAATCATTCAGATGTTCATTGGTAAACATCAGACGGGCATGTATATGTGCTTTCTTGAGCAGGGGGACCTTGCGGGCGCTGCAGGATTTCAGTCCTTCACGGCGTAGTGTGTTACCAATTGTTTTCTTGGTGACTATGGTCCCAGCTGCCTTGAGATTATTGACAAGATCCTCCCGTGTAGTTCTGGTCTGATTCCTCACCGTTCTCATGATCATTGCAACTCCACGAGGTGAGATCTTGCATGGAGCCCCAGGCCGAGTTTGGAATCTGATTGATTGATTGCTTCTGTGGACAGGTGTCTTTTTATACAGATATCAAACTGAGATTAGGAGCAGTACCTTTAAGAGTGTGCTCCTAATCTCAGCTCGTTACCTGTATAAAAGACACCTGGGAGCCAGAAATCTTTCTGATTTAGAGGGGGTCAAATACTTATTTCCCTAATTAAAATGCAAATCAATTTATAACATTTTTGACATGCATTTTTCTGGATTTTTTTGTTATTCTGTCTCTCACTGTTCAAATAAACCTACCATTAAAATTATAGACTGATCATTTCTTTGTCAGTGGGCAAATGTACAAAATCAGCAGTGGATCAAATACTTTTTTCCCCTCACTGTAGGGATGTCTGGTGATGGAAAGACAACATCCTGAAACAGAGAAAGAGCATTTGAATATATGACCCATCATCTTCTTACAGATGAATCTTGGCTGGTTTCATCCCCTTTCGCAGGTCATTGATAATAATAGAGAACAGAACAGGAGCTAAAATGGAACCCTGGATTACAGGGTAGTAATCTCAAGGAAGCTAGACTTGTGATTCTCAGCATAGACACATTGTGTTATGCCTACAAGATAGTTCCTGAACCAATTGGCTAACCAGTCTGGCTAGCCACAGCTCATGGTCAACTGAATCAAAGACAGACAGCCCCGTCACTGAGACCAATGTCACCGAGTTCGTAAACAACTGAATCAAAGACAGACAGCCCCGTCACTGAGACCAATGTCACCGAGTTCGTAAACAACTGAATCAAAGACAGACAGCCCCGTCACTGAGACCAATGTCACCGAGTTCGTAAACAACTGAATCAAAGACAGACAGCCCCGTCACTGAGACCAATGTCACAGAGTTCGTAAACAACTGAATCAAAGACAGACAGCCCCGTCACTGAGACCAATGTCACAGAGTTCGTAAACAACTGAATCAAAGACAGACAGCCCCGTCACTGAGACCAATGTCACCGAGTTCGTAAACAACTGAATCAAAAACCTTTTTTAAATCAACAAACAATGCAGCACAATGTTGTTTGTTCCAGTGCATTTATGATGTAATCTGCCATAGCTACAGTTATGGTATTATGCCTTCAGGTCTTCCACTCATTCAATTCCCTATTTTCTACTAATGTCAATTCCATTTCATTCAATTCAAGTTCCAGGTCAGTATTTGAATTCCGAGATAATTCAATTCCTCTCAGTTCCAATGTTAGAATTCTTGGAATTGACCTTTTCCCAGTTTTAAAATGATCCCCAACAAATGACGATTAACGTTTTAATTCCCCTCAGGCTTTTAGGCTGATACTGTCACTGTTCAGACAGCCTAGCTATCTGAGTGAATTCAATCATTTCATTGGAATTTCAAATTAAATTGGAATTGACCATGCTCAGGATGTTCTTTTCAAGTAGGAATTTCTTTAGCTGTGAGTAGACTAGGGACTCAGACTTTTAGTTATTCTCATCTGAAGCCCTCTACCCTTTAGAAGCCGGAGGACATAAGCTGATAGCCACATTTTGGGTATAGAATTGGTCAAGGGACCTAAGTTGAAAATGTGAGGCCCAGCAATAATACCAGCTGCTGTCTTTAAGAGGTAGGGATGCAATACTTTTTACGGTCTATAGGCCTCTGCATAAGAAACAGGCTCAGAGTTCACACCAGGGCCTATATTAGAGCGCACTGTAACAACTTACACCAGAGGAATGTGCTCCTCCATCATAAAAAGACTGAACCAGCAGATATGAAGTGTTTGTTAAAGACCCCCACAATATCAGCTTTATCCTTCACTTCATTAGAATCCACCACTATAGGGACAGTGTGGCCAGAGAACCTGACACTGATTTGATTCGTTTCCAGAACTTGGTAGGGTTGTTAGGGTGACTGCTTTCAGATAGAACTCTGACTTAGACTTCCTGATCAACCCTGTACACCAGTCAGCAGGTGCATTTGTACCTCTAGCATTAGCCCAAGAAACATTTCTCTGTCCAATTCATTCTGCGGGCGGGCTGGTTCAGGGTCAGGCATTGTAGTCAGGCGGGCTGGCTCAGGGTCAGGCATTGTAGTCA
Source organism: Oncorhynchus tshawytscha (assembly GCF_018296145.1). Taxonomy (NCBI): domain Eukaryota; kingdom Metazoa; phylum Chordata; class Actinopteri; order Salmoniformes; family Salmonidae; genus Oncorhynchus; species Oncorhynchus tshawytscha. The sequence goes on along the minus strand of NC_056438.1, from coordinate 72,879,619 downwards.
GGCGGGCTGGCTCAGGGTCAGGCAGAGTAGTCAGGCGGGCTGGCTCAGGGTCAGGCATTGTAGTCAGGCGGGCTGGCTCAGGGTCAGGCAGAGTAGTCAGGCGGGCTGGCTCAGGGCCAGGCAGAGTAGTCAGGCGGGCTGGTTCAGGGCCAGGCAGAGTAGTCAGGCGGGCTGGCTCAGGGCCAGGCAGAGTAGTCAGGCGGGCTGGTTCAGGGTCAGGGGCAGAGTAGTCAGGCGGGCTGGTTCAGAGGCAGAGTAGTCAGGCGGACTGGTTCAGGGTCAGAGGCAGAGTAGTCAGGCAGGCTGGTTCAGGGTCAGAGGCAGAGTAGTCAGGTGGGCTGGTTCAGAGGCAGAGTAGTCAGGCGGGCTGGTTCAGGGTCAGAGGCAGAGTAGTCAGGCGGACTGGTTCAGAGGCAGAGTAGTCAGGCGGGCTGGTTCAGGGTCAGGCATTGTAGTCAGGCGGGCTGGCTCAGGGTCAGGCAGAGTAGTCAGGCGGGCTGGCTCAGGGTCAGGCAGAGTAGTCAGGCGGGCTGGCTCAGGGCCAGGCAGAGTAGTCAGGCGGGCTGGCTCAGGGCCAGGCAGAATAGTCAGGCGGGCTGGTTCAGGGTCAGGGGCAGAGTAGTCAGGCGGGCTGGTTCAGAGGCAGAGTAGTCAGGCGGACTGGTTCAGGGTCAGAGGCAGAGTAGTCAGGCAGGCTGGTTCAGGGTCAGAGGCAGAGTAGTCAGGCGGGCTGGTTCAGAGGCAGAGTAGTCAGGCGGGCTGGTTCAGGGTCAGAGGCAGAGTAGTCAGGCGGGCTGGTTCAGAGGCAGAGTAGTCAGGCGGGCTGGTTCAGGGTCAGAGGCAGAGTAGTCAGGCGGGCTGGTTCAGAGGCAGAGTAGTCAGGCGGGCTGGTTCAGAGGCAGAGTAGTCAGGCGGGCTGGTTCAGAGGCAGAGTAGTCAGGCGGGCTGGTTCAGAGGCAGAGTAGTCAGGCGGGCTGGTTCAGAGGCAGAGTAGTCAGGCGGGCTGGTTCAGGGTCAGAGTAGTTAGGCGGGCTGGTTCAGGGTCAGAGGCAGAGTAGTCAGGCGGGCTGTTTCAGGGTCAGAGGCAGAGTAGTCAGGCGGGCTGTTTCAGGGTCAGAGGCAGAGTAGTCAGGCGGGCTGGTTCAGGGTCAGAGGCAGAGTAGTCAGGCGGGCTGGTTCAGGTTCAGAGGCAGAGTAGTCAGGCGGGCTGGTTCAGGGTCAGAGGCAGAGTAGTCAGGCGGGCTGGTTCAGGTTCAGAGTAGTCAGGCGGACTGGTTCAGAGGCAGATGCAGAGTAGTCAGGCGGACTGGTTCAGGGTCAGATGCAGAGTAGTCAGGCGGGCTGGTTCAGAGGCAGAGTAGTCAGGCGGGCTGGTTCAGAGGCAGAGTAGTCAGGCGGGCTGGTTCAGAGGCAGAGTAGTCAGGCGGGCTGGTTCAGAGGCAGAGTAGTTAGGCGAGCTGGTTCAGGGTCAGAGGCAGAGTAGTCAGGCGGGCTGTTTCAGGGTCAGAGGCAGAGTAGTCAGGCGGGCTGTTTCAGGGTCAGAGGCAGAGTAGTCAGGCGGGCTGTTTCAGGGTCAGAGGCAGAGTAGTCAGGCGGGCTGGTTCAGGGTCAGAGGCAGAGTAGTCAGGCGGGCTGGTTCAGAGGCAGAGTAGTCAGGCTGGCTGGTTCAGAGGCAGAGTAGTCAGGCGGGCTGGTTCAGAGGCAGAGTAGTCAGGCGGGCTGGTTCAGAGGCAGAGTAGTCAGGCGGGCTGGTTCAGAGGCAGAGTAGTCAGGCGGGCTGGTTCAGAGGCAGAGTAGTCAGGCGGGCTGGTTCAGAGGCAGAGTAGTCAGGCGGGCTGGTTCAGGGTCAGAGGCAGAGGCAGAGTAGTCAGGCGGGCTGGTTCAGGGTCAGAGGCAGAGTAGTCAGGCGGGCTGGTTCAGGGTCAGAGGCAGAGTAGTCAGGCGGGCTGATTCAGGGTCAGAGGCAGAGTAGTCAGGCGGGCTGGTTCAGTGTCAGAGTCAGAGTAGTCAGGCGGGCTGGTTCAGGGTCAGAGGCAGAGTAGTCAGGCGGGCTGGTTCAGGGTCCGGACTGGCAAGGGTCAAAAACCAGGAGGGTGGGAAAAAAAGAGAGGCTGGGAAAAGCCAGGAACTGACAGGACAAACGTTGGTAAGCTTGACAAACAAGAGGAACTGGTAACAGACAGACAGAAAACACAGGTATAAGTACACAGAGGATAAGTGGGGAAGATGGGCGACACCTGGAGGGGGTGGAACAGATCAGGGCGTGACACTGCCAAGTTACCTGAAAACCAGGGATTGTCTGTTCCACTGAATCAGCATTTATTCACATGCTTGGGCTATCACAAATATACACAAATGTCACGTAAAAATAGTCCCAGGCAGAGTCAACATCGGGAATCAGACTTTCTCTGTCAATATTATGGAACAGGTCAAGAAAAACGCTGTGTGACTCTGAACAAGACCAAATCCCAGAGCACCTAACAAATCAACGCTATCGGACATCATTCTGACGAATACAACTCTCAAATACACATCTACTGGGATCATCTGTAAGGATGTCAGAGATCATTGTCCAATCGCTTGTCTAAGAAGTACAAAACTGCCCAAAGCTAAACCCAGTTACATTTTTTTAAAGACATTTTAGGCACTTTGGTGAGCAAGTGCATGATCTGTTAAGTACAAATTAATAATTTATATGTTGAATTCACATCTCCATCTCAACCAAAAATCTAAAAGATAAAGAATATGACTCAGTCAAATCAAATCTTAAATGCACTGTTAAATAAAGTTTGATTTGATTTAGTCCTATTCTTAACTTAGATCTTTTCGTTGAGATGGAGACATGAATCCGACATATAAATGATTAATTTGTAGACAAACTGGAATTAAAGCCAGACTAAGTCAGTGCCACAGATGAGCTATCCAAGCATAAGATACATATCCTTCAAATGTTGATATGTTGTTGCTTTGACAACCCAAACGCAATTTAAAATCACTAAATATCATTACATTTTAAATCAACCAAAGATTGGAAACCTAGGCCTATTATATTGTCTATTGGTAGTTGAATTCTGGATTGAATTGAAGTAATACACTATATATAAAAAGTTTGTGGACACCCCTTCAAATGAGTGGATTCGGCTAAATGAAATGTTTTTCCATGTCGGAGCAGCCGCACACAAGCCTAAGATCACCCTGCAGAATGCCAAGCGTCAGCTGGTGTGATGCTCACCGCCATTGTACTCTAGATCAGTGGCAACGCGTTCTCTGGAGTGATGAATCGCGCTTCACCATCTGACAGTCTGATAGATGAATCTGGGTTTGGAGGATGCCCGGAGAACACTACCTGCCCCAATGCATAGTTCCAACTGTAAAGATTGGTGTAGGAGGAATAATGGTCTGGGGGCAGTTTTTCATGGTTCGGGCTAGACCCCTTAGTTCCAGTGAAGGGAAATATTAACGCTACAGCGTACAATGACATTCTAGACGATTCTGTTCTTCCAACTTTGTGGCAGCAGTTTGGGGAAGGCTCTTTCCTGTTTCATCATGACAATGCCCAGTTCACAAAGCGAGATCCATACAGAAATGGTTTGTCAAGATCGGTGTGGAAGAACTTGACTGGCCTGCACAGAACCCTGACCTCAACCCCATCGAACACCTTTGGGATGAATTGGAACAAGAGGAATACATACTATGTAAGAATGCTGTTCATTGACTACAGCTCAGCATTCAACACCATAGTACCCTCCAAGCTCACCCACAAGGGTGCGTTCTCAGCCCTCTCCTGTACTCCCTGTTCACCCATGACTGCATCTCCATGCACACCTTCAACTCAATCATCAAGTTTGCATACGACACAACAGTTATAGGCTTTATTATCAATAATGACGAGACAGCCTACAGGGAGGAGGTGAGGCCCCTCGGAGTGTGGTGTCAGGAAAACAACCTCTCACTCAACGTCAACAAAACAAAGTAGATGATCGTGGACTTCAGGAAACAGCAGAGGGAGCACCCCCCCATCCACATCGACGGGACAGTAGTGGAGAAGGTGGAGAGTGTTAAGTTCCTCAGCGTACACATCACGGACAAACTGAAATGGTCCACCCACACAGATAGTGTTGTGAAGAAGGCACAACACCACCTCTTCAAGGAGGCTGAATACATTTGGCTTGTCACCTAAAAACCTGCATCCTGTCGGCCTGTATCACCGCCTTGTACTCAACTGCACCACCCTCAACCGCAAGGCTCTCCAGAGGGGCCAAACTACATGCCCTCCAGGTCACCTACAGCACCCGATGTCACCGGAATGTCCCTAAATAAGAACCACATCCACCCAAGCCACTGCCTGTTCACCCCGCTATCATCCAGAAGGACAGGTCAGTACAGGTGCATTAAAGATGGGACCGAGAGACTGAACAGCTTCTCAGCTTCTTTATCAAAGGTGTCCACATACGTTTGGTCATGTAGTCTACCTCTTGATAATTCAAATGCTATATAGTCTGAAATAGCATCATTGATGAGTGATACAGTACAGTGACATTTCATTTGCTCTGTTAAACCCTTTGGAATAACTTCCATAGCAACAGTGAATCTATTTAGTTCTTAAGTGGAGTTCTCTGAACGATCATTATAATGGTCGCACATTGATAGTAGTCAGTGACAAATATCAAAGCTAACCAGGGCTGGTTAAAACCCCGGGTGGTAGACCAAAGAGTAGATGTACATAGATCAATTCTCCTGTAGGAGGTGCTGCCCAGCCTATAGTTTGTTGTCTTCTGATGGTGGATATAACGTTGAAGATCTGACATTGTTTTAAAGGTCCACATTCTACATATTTTATACAAACTTCATCTATGTTGAACTTTGGTTACAATGATGACAATCCTGTGGTTGAAATTTCACCCTCAAAACAGTTTATGTTGATCACTTTTTTCAAATCCAATGTATTTTCCACATAGATTCCACATCACCATACGTTACAAATGACGTTGAAACAACGCTGATTCAACCAGTTTGTGCCCAGTGGGATAGGGTTAGGGTAGTGTGAAGGTTAGTATACACCATACAAATGACATTATTAGAAAGCAACAAAGTGACAACCCAGACGCTATTTCAGAGGTAATGTTTAGACAGACTTGTCTGTTAGTAATATCACTGGGATGATTGACAGGCTGCTCTCCAGTAGACTCTGGTCTCTGCCTGACAACAAGATGCGGAGATAGATTTATGTTTTCAGTGGAGTTCAGACAGGGCCCAGGGGTTTTCACGTGATGTCTGCGACAGAGGTTCCATTTGAGACCATGCTGCCTTGGTGACAAGTCTGTCACTGTCCAGGAACAGAACGGTTACATTACTACAACGTTACGTATACCCTACAGAAATATATACATGAGTAAGAGGCAGGGATATGTGGCACCCTGCCACGCTCCTTCACCATCCCACTTCCTCCTCTCTTTTTTAACCTCACTTCCCCCTCTCTACGCTCTCCCTCTCTGCCCTCTCCCTCTCTACACTCTCCCTCTCTGCCCTCTCCCTCTCTGCCCTCTCCCTCTCTGCCCTCTACATTTATTTCTCCCTATCTCCCTTTTTACCTCTCTTCCTTTTGAGCCTCTAGCATGCAGCTGTTGTTCAGACCGTTTCTTAATAACCAGGCTCACTCAATTAGCCCCTTCCTTCCTGACGAGGACGCCCGTCCTCTGGCCTGGCTCTCTCTCTCTGTGTGTGTGTGTGTGTGTGTGTGTGTGTCCGCATGCTGCCAGTAGTGGTTCTTCAACTACATCACAGTGCTGAGTCACATGTCTCTCTGCCCCCCCTACCCTGTCCCTCCTCCCCAGCCTCCCTGCCCGCCCGCAGTGGGTTTAGCCACTGCTGAGCTAACTCTCTCTCTCATAGACACAAACACACTCGATTTTGGCTCTGGGCCACGCGACTTGTTCTTAGTAGTGATTTTCCTGCTCCAGCGGCGGTGATGGAACAAGCACCATTACCCAGAGCTGTGTGTGTGTGTGTGTGTGTGTGAGAGAGAGACCCAGGTGCTTTATAATAATCTGACTCTAGTCAAAGGAGAGAAACACACCGTCTGTAACGTAGTCATGTCAGTCTGTAGTCTCTGTAATGTGGTCTAGTCAGTCTGTAGTCTCTGTAACGAAGTCTAGTCAGTCTGTAGTCTCTGTAACGTAGTCTAGTCAGTCTGTAGTCTCTGTAACGTAGTCTAGTCAGCCTGTAATCTCTGTAACGTAGTCTAGTCAGTCTGTAATCTCTGTAACGTAGTCTAGTCAGCCTGTAGTCTCTGTAACGTAGTCTAGTCAGTCTGTAATCTCTGTAACGTAGTCTAGTCAGCCTGTAGTCTCTGTAACGTAGTCTAGTCAGTCTGTAATCTCTGTAACGTAGTCTAGTCAGCCTGTAGTCTCTGTAATGTAGTCTAGTCAGAGGAGACACACACACTGTCTGTAGTCTCTGTAACGTAGTCTAGTCAGAGGAGAGAAACACACTGTTGGTAGTCTCTGTAAGGTATTGTGTGAGTATGTGTGTTTGTCTGCCTTCCATCCTCATGAAGATAAATACTGTTTGTTTCACTGCATAAACATTGGATCAATTTGGCTGTGGGAACATTGGCAGTGTTCTGCCTTTGGAACACTGATTACCCAGCTTAAACAGAAATGGCCCCAGCTGTAAGCTGCAGTATAGTACAGCTACGCACTCACTTTCTCTCTGCAGCTCCACGCAAGTTAAGGCAGTCAGCTGGCCGATATCTCTTTATGCCTTACCTGCTGTGTCAACTCCCTGCTCAGTAGGTAGGATGAAGATGCCCCAAAGCAGTGTTTCCCAAACTCGGTCCTGGGGACCTCAAGGGGACCGCACATTATTATTATTTTTTATACTAGCACTACACAGCTGATTCAAATAATCAAAGCTTAATGATGAGTTGATTATTTTAGTGCTGTGGCAAAAAACAAAATGTGCACCTCTTGAGGTCTCCAGGACCGAGTTTGGGAAACACACCACTCCAGGGTATAGACATTGATCTAGTGGAGGCTGCTGAGGGGAGGACAGCTCATAATGATGTCTGGAACAGAGTGAATGGAATGGCATCAGACACATGGAAACCAGCCATTAACCACGAGCCTGTTCTCCCCAATTAAGGTGCCACCAACCTCCTGTGCACTGATCCAATGTCAGGTTTGACTATATCATGGTTAGGTTAGGATTTGCTGGAGACTTACTGTCCTTGCAAACCGTGGTTACTGTCCTTGCAAACCGTGGTTACTCTCCTTGCAAACCGTGGTTACTCTCCTTGCAAACCGTGGTTACTGTCCTTGCAAACCGTGGTTACTGTCCTTACAAACCATGGTTACTGTCCTTACAAACCATGGTTACTGTCCGTACGAACCATGGTTACTGTCCTTACGAACCATGGTTACTGTCCTTACGAACCATGGTTACTGTCCTTACGAACCATGGTTACTGTCCTTATGAACCATGGTTACTGTCCTTACGAACCATGGTTAACGAACCATGGTTACTGTACGAACCATGGTTACTGTCCTTACGAACCATGGTTACTGTCCTTACAAACCATGGTTACTGTCCTTACAAACCATGGTTACTGTCCTTGCAAACCATGGTTACTGTCCTTACGAACCATGGTTACTGTCCTTGCAAACCATGGTTACTGTCCTTGCAAACCATGGTTACTGTCCTTACGAACCATGGTTACTGTCCTTACGGACCATGGTTACTGTCCTTACGAACCATGGTTACTGTCCTTACGAACCATGGTTACTGTCCTTACGAACCATGGTTACTGTCCTTACGAACCATGGTTACTGTCCTTACGGACCATGGTTACTGTCCTTATGAACCATGGTTACTGTCCTTATGAACCATGGTTACTGTCCTTACGGACCATGGTTACTGTCCTTATGAACCATGGTTACTGTCCTTACAGACCATGGTTACTGTCCTTACGAACCATGGTTACTGTCCTTATGAACCATGGTTACTGTCCTTACGGACCATGGTTACTGTCCTTACGAACCATGGTTACTGTCCTTACGGACCATGGTTACTGTCCTTACGAACCATGGTTACTGTCCTTACGAACCATGGTTACTGTCCTTACGAACCATGGGTGCCTCTCAATCTCAGTGGTCTAAAGTCAGTCCCTTCAGGATTTCACAGGATTCTTTTGTGATATTTGCCAACAAAAATGCTTGATTTTGCTGCAGCAATGCGATGATTTTGTCCAATTTGTTATGAAAATCCACTGACGAGAGAAAAAGTTTGATGTGTGGCTCGATGATTTACCCCCATTATACGGTAAATGTGCTGTGATTGGTTGAAAGGGCCAAGATGGGTAACAGCGGTCAGAGCTAACTGGAGGGTGCTAGGGGTTGCACACTCCCAAGATGCTCCCTCATGCTTGGGTGCATCGCAATAGTCCAAAGTAGATTATTTTCCTTGTCTCCTTTCCTTCATCTGGAGCCTATTGATGTGGGAGAAATTGGGCAAGTGAAGATATAGACCTTAAGGAAACCATTACATTACCTGTCTGACATGTGTTTTCAGATCAGTGCAGATGAAGGAGTGGAAAACAAGGAAACACCTCAGACTGAAGAGAAGAGCAGTCTGTCCCTCTGCCTGGCTGGTAGCAACCTGTATTTTTATACCTGGCAGATATACCCCCCAAAGACTCTCCTTCCTCCCTCACCAGAAAATGAGCAGGTTTAAAGGTTGTGTTTGAGGATTTCATTCCCACCGGAGACTGAGGCAGAATATAAATGCACATTTAGCCGTGGGGAGTCTGAGGTACAGGCGACATACACACGCACGCAAGCAAGTACGCACGCACGCACGCAGGCACGCATGCACACACGCACGCACGCGCACACACACGCACACACGCACGCGCACACACACACGCACACACACACACACGCACGTGCGCACACACACACACACACACACACACACACACACACACACAATGGAACAGCTGCCATTATGCCCTAGCTCTCTCTCCTGTTAACAACCTCCTCCCAGGATTCTAGCGGTAAGCTATGTTAATGCACCTTATTGCTGTAGCGCAGGTGAAACAGTCCCTGCCAGATATATTGAATTAGCTCTGCTCCAGTCATTATCACAACATGTGCCAGGCCTGTGTACCGCAGCCACTGACCAGGAGAGGATAGCTGTCCAATCAGAAACGTGCAGGAGTTATATTTGTGTCACTATAAAATATGAAGTTAAATTATTAAATGTGATGAAGTGTGATTAAAGAACAGGAGTGACCCAAATGTGTCCATTTTAGGAGTGTGTGTTTGGAGGTGATTTTAGGTGTGTGTGTGTGTGCCTGCACGTGTGGTAATTTAACAGTCATTGATAAACAGGCCTTGTTTACTTTAGCAGTTATCTGTTCCGTACTATGCCCATTCCTTGACCTCACCCTCTCATGTTCACCTGCACTGTAACCTCATCTTCAACCCTAACTGTAGGCCACAAAAACATTATTTGAAGATTTCCTTGGATGATGACCTTTCACCTAACTGTGTCATAGGGCCTCCAAATGTCCCCTGTCATTCATACCAGGAGCTCAGACCTCATGTGCCCTCCAAGTTTCAAATGTCACACATGGTCTCTTTTCATAGGTCAATTATTACAGGAGATAGTGGCTTTATTCACCTATTTATATGTGGATTATTTTAGTGGAATGCTATAGCCGCAAGCAAATGCGATAAACAAAATATTAACTCACTGCACATAAATTAGGATTGAGTGCTGTAATGAAACAAATACAAGTAGGCCCCCTGGTGGCCAATTACCAAATAATCAGATTATTACTCAAACAGTATCGGACTGGCCAAGAAACTCACAAATAATGCTACAATGTGCATTGATTTCAAACTGGTTTGATACTATCAGTATCAATCAATATTATATGTTCCTCTCACTCTAAAAAATTCAAAAAGTCTTCAGATCACGACGTGTTGGGGTTTTCCAGCAGGGTCTGTCAGTCTCTCTGTAAATCTCAGAGGATAAATTACAAAATTGCCCCCGAGAGACACAGCTGTGATTCTGCCAGGATTCTCTCAGACAGGCCCCCCGACTGCCCCAGGAAGATTTACGACACCTTCTAACCCAACCCAACCCACACTCCCTCTACCTCACCCCTCAGCTCAACCTCTCGCCCCCTCTACCTCACTCCTCAGCTCAATACCTTCCCCTCTACCTCACCCCTCATCTCAACCCCTCGCCCCCTCACTCCTCATCTCAACCTATTGCACCCTCTACCTCACCCCTCATCTCAACCCCTCCCCCTTTTCCTCACTCCTCAGCTCAATCCCGCCCACTCACCCAACCCACTCATGCCAGTTAGTCTTTTCTTTTCCAAGCTATTCTGTTTCATCAGTGCCAAACACTGTAGGTGGCTTTCTGTCTATTCCACCCCTCCCCTCTGCTTGTTATAGATAATAGAAATAGCAGGATGGTTGACTCACAACAGCAGACTTTTCTGAGTACAGACGTTGTCAATGCAGATGCTGTCAACACATTTGTGTTCCTGGAGAAAGAGTAGCGCTTCACTTCAACTTGAGGGCAGTCGGGGAAACTTTGTGTAGCTCAACAAGATATTCAAATGTGAAATACTTTCTCCAACCTGACAGCTGCATCACATTCATGGTGTTCAGTGACTGTATTGATACCAAACTGTGAATAGCAGACAGACATGACCTACATTCTACATGAAAAGGTCTGTTTGATGTCAACCTAGAGCCATTTGCATTCCACAGCCTCTAATGATCATATTCCTATTGTATTCGTCAAATATTCATCAAACAATATGACAGGAGAGCAGAGTGAATTGGAACAGCCAGGAGAGAGAACAAATTAACTCCTACACTCGACTCCGCATTAAAATATGATTTCACCTACATTTCAGCTATAATACCATCATTAAGGTGTGAAGTGATTAACAAACACATCTTCCAACCGTGAGAGAGAGAGTCTATTGGCTGTGTCTTCCCACATTCTGTAACATTTAGGTCAAATACAACAAGTAACAACATAGATGAATGAAAGACATGAACCCCTGTAGCTGGTGAGGGTTTAGGGAGCAACGCTTTAATGATGAAACACTTTCCGAGAGATGTCCTTTAGTTCACATTGACAGGATTCTGTGCACAGTGCAGTCAATAGTATGTATATTCTGGTAACGTTTCATTTCAAGGTATGTGTATAAACTGTTTATATATACACAGTACACATGTATATACAGGTTAATAAACAATTGACTGAAAACAAAACATTATCAATATACATTACCACACAAAAGTTGACACACCTACTCATTCAAGGGTTTTTCTTTATTTTTACTAGTTTCTACATTATAAAATAATAGTGAAGACATCTAAACGATGCAATAACACATCAAAATATATTTTAGATTATTCAAAGTAGCGACTCTTTGCCTTGATGATAGCTTTGCACACTCTTGGCATTCTCTCAACCAGCTTCACCTGGAATGTTTCCAACAGTCTTGAAAGAGTTCCCACATATGCTGAGCACTTTCTGGCGGCTTTTCATTCACTCCGTGGTCTAACCATCTCAATTGGGTTGAGGTCGGGTGATTGTGGAGGCCAGGTCATCTGATGCAGCACTCCATCACTCTCCTTCTTGGTCAAATAGCCCTTACACAGCCTGAAGGTGTGTCGGGTCATTGTCCTGTTGAAAAACAAATGATTGTCCCACTAAGCGCAAATCAGATGGGATGGCGTATCGCTGCAGAATGCTGTGGTAGCCATGCTGGTTGTGTGCCTTGAATTCTAAATAAATCACCGACAGGGTCACCAGCAAAGCACCATCACACCTCCTCCTCCATGCTTCACGGTGGGAACCACACATGCGGAGATCATCTGGTCACCTACTCTGCATCTCACAAAGACACAGCGGTTGGAACCAAAAATCGCAAATTTGGACTCATCAGACCAAAGGACAGATTTCCACCAGTCTAATGTTCATTGCTCGTGTTTCTTGGCCCAAGCAAGCCTCTTCTTTTTATTGGTGTCCTTTAGTAGTGGTTTCTTTGCAGCAATTTGACCATGAAGGCCTGATTCACTCAGAACAGTTGATGTTGAGATGTGTCTGTTACTTGAACTCTGTGAAGCATTTTTTTGGGCTGCAATTTTTGAGGCTGGTAACTTTAATGAACTTATCCTTTTTAGGAGAGGTAACTCTGGGTCTTCCTTTCCTGTGGCGGTCCTCATGAGAGCCAGTTTCATCATAGCGCTTGATGGTTTTTGCGACTGCACTTGAAGAAACTTTCAAAGTTCTTGAAATTTTCCGCATTGACTGACCTTCATGTCTTAAAGTAACGATGGACTGTTGTTTCTCTTATTTGAGCTGTTCTTGCCATAATATGGACTTGGTATTTTACCAAATAGGGCTATCTTCTGTGTACCCCCCTACCTCGTCACAACACAACTGATTGGCTCAAACGCATTAAGAAGGAAAGAAATTCCACAAATTAACTTTTTAAGAAGGCACAACGGTTAATAGAAATGCATTCGAGGTGACTACCTCATGAAGCTGGTTGAGAGAATGCCGAGAGTATGCAAAGCTGTCATCAAGGCAAAGGGTGTCTACTTTGAAGAATCTCAAATATGAAATATATTTTGATTTGTTTAACACTTTTTGGGTTACTACATGATTCCATGTGTTTTTTCATAGTTGTGATGTCTTCACTACTTTTATAAAATACTAAAAAATAAAGAAAAACCCTGGAATGAGTACAGTAGGCATCCAAACATTTGACTAGTACTGTATATATATTAAAAAATATATATATATATATATATTCCAAATTTGGTTATTATCACAAATTCCATGTAATCAGATACCTTATACAGTCACTCCTTACAGAAGCAATGATTCATATTAACCAATGAAGGCACAAAGCAAGCAATATTAGTAAGAAAATAAACATCCATCTCTGTACATATGCACACTGACGAGGGGACTGCATTCCCCAGTATCTATAAACAAGCATTTACTATTCCAAACAAAACTCTACAGAACAGCTGTTAGCTTCAGAAATACATACTGTATACATTTTACAAACCTCAGATTCTAATTTTGTACATACCATCAGCTACAGATAGGCTCTGTTTAAAGAATGCCAAGAACCCTTTTAGTCCAGTATAATAAATACAGTTTGTCTAGTAGGTCAAGGGTTGGTTTCCTTCTCTGACAGACTCAATAGAGCTGATTTTGCAGTGTCCTTTGTGAGGGTTTATGGGACTACTGTGTGTTTGTGTGCACAAGTCCTGCTCTGTGTAGCTAGCTGAGGGTGTGTTATGGTCTAGCTAGCTGAGGGTGTGTTAGGGTCTAGCTAGCTGAGGGTGTGTTAGGGTCCAGCAAACTGAGGGTGTGTTAGGGTCTAGCTAGCTGAGGGTGTGTTAGGGTCCAGCTAGCTGAGGGTGTGTTAGGGTCTAGCTAGCTGAGGGTGTGTTAGGGTCTAGCTAGCTGAGGGTGTGTTAGGGTCTAGCTAGTCGGGGTGTATTAGGGTCTGGATAGTCAGGGTGTGTCAGAGTCTAACTAGTTAGGGTGTAGCTAGTCAGGGTGTGTTAGGTTCTAACTAGTCGGGGTGTGTCAGGGTCTAGCTAGTTGGAGTGTTAGGATCTAACTAGTTAGCGTCTAGCTAGTCAGGGAGTGTTAGGTTCTAACTAGTCGGGGTGTGTCAGGTTCTAGCCAGTTGGGGTGTGTCAGGGTCTAACTAGTTAGGGTCTAGCTAGTCGGGGTGTGTCAGCGCTAGTCGGGGTGTGTCAGGGTCTAACTAGTCGGGGTGTGTTAGGGTCTAACTAGTCAGGGTGTGTTAGGGTCTAGCTAGGCAGGGTGTGTTAGGGTCTAGCTAGTTAATGTCTAGCTAGTCAGGGTGTGTTAGGGTCTAGCTAGTCAGGGTGTGTTAGGGTCTAACTAGTCAGGGTGTGTTTGCGTTTAACTAGTCGGGTGTGTTAGGCCTCTCCTCAGTTCTCCAGAAGTGTATAATTATGGTGCCCACTGTGTTGACATCACAGCACAGTTATCCTTCCATCTTCTCTTTCCCTCCACCTCTCTGTAGACAAATCTTCATTAGGCCTTAGTTACAGCCAATCTCCATTCTATCACCTTGTCTTTCTATAGAACAGGTAACAACACCCCCCAACTTTTCCATCCATCAGAACACATATATATGTCTGTTCTGATGGACCAACGTTTCAGCATCACTGTGCCGTCTTCCTGAAGAAGAAGTGAGGACGAAACATTGGGGATTTACCCAATAAATGACTGGGAGTTTATATGTGGAGTGTGTGACTCTCTTTATTTTTTATTTGCCGTTAGTCAGCACCTCCATAGGAAAACAAAAATCTGGGTGTGCGCCGGCTTGTGTTTTTTGTTCTGATGGAACAAACAACTTTTACAGGCTGTATCACTGCCTGGTATGGCAACCGCAGGGCTCTCCAGAGGGTGGTGCGGTCTGCCCAATGTATCATCGGGGGAAAACTACCTGCCCTCCATGACACTTACAGCATCCGATGTTACAGGAAGGCCAAAAAGATCATCAAGGACAACAACCACCCGAGCCACTGCCTGTTCACCCCGCCCTCATCCAGAAGGCGAGGTCAGTACAGGTGCATTAAAGAGACTGAAAAACAGCTTCCATCTCGAGGCCATCAGACTGTTAAATAGCCACCACTAGGCGGCTTCCACCCGGTTACGTAACCCTGCACCTTAGAGGCTGCTGCACCATTTACATAGACATGGAATCACTGGCCACTTTAATAATGGAACACTAGTCACTTCAATAATGATTACATACTGCTTTACTCGTCTCATATGTACAATTGAAGTCGGAAGTTTAAAGTCATTAAAAATGTGTTTTTCAACCACTCCACAAATTTCTTGTTAACAAACAATAGTTTTGGTAAGTCGGTTAGGACATCTACTGTGTGCCTGACACAAGTCATTTTTCCAACAATTGTTTACAGACAGATTATTTCACTTATAATTCACTGTATCACAATTCCAGTGGGTCAGAAGTTTACATACACTAAGTTGACTGTGCCTTTAAACAGCTTGGAAAATTCCCCAAAATTATGTCATGGCTTTAAAAGCATCTGATAGGCTAATTGATATAATTTGAGTCAATTGGAGGTGTACCTGTGGATGTATTTCAAGACCTACCTTCAAACTCAGTGCCTATTTGCTTGACATCGTGGGAAAATCAAAAGAAATCAGCCAAGATCTCAGAAAGTATTTTGTAGACACAAGACAACTTCCAAATGCCTGAAAGTACCACATTAATCTGTACAAACAATAGTATGCAAGTATAAACACCATGGGACCACGCAGCCATCATACCGCTCAGGAAGGAGACACGTTCTGTCTCCTAGAGATGAACGTACTTTGGTACGAAAAGTGCAAATCAATCCCAGAACAACAGCAAAGCCCCTTGGGAAGATTCTGGAGGAAACAGGTACAAAAGTATCTATATCCACAGTAAAACGAGTCCTATATCGACATAACCTGAAAGTCCACTCAGCAAGGAAGAAGCCTCCAAAACCTCCATAAAAAAGTCAGACTACGGTTTGCAACTGTTCATGGGGACAAAGATCATACTTTTTGGAGAAATGTCCTCTGGTCTGATGAAACAAAAATAGAACTGTTTGGCCATAATGACCATCGTTATGTTTGGAGGAAAAAGGGGGAGGCTTGCAACCTGAAGAACACCATCCCAACAATGAAGCAGTGTATGTAAACTTCTGACCCACTGGGAATGTTATGAAAGAAATAAAGGCTGAAATAAACAATTCTTCACATTCTTAAAATAAAGTGCTGAGCCTAACAGACCTAAGACAGGGAATTTCTACTAGGATTAAATGTCAGGAATTGTGAAAAACCGAGTTTAAATGTATTTGGCTAAGGTGTATGTAAACTTCCGACTTCAACTGTATTCTAATTCTACTGTATTTAGTCAATGCAACTCCGACGTTGCTCATCCTAATTTTTATATATTCCTTAATTCCATTCTTTACTTTTAGATTTGTGTGTATAGTTGTGAATTGTTAGATATTGCTGCACTGTTGGAGCTACGAACACAAGCATTTCGCTATACCCGCAATAACATCTGCTAAACATGTGTATGAGACAAATAACATTTGATTTTGATTTGTTCTCCCTGGCTGGGCTTCATGCCTGGTAGAGGGGCACCACTCTGTTGATGGCCTGCCGGCATATGGGGCAGATGGGCTGAGGCAGGGCCTGGTAGCAGCTGTAGCAGCAGCACACGTGCCCACAGTCCAGTAGCACACAGCTACGGAGCTGGGTCAGGCAGATCACACAGTCATTCTCCAGGGGCGTCTCCTGCTCCCTAGACCCCTGTTGTGTAGCCCCAGACCCCCCGGCGCCCAGTGTCTCAAACTCCCTCTTCAGACGTTCCTGTTCCCAGCAAACCCTCAGGCTGCGGTAGTAGCGGCAGCCCACCCAGAGGAGGACGGCGGCCCCGGCCAGGGCGAACACAGAGGCCAGGACCCGCCAGACCACCGCCTGGTCTTCCTGCTCCAGCCGCAGGGTCTCAAAGTCTGCTGTGCTTAGGAAGTACTCTGAGCCGTCGGTGGGCGGGCGGAGCTTCAGCACCCGGTCCGTGTCCAGGATGAGCTCGCCTACACCTGTAAGAGTAGCGCCAACCTGGAAATATAGACAGACACAAATTAGTCAGGATTATTCATGCTCTTTGGAGCACTATTCAGGGGCAATAGTGGTGACCTCATCCTAAACACAATGGAACGTTTTGGGATGTTATTGTGGAATTTTAGGATTGAAGATGTAAGAGGTAATTTATCAGTGGTAAAATGATCAAACCAAACTAAATCTCACCTTGAGCATTTCCTCAGTCTCCAGCTGGCCTTTGGGTTTCTCTCCACTGAGGTACTGTCCGACGATGTCGGTGAAACCGTAGGTGGCCTGGTGGAACTTCTCATGGAGGATCTCCATCTTCAGCTCTGAGGCCTCCAGGGGACACAGCACCCTCACGTTGGCCTGGTCCGACCCCACCAGGCTGAAGGGCACAGTATTCACCCTCTGGTGCAGCACGCACTCACTGTCCATCCTACACAGGAAAGGGGGGGGCACAGTGAGTAAGGTGTTTTGTGTGGTGATATGATATGACAGGTTATAATTAGTGATGTATATCTGCTGAGACTAAATGTCAGATGCTCCTAGTCATATTACAGTTGATAACAAAATGAGGATACAGATTAAACTAGTCTTTCACATGATATTAGGAGTGTCAGTCAAGAGTGTTTCTACCAGGTGTGGGCCAGGCTGTTCCACACCAGCTTGTGTTCCCTTAGCATGAGTTTCTGCACTACCCCTACGCTGCCTTCCTGGTACTGACTCCTTAGAGGCTCCCCCACAGGCTGCACTGCTCCTATACACACACACACACACACACACACACACACACACACACACACACACAATGGATAGAGCCATTAATTACACTAACTACGTAGGTGAGAGAGAATAGGTTTCACTCAATATCATAATAATATGATCATAGTGATACATTCGGAAATGTTACCCATTCACACAAATAACTTTACCTTCGATGACAACATACTGCAGACACTTTCCCGGTGTCACATTCAAAAGGTCTGCCAGTTTCCCATCCAAATTCATGTGGGGTGCCTCCTGAAACGACAAGCAAAAAGAAAAGCCTGTCATTCCTATGGAAATTCTCATGTCTCCTAAAACAATCAGGGTTTTGCACTCTGTTTACAATGTTATTCAATCCGGATTGCGGAAGATCCTTGTTATAGCGCAATTGAAATTTAAAGGTAATTTCCTTTAGAGCCGACACATGCAGCGTGTAGCCTACCGTGAATGCAGTCTCTGCGAACGCTGAAACATTGCCTTTAAAATGTTGATTGTGCTTTAGCGTGGATCTTCAGCGATACGGATTGAATCTAGGCCGTAGTCTGAAGGAATAGAAACAGGGCAGGCTACTAACATTGAGTTTGTCCACCGATTTCCTCTTTTTCCTGTAGATGTAGAAGAAGAGGCCTGATATGGCCAAGCTGGTGCCTAGACACAGCCCCTCCACCGTCCTCACTGGAAACTCCTCCATCCCCCCCAACACACTCTCTTCTCACCTCCCTTGTAATAGGGCTACAGTACAGAAACAGACTGCCAAACATGTGATGTAACATGAAGGAGGTTCTTTAGCATGAATGCAAGATGCCCACGCATCACTCTGACAAGCTGCAATTAAATCTGCAGCTGCCGGATTCTCTTTGAGATTTTCAGTGAAATGCTTGAAAATGTCTATAATTTTCTGTATGACATCAAAGTGGCACAAGGCTGGTTGCTATTTCTGTTCAGCACTTTGACAGTAAACTGCATTAGGCTACTCAGAATACAAAGAGTCACAAAATGTTGGGTTATTCACATATGATTGGGTTATATAACCCAAACTTTACAGTCTAAGAAACTTGATCTCAAACAATTCTAGTATTACACTGATTCAGTCAGATAAATTATGACTATTTACATATTCACTGCCTTCACCCACAAGCACAACAAAGTTGAAAATAGTTTTACTTCATTGATGATTTACAAAATCGGTAGGTGGCATTTTTTAGCTGTTTTTTTTTATATAAAAGGGGCAATGTTACCTATCTCTTTCTAGATGTTTTATGTAATATGATGAGTGTTTGAATTCAAATACCAATTACTGACTTAGGTGATTAGCTAATACAATTATAGGGTTGACCATGTTATTTTGGGCCAAACTAACTCATTAGAACAACCGGTAGTTTAAATACATATGAACCAGTAAAGCCATTTCTCTGATGTAACGTTAGCCGACACAGATCTTACATGTAACGAAATATCTCTTTGAACATTGACATTATGCTATCTAATATAGCTAGCTACTTATAAATAATAAAAGTACAAATTAAAGTTGATGGCTGGCTCACTGAGAGGCTAGAAATAAACATTACACAGGTGGTTAGCAAATGTTTAGTTAGCTGGAAAACCTGCCATTGACCTTTAAAACATCTTATTTGATTAGTCATAAATGTGGTCTATGTCCGCAAAAGTCAGACCATAACATGACAATAGTATTTGTGCACTCTTCTGCAACGGTCAATACGTCAAATTGAACTTAATCAATCAGTATTGTCATGTTTTACCTTTGAAACCGCTCAAGTTATCATCCCCGGAAGAATGGTTATTTTTGTTTTGGTCATATGACATGTACCACTTCCTTGAAGCCACCATGCATCTTCGGGTGAAGCTTTCCTGAATCATGTGACGGGGTACTCATAAGTCCCGTCACATATTATCAGTTATTTAATTTTTTTTAACATAAAAAAAAAGCATATTTGGTACTGTCTTTGGTCGAAATGGCAGGAGGTGTGAGGAAAAAGTCGTCCCCTGGTCCACGGTCTAGAGTGTGGGCGCCACTTCGTACACTATGGCAGGAGAAACATTTGATCGTATTCAAGGCAGAGTACACAATACTGGTCGCCTCTGTTCTGTGGTTCCTGGAGATCGGAATAAACATGGGTCATCCAAAAAGTAGCATGTAAGTACTAGTAGCATGCTAGCAGTTTAGCCAGTTAGCTTGCCCCTGCATTGCAATGAACGTAGCTCGCTAGCTAACAGCTAGTGTTTGCCAGCTAGCCTCTGTAGTGCCACTTGTTAAAGTGAATTTACAGCCACAGCTTGATTACGTTCCCTTCCTAGTGATGATGTTGCCTAGTATGAATGAAATATGTTTTCAAAAGTTGTGCCAATTTCTGTTGCCAGCACAAGAATGTGTAAGATAAGCAACAATGGTAGTTTGTTAATCTAGTCTACTGAACTTTTATGGTAGTTTGTTAATCTAGTCTACTGAACTTTTGACACAGTTCCTGCAATTTCCCTCTTGTTTATTTATTTTTTTCTTAGCAGTAACGTTAGTTCCTGCTGATTGTTCTGTCACCTGATTCTTTAGGTACCTTTCACAACCCAGTTTGTTGAATGCATATTTCCAAGTTATTGCAAATGCCACCTGTCACTCATTGGTGAATGTCTTCTCATGCAGACACAGAGATCGACTGGCAGGCGTATATGGATGAGGTAGAGGGAGTCATCAACGGCACCTACGACTACACCCAGCTCAAAGGAGGCACAGGCCCGCTGGTGTAAGTTCCACTAACCTATTTGTGCTGGCACTTTATAAGTTAAGGAACCAGGATCCAGGACCAGCTTTGGCCTTCATCACTGAACCCCATGACCAATTATTACAACTGAGTCTGTGTTTGTGTACCTGCATTGTAACATTTCTTAACGTGGACTAAATCAGTCTTGAAACTCACTCCCGGAAACTACCATTCCAGATACCCAGCAGGATTTGTGTATACCTTCACAGCGCTGTATTACATCACCAACCACGGGGTGAATATTCGCCTGGCCCAGTACCTGTTTGCTGTTTTCTACCTGCTCACCCTGCTGCTCGTCTTCAGGATCTACCACCGCATCCAGAAGGTCAGCTAGGTCTAAATAGTTACCCAGAGAACAGTCTTTATCTACAATTTGCTCTCTCAATATTAGAGTATCAAGTCCCAACTTAATTATGTTACTTAAACCAGTTTGAACTGGAATATTCAGTTTCCGATGACAATCTCTGCATGAGAAAATCCTGCACTGTAAAAGGCTATTCACTTTTCTTAAGATGCCTGCCTGTCTGTTTGTCTGCCCTCTCCAGAATCCTCATTCACAAAACATTCTGAAGTTATTTTCTTGGAAAATCATTCAATCTTTTAAGATATTGTTGAAAAATTGCACTTACAAACTATCTTATGAACTTATTTTTCTTTTCTTAAGAAGCTTAAGTTTTTGCGTAAGAAGTGTTTTGTGAATCTGGGCCCAGGTTCCTCCCTACGTATTCTTCTTTGTGTGCTGTGCCTCCTACCGGATCCACTCCATCTTCGTCCTGCGTCTTTTCAACGACCCTGTAGCCATGATGATGATGTTCGGGGCTGTCAATCTGTTCCTGGACGGCCGCTGGACTCTGGGCTGTGGCCTCTACAGGCAAGTATGAACCCTGGTCCTGGACAACTGGAGCCTATCTCAGCTTAGTTCCACCTGGATCAGATCAGTTCAAGTTTAGCTTGGTTCAGTTCAGTGTGGGCAAATATGGCTGCTTTTTATAGAGGCAACCCAATTCTGATCTTTCTTTCACTAATTGGTCTTTTGACCAGTCAGATCAGCTCTTTTGCCAACAATAGGGCAAAAGATCAGAATTTGGCTGCCTGTCTAAATGCAGGCTATGGGACACAATAGCACTCTTAATTTAGATTGGCAGAACTGAGTTGCCCAACTCAAAATCTATGGCTACGTTGTCCCGTCACATGGTGAATGACAACTTCCTCTCCCTTTGTTGTGGACAGTTTAGCAGTATCTGTGAAGATGAACGTGCTCCTGTTTGCCCCGGGCCTCCTCTTCCTCCTGCTGTCTGAGTTTGGCCTGATGAGGGCCATACCCAAGCTCTCTCTCTGTGCTGCCATCCAGGTTAGGACTTCCTTCATCTGATTTAACTGTTACATTTCGATTTTAGACACAGATGCATGTTGTAGAATTGACTATCTTTAAATTTGAAGACTATATATTATCAAATCAATTTTTTATGTGTAATTATTCCATAATTCAACGGATCACGGAATAGGAATTAACTAGGAAGTTGGGGCACCATGGGAAAATGTTGTTTATAGTGTCAATTTCCCAAATATAAAACTCTTCAGATATTTTAATACCTTATTTATTAGTCACTTATTAATGTATTATTACCTCGTCAGTCTCATTCCTGAATTTCGCAAACCCTTGGATATCTGCACGAACCCTAACACAGATCATGAATCAGCGATATAGAAATTGGCTTAATTATTTATTCACTAAGTAACTTACTCACAGAATTACATAAACACACACACATAGGTCATACATTGGTTACTGACATGATAGAAATGTCCCTAGTGGGCTAAGCTGATATGCCGGCTTGGTAGACAAAGGAAAGGGGTGGGGTCAGTTCGAGAGTGGGAAACTCAGAGGATTCACTGTAATACAGTGGATAACTACGCTCATGAAATGCTAATACTTCTAACATGAACAGCCGCTTATTTGAAAATAAATTGCAATTGACATATTTACGAGTGTATGCCTTTGCTGTCCCTCTCTGAGATCGCCGGTCCGTCTGATGGATAGTCGACAGGAAGCCTCTGGTTTGTCCACCAGAGATCAAAGTCTGTCGGCGTTGTAGGTTGTTATAATGGGTACTTCAGAGTACTATTTGGAAATGTTCGTAGATCGGATGCGTTTACCAGACTAAAGTATTTAAACGGCTGCAGCCTGAATAATTGGTCTTTTAATTTGTAGATTTCTTCACCCTTTCAACATGTAACGACAGCTCCTTGTTTTCTGATCTTGTCCTCTGGTAGAGTTGTGGTTTAAATCACTTCACACACCAGCGTTTGGTCTCTAGAGCGATAGCCATTACTGTAGGTCTCTTTGGCAGAGTTGCCAACCATTTCAACATGTAGCTACCGCTTCATGTTTTCTGAACTAATGTAAATTTGGTTGGAAGTGGCTTTTATACTAGAGTAGAAAAGGGGGAGTTCCATGATGTAATGTCTGGGCTCACGGTATACACCCAAAAGGGCCACGTCGTGATATGTTTCTTGTCTCCAGAGTTCCATCCCATCTCCACATTGTGAGGACAATCAGGTTTTTCCTACTCAATTTCCATTCTGTTCATTGTCCATCTTTACTCCACCTCCCCGCACTTCTCTCCCTATCACATATATTGTTGGGCCTACCCTTCCTGATGGAGAATCCCATTGGCTATATGACCCGGGCCTTTGACTTGGGTCGTCAGTTTATGTTCAAGTGGACAGTGAACTGGCGCTTCCTGCCTGAGTGGCTTTTCCTAAGTCGCTACTTCCATCTGGTGCTCCTGGCTGCCCACCTGCTAGCCCTGCTACTGTTTGCCCTGCGCCGCTGGAAGAGGTGAGAGATGTGGCTACTGAGGTTATCACTAGGATTAGATATTTTCATGGTCAGCATGAAATTATTGGCCACTAGTGTAGCCTAAAATGAACCACACAGCCTAACTGACAAGCACACCAATGCTTGAGTCTGGCTATCTGCTTTTTGTTGTTACGGGACATGCTTTCTGATTTTATTAAACCAACTAATTTTCCCCTCAGGCCTGGAGAGAGCATCATGGAACTGCTGAAGGAGCCAGGCAAGCGAGTCAACCCTGCCCAGAAACTCACCTCGGATCATATCCTTTCCTCAGTCTGTGTCTCTGGAGTCATGAGTAGAAACACTGTACCATTGTGGTGTTTTCTAGATCTCTAACTCTTATCTTATTAGGTCTGTCTCTATGGCCATAAAGTGCCAGGGTCTAGTATATCACTAAAGATGGTTATTAGTGGGTTAAAGTGTTCCAAAAGCCAATTATATTAGACCTTAACAGCCGATCACAGATGGTGCTGATCCTCTTCACGTCTAACTTCATCGGCATGTGCTTCAGCCGCTCGCTGCACTACCAGTTCTACGTCTGGTACTTCCACACCCTACCTTTCCTTCTCTGGAGCGGAGGAGTCAAGAAGCTGGCTCACCTACTCAGGTAAGAGGGGGCGGGACACACCTTTGGCTACAATGTTGGGAGCAGAATTAGGAACCATAAAATATGAGCCTAGATGGGTCAAAATACCTGTTATTGTCACTGTGTATTCTTCTGTTATGTCTAACGTGGTGTTTCTGTGGACAGGGTTTTGATCCTCGGCCTGGTGGAGCTGTCGTGGAACACCTACCCTTCTACGACACACAGTTCAGCAGCCCTCCATGTCTGCCATCTCATCATGCTGCTCTCCCTGTGGTTCGCCCCCCGGGTAGAGGAGAAGACCAAGAGCAAGTGAGCTTTTCCCCTAGGAGACCCTCCTGTCGTAGGGGTCTGGTCGACCATCTCCACCCTGCTCTCACCCCAGGCTGGTTCTCACCCTTCACCACGTCTTGCCCATCTCGCTGTAGCTCTGTGCTAATGTATAGCATAACGTACAGGTGGGAGGAGGTACAGCGTGAGACTGCACGTGGAAGGTTCGTGGGGTGGGAAGGTACAGCGTGAGACTGCACGTGGGGGTGAGACTGCACGTGGGGTGGGAGGAAGGTTGGGAGGAGGTACAGCGTGAGACTGCACGTGGAAGGTTGTGGGGTGGGAGGAGGTACAGCGTGAGACTGCGTGGAACGTGGGGTGGAAGGTGAGACTGCACGTGGAAGGTTCGTGGGGTGGGAGGAGGTACAGCGTGAGACTGCACGTGGAAGGTTCGTGGGGTGAGACTGAGACTGCACGTGGAAGGTTCGTGGGGTGGGAGGAGGTACAGCGTGAGACTGCACGTGGAACGTGGGGTGGGAGGAGGTACAGCGTGAGACTGCACGTGGAAGGTTCGTGGGGTGGGAGGAGGTACAGCGACTGACGTGGAACGTGGGGTGCAGCGTGAGAACGTGGAAGGTTCGTGGGGTGGGAGGAGGTACAGCGTGAGACTGCACGTGGAAGGTTCGTGGGGTGGGAGGAGGCCCGAAAACAATTAGGATTCTCAGGTTAAAGAATTAAATCTAATTTAGGTTGGGGTCTCGTTGTGAGGAGAAATGCTGAATGCTTTGCTGTATTGTCGATAAGACATCTTAAGTAAGGGTCTCTTACTTCCAGTATGTATTTTTTATGGAGAAACTGCCTTTAGCCTATGATTTGTCCTGTTAAGTATTATCACTGGTCTTGGTGATAGTAGAGAACAGTCAAACTGTTAGTACAGTAGTTCCTCATCCTGGCAATCAGCTGGTCTGAACTTCTGTTACTGGACTATTTGTTGACGTAAACATCCTGCTTTGCTGTAGCTCAGTTGGTAGAGCATAGCGCTTGCAATGCCAAGATAGTGGGTTCGATTCCAGGGACCACCCATGTGTAAAAAAATATTTTTTTAAATGTATGCATGACTCAGTTCTTTTGGATGAAAGCATCTGCTAAATGGCATATTATATTGAAGATGGTTTCTATGTTTTTTTTTAATGAAGCTTTAAATTGAACTGCAATAAGCTTTTGGTACCACCCATTGGGCACAATAGGAATGACGTAGCCTAGCTACCACAAGGCTTACTATAGGCTAATACATAATAAATGGCATTTCATATAACAATATGACCATGCAAAACTAAGCTGTTGACAATCAAGGTTCTGTCGATTTGTTAAAACAAAATTATAATAGTTTGGTTTTCAGTGTGGTGTGCAGTAGACTAAATAGAAGGCCAGTTTCCTGTACCTAGATTACGCCTACCCCTTGTCAACACGCACTGAAGTTATTTTAGTCTAAGAATAGAGGTAGTTCAGCGAGCTAATGTTAATATTTTGGTGAACTGTGCCTTTTAATATGAATACCGAACTGTACCTTTTAAGTATGAACTCTTTTAATGTGCTGCCATAGATTATGTGTAGCGGAGTTTAATGTTCATATTTGTTTGCTGATATACAGTTGGAGTCAGTTTACATACACTTAGGTTGGAGTCATTAATTCATTTTTCAACCACTCCACAAATTTCTTGTTAACAAACTCAAGACATCTACTTTGTGCATGACACAAGTAATTTTTCCAACAATTGTTTACAGACAGATCTGTACAAACAATAGTACGCAAGTATAAACACCATGGGACCACGCAGCCGTCATACCGCTCAGGAAGGAGACGAATTCTATCTCCTAGAGATTAACATACTTTGGTGCGAAAAGTGCAAATCAATCCCAGAACAACAGCAAAGGCCCCTGTGAAGTTGCTGGAGGAAACAGGTACAAAAGTATCTATATCCAGTAAAACTAGTCCTATATCGACATAACCTGAAAGGCCGCTCAGCAAGGAAGAAGCCACTGCTCCAAAACCGCCATTAAAAAAGCCAGACTACGGTTTGCAACTGCACATGGGGACAAAGATTGTACTTTTTTGAGAAATGTCCTCTGGTCTGATGAAACAAAATAGAACTGTTTGGCCATAATGACCATTGTCGACCATGACCATGTTTGGAGGAAAAAGGTGAAGGCTTGCAACCTGAAGAACACCATCCCAACCGTAAAGCACAGGGATGGCAGCATCATGTTGTGGGGGTGCTTTTCTGCAGGAGGGACTAGTGCACTTCACAAAATAGATGGCATCATGAGGCGGGAAATTTTGTGGATATATTGAAGCAACATCTCAAGACATCAGTCAGGAAGTTAACGCTTGGTTGAAAATGGGTCTTCCAAATGGCAAATCTTCCGAAGTTGTGGGAAAATAGCTTAAGGTCAACAAAGTGAAAATATTGGAGTGGCCATCACAAAGCTGTGTCAGGAGGAATGGGCCAAAACCCTGCCCAGAAACTCACCTCGGATCATATCATATCATATTTATTGTGGGAAGCTTGTGGAAGGCTACCCAAAACGTTTGACCCAAGTTAAATATTTTAAAGGCAATGCTACCAAATACTAATTGTGTGTATGTAAACTTCTGACCCACTGGGAATATGATGAAAGAAATAAAAGCTTAAATAAATAATTCTCTCTACTATTATTCTGACATTTCACATTCTTAATAAAGTGGTGATCCTAACTGACCTAAGACAGGGAATTTTTACTAGGATTAAATGTCAGGAATTGGTCAAAACTGAGTTGAAATGTATTTGGCTAAGGTGTATGTAAACTTCCGACTTCAACTGTATGTTTTGATTTGCATGAGTGTTTGTGTTACAGAGATTGGAGATTTATTCTGTTGATAAAGAGAAAATAAAATGTGTAAAGAAATGAGAATTGAATGTATTTCAGTCAGTCATTTGATTCTACACTTTAATGCAAGTTAGACATACTGCCTAGTTAATAGGTAATTCAGCTCAGATTTATTTGAGCAGTAACTCAAACTCAAATAAAAGTAAAACTTCAGAGATGATTTATCTAATTCAATGGCTTTAAAATGATCTTTTAACTGGTAAATATGGCATTAGATTCGTAGACAGGGCACAAAGGCATTAGTAACAGACACCAGAGCTGTAAATATCATTTTTCAACCGAACCTAACTAAAATTTAAGGTGGGAATCCCACCAAAGTTATGGTAGGAGAAACACTAGTGACATGTTTCTATGGATTAATCGTCACTACCATCACTTCACATGTGGTGAAAGTAGTTCCACAGATTGTGGAGGTTTTAACATGGTGACTGTATGTGGTGACATGTTGGGATTGTAGCAGAGCATGTTGAGCTGGCTGTTCTCATCCCAGTAGCAGAGCAGCAGGAACAGCTGCCTGGCATGTCCAACCCCCCCCCCCTCCCCCCTAACAAAATAAGGTGTTATCTAGGACCTAAAAAAGTTATTTGGCTGTACCTGTAGGTAAACCCTTTGGAGGACCCTTTTTGGTTCCATGTAGATCCCTCTCCACAACAGGTGCTACAAAAGGGGTCTACCTGGAACCAAAAAGGGTTGTCCTATAGGGACAGCCAAAGAACCCT
Source organism: Oncorhynchus tshawytscha (assembly GCF_018296145.1). NCBI lineage: Eukaryota > Metazoa > Chordata > Actinopteri > Salmoniformes > Salmonidae > Oncorhynchus > Oncorhynchus tshawytscha. The sequence continues at coordinate 72,852,016 of NC_056438.1, read as the reverse complement.
TTTTTTCAAAGGGTATAGATGAACAACAACATTATGAATGTGCATATGGAGTGATGGAGTGGTTGAAGGGTTCGATTTAACATTTAGCCAATGTAATGGCACTTACTGCTGTCACAAGAATTCCGGCTGCAGGGGGAGGCAGGAGTTTCCCAGACAGGGACGATACAACAAAACAAAATGGCTATTACAAGAACTGGAGTTAATTATTGTAAGTAAATAAAATACCTGTCAGGTATTTTAAATGTCTGTAATGTCTACTTGTTAAAAGCCTTCTTGATAAATGTTTGTATTGTAGGTTTATGACAGACTGTAGTTCTACTGTGTTGTAGGTTTATGACAGACTGTAATTCTACTGTGTTGTAGGTTTATGACAGACTGTAATTCTACTGTGTTGTAGGTTTATGACAGACTGTAGTTCTACTGTATTGTAGGTTTATGACAGACTGTAGTTCTACTGTGTTGTAGTTTTATGACAGACTGTAGTTCTACTGTATTGTAGGTTTATGACAGACTGTAGTTCTACTGTGTTGTAGGTTTATGACAGACTGTAGTTCTACTGTATTGTAGGTTTATGACAGACTGTAGTTCTACTGTGTTGTAGGTTTATGACAGACTGTAGTTCTACTGTGTCGTAGGTTTATGACAGACTGTAGTTCTACTGTGTTGTAGGTTTATGACAGACTGTAGTTCTACTGTGTCGTAGGTTTACCTGTGGAGTTGAAGGTGTCCTCACTGTCTGCTGGAGGGGCGTCGGCCCAGTCCCACAGAGTGGGCTCTCTGTCTAAGACTGCCTTACTGGGAGCTCCGCCGGTTCCCCAAACGCACCACTACACCTGGCTGCTATCCAAAACCATACCCCTCTGAGCCTAGTTCCTCTCTAAGGGCTCCATTTAATCCATATTGTGTATGTATGTACAGTCATTACAGTAGATCCAGCCTTTGCCTGACAGGTCTTAGGGGTCTGTTCAACCCACATCGCAGAAGTTCATTGTTACAGAGTGACTGAAATTTAAAGGCAATGTTCCCACGTTAGTGGAGTCTATCTTCATGGTAAACGCTACATATGTCCTTTCAATCGGAAACTACAACCCAATATTTAACTCTTCAGCGGTACAGATTGAGTAGAGCCCCATGTTTCTTCCTAGGTTCCTCCTGCCTTCAAGGGACCTTTTTCTAGCCACTGCTTCTGCATCAGCATTGCTGTGATTCTCACGCATACTACTGTGTATTTCCCCATTGGTTCACCCAAGTTAATGATTTACATTCCCCACTAGAGGGCAGTGATGCCACTTCTCTCACCTTGGGCTACAGTCTCTCCTCCTCACCCAATAACTCTGGTTCCACCTGTCACCTTGGCAACGCCCTGTAGGAGCCTCCTGCAGGCTTGGGGGCCCAGGCCAAGACCAAAGCACCTGGTATAATAACAAAATAACCTCTTATTCAGTTAATACAGAGACAGAGAGAGTCTTTAAAGGAAAGAGAGGATACCTAGTCAGTTCTACAACTGAGTGCATTCATTCTGAAATGTGTCTTCCGCATTTAACCCAACTGTGTCCTTCCGTATCTAAGCTGGAGTTAACCTGAGGAGTTAACCTGAGTTAGTAACTACACACAGCAATCAAAAGCCATTTAACTAATTGAATGGTTGCCAGGGCCACAGGCAAGACTAATTGAAAAAGCCAATTGACAGACAGTGCGTTGTCTTCTCAGAATGCAGCTACCTCTGTCTGGCAGGGACAGACAGACTTTGTCCCCGGTTCACCCACCCACACACGTTATTACCACAATAATGATGGTTGAATCTACAGTATCAGTTTTCATCAATAGTAGGTTGTAAATGCTAAATGTTCACAATTCTACTGATGTCATTCTACCAGCTGCCATCAGACAGTACCCTACCTGGCAGCACAGGTGTTCCTGCGGACCAGCTTCAGCACCTTGAATGTATTCACAGGCCTGGGTCAGGGTCACATGGAGAGAGGGGAGGGACAGAAGGGTTACTGCCTATTGGATAATATTGAAGGACACATTATATATATTCCTCCGTAGAATAAATTAAACAGACATAATCCTATATTAATGATGTTAGAATGTAATCCAGCCCTGTCCAACCAGGAATACAAACCTAAAGCCCATAGCACCTGCACCTGCACCTGCACCTGCACCTGCACCTGCCCAAAACCAAATCACAAAGTGGACACATCAATTTTAACATGTGAAGAGACAGCATTGAAAAAGTTAATCTTGTCTTTCGTGTCATAAATAATCCTTGGTTCCTGCCTGTGCTTGGTAAAGATATGAGGGGAGGCAACATGACCGCTTCCTCGGGACCATCTGTCAGAACGGACAGAATATGTTCTATAAGTTATTAAGGCAGGAGCGTGTGCCAGAGACATGCAGGAACAAACCCTATGACCTATGCATATGTAACGTGTCTACATCTCAATAGTCTAAAGGGGCGTTATCACCTTGTCTTCTTTCTCAGTCTGCACTGCCTTTTAACCACTGAAGGAGAGGAGACAAGGAGAGGAAGAACCGTTTAAGATGCATCCCATCTGTTTTTGGCCTGTACTTGGAATATTTTGTTATTGCACTATCCTTCCCCCAGTTTATAAAAAGGATCCATTAAGTAAAATATTAGATGTTTCTAATTCGTCTTAAATATAGTTTTGGATAAAGAGAAGATACATTATTTCATGTTAAATGTGGTGATTTTGTAATTGTATGTTGCTATAATTAATGAGATGTTTAACAATGACCGGCTCCAGTCCTGCGCAGACAAGATGTTTACAATGACCCGCTCCAGTCCTGCACAGACAAGATGTTTTCAGTGACCGGCTCCAGTCCTTCACAGACAAGATGTTTACAATGACCCGCTCCAGTCCTGCACAGACAAGATGTTTACAGTGACCGGCTCCAGTCCTTCACAGACAAGATGTTTACAATGACCCGCTCCAGTCCTGCACAGACAAGATATTTAACAATGACCGGCTCCAGTCCTGCACAGACAAGATGTTTAACAATGACCGGCTCCAGTCCTGCACAATGGGAGACAATGGGAGACAATGGTTTCATAACCACACACAATACCTGGGTGTTATTCAACAGGATTGTTGTGAAGGTTCTCATTGTGACGTGATTGTTTATGGAGTGTTGTGTTTATGGAGTATTGTGTTTATGGAGTATTGTGTTTATGGAGTGTTGTGTTTATGGAGTGTTGTGTTTATGGAGTATTGTGTTTAAGGAGTATTGTGTTTATGGAGTATTGTCTACTTTGTTTATGTCACCAACTCATGCAGCCCCCAGTCCAGGAGTTACACTACCCAACGTCCCTGCCTTCCACACACACACAAACACGGACTCCAAACACAATTCTCAAAATCTTGTGGTCCTTGTCTCAATGGAGATATGGACTGGCTAAAGCAAATCCTGTTGATGTTTTCTGCAATGTATTTCCTGTGGCAGTGAGATGTACGTACTGCTGGACTGGCCAAGTAGAGGGGATGGCCCTTGTTGCATGGCTGTGGCTTCCCTCCAAAACCTCTCCATACCATGCTTTAACAGTACAGTAATGCACTTTCAGGGTTCCTAGAGATTTGCTAGATTTTATTTTATTTGCTATTCCTAGAGAATTTTAAGCATGTGACTATGTGGGTGGCTAGACTTAGGCTTGATTAAATATTCTCATATCTTTCAGGTCTACAGCAGAAGATTGTTGTCACAGCAAGACAAGAGGAGAGCCAGGGGTGAGATGCCTGAAAACCACCTGTTGTTTGTTTGTTTGTTTGTCTGTCCTCTCTCAGTATTTCTCACTCTTCATCCTCTGCCTGCATTCCTCTCCCTTGTTTGTTGGTCCAGCACTGTAGTCAACACCACTGGCACTGGCAAAAGAGGAGCAGTACTGAGTGATAGACTAGCAAAAGAGGAGCAGTACTGAGTGATAGACTGGCAAAGAGGAGCAATACTGAGTGATAGACTAGCAAAAGAGGAGCAGTACTGAGTGATAGACTGGCAAAGAGGAGCAATACTGAGTGATAGACTGGCAAAGAGGAGCAATACTGAGTGATAGACTGGCAAAAGAGGAGCAGTACTGAGTGATAGACTGGCAAAGAGGAGCAATACTGAGTGATAGACTGGCAAAAGAGGAGCAATACTGAGTGATAGACTGGCAAAGAGGAGCAATACTGAGTGATAGACTGGCAAAGAGGAGTGATACTGAGTGATAGACTAGCAAAAGAGGAGCAATACTGAGTGATAGACTGGCAAAGAGGAGTGATACTGAGTGATAGACTGGCAAAAGAGGAGCAATACTGAGTGATAGACTGGCAAAGAGGAGTGATACTGAGTGATAGACTAGCAAAAGAGGAGCAATACTGAGTGATAGACTGGCAAAGAGGAGTGATACTGAGTGATAGACTAGCAAAAGAGGAGCAGTACTGAGTGATAGACTGGCAAAAGAGGAGCAATACTGAGTGATAGACTGGCAAAAGAGGAGCAATACTGAAAGACTGGCAAAGAGGAGCAGTACTGAGTGATAGAAAGAGGAGCGATACTGAGTGATTGACTGGCAAAGAGGAGCAGTACTGAGTGATAGACTGGCAAAGAGGAGCAATACTGAGTGATAGACTGGCAAAAGAGGAGCAATACTGAGTGATAGACTGGCAAAAGAGGAGCGATACTGAGTGATAGACTGGCAAAAGAGGAGCAATACTGAGTGATAGACTGGCAAAAGAGGAGCAATACTGAGTGATAGACTGGCAAAAGAGGAGCAGTACTGAGTGATAGACTGGCAAAAGAGGAGCGATACTGAGTGATAGACTGGCAAAGAGGAGCAATACTGAGTGATAGACTGGCAAAAGAGGAGCAGTACTGAGTGATAGACTGGCAAAGAGGAGCAATACTGAGTGATAGACTGGCAAAGAGGAGCGATAATGAGTGATAGACTTGCAAAGAGGAGCAGTACTGAGTGATAGACTGGCAAAAGAGGAGAGGGAGAAGAGAAAAAGAGGGGGGAGGGATGGAAGGGGATGATGGGAGGATGGGGAGGATGGGAGGAGCGAGTGAGATGAGGCCAGATTAATAAAAGGACATCAAAGGCAGATGGAGGGATGGGATGAAAGAGCGCCGCCCATTTGTCCCATGGCATCCCTCTCTACTCCGCTCTGCCTCAGCTGGCTTACAGATCACAGGACCATTGTGCTGTACAGGTCTATGGAGGGGGCTGGGCCACGACACACACACAACAGTACAAGCACACAGCACTGCAAACTTATGAACAACAAGGAGACAAGCATACGCAAACACACATTCACACACACACATGGTCACACACACTCTCACACGTATGTTGTTGGCAGTGTGAACCCTGCTGTTAGCGTTGGCCTGTGGTGAGTGTCGGGGCGGGCACCTTTGATGCTGTCCCGTTACGAGCCATGCCGCGTTTCATTGTTCAGCCGCTCACTTGGCTTGAAGATGACTCTAATTTGCCCCCTTTGGGTTGTCAGATGTTTGCTTAGCATGGACCTCTAGCTAGACTGTGACCATAGACCACGTCCGCTCCACTAACAGTCTGTGTGTGGGTGTACGGAACATTGTGTCTGTGTCGGTGGTATACTCATCTGAGGTTGGCGTTAGTGTCACCTTTGATGTACAGTACTAGTCAAAAATTCGGGCACACCTACTCATTCAAGAGTTTTTTTTTAAATGTACTATTTTCCACATTGTATAATATTAGTGAAGTCGTCAAAACTATGAAATAACACATGGCAGCCTACAATTCCCCATAATTTATCAGTGCAATTTTAAGGGCCAACTAGCTAAAAAGTTTGAGAGGGTTTATCTAATGTTCCCTCGTTAGATTTTAGCTCATCTTGCTCTGGCTAGCATTAGTTGTTGACCCTACCTTTTCATGGTTATTTGATAAATAATGCTGTAAAGTTCCTGAAGTTAAGAGGACTCCCGTGGTATTTATATATTTGCAGAAATCCATTCAGGTGTATTTTGTGTTTTTTGGCGAATGTGCTATAATGATCTAAAGTCTCGCTGTTGCCACTGCCTGTAAACACACAGTCCAGTTCAAAGTGAATGATGGCAGGCCCATGTGGGAAGGGGCTTGTTTGTAAACTCAGCAAAAAATAAACGTCCCTTTTTCAGGACCCTGTCTTTCAAAGAAAATTCTTAAAAATCCAAATAACTTCACAGATCTTCATTGTCAAGGGTTTAAACACTGTTTCCCGTGCTTGTTCAGTGAACCAGAAACAATTAATGAATATGCACCTGTGGAACGGTCATTAAGACATTAACAGCTTACAGACGGTAGGCAATTAAGGTCACAGTTATGAAAACTTAGGACACTAAAGAGGCCTTTCTACTGACTCTGAAAAACACCAAAAGAAAAATGCCAAGGGTCCCTGCTCATCTGCGTGCACATGCCTTAGTTATGCTACAAGGAGGCATGAGGACTGCAGATGTGGCCAGGGAAATAAATTGCAATGTCTGTACTGTGAGACGCCTAAGACAGCGCTACAGGGAGACAGGACGGACAACTGATTGTCCTCGCAGTGGCAGACCACGTGTAACATCACCTGCACAGGATCGGTACATCTGAACATCACACCTGTGGGACAGGTACAGGATGGCAACAACAACTGCCCGAGTTACACCAGGAACGCACAATCCATCCATCAGTGCTCAGACTGTCCACAATAGGCTGAGAGAGGCTGGACTGGGGGCTTGTAGGCCTGTTGTAAGGCCGGTCCTCACCAGACATCACCGGCAACAACTTTGCCTATGGGCACAAAGCCACAGTCGCTGGACCAGACAGGACTGTCAAAAAGAGCTCTTCACTGATGAGTCGCGGTTTTGTCTCACCAGGGGTGATGGTCAGATTCGCGTTTATTGTCGAAGAAATGAGCGTTACACCGAGGCCTGTACTCTGGAGCGGGATCGATTTGGAGGTGGAGGGTCCGTCATGGTCTGGGGCGGTGTGTCACAGCATCATCGGACTGAGCTTGTTGTCATTGCAGGCAATCTCAACGCTGTGCGTTACAGGGAAGACATCCTCCTCCCTCATGTGGTACCCTTCCTGCAGGCTCATCCTGACATGACCCTCCAGCATGACAATGCCACCAGCCATACTACTTGTTCTGTGCATGATTTCCTGCAAGACAGGAATGTCAGTGTTCTGCCATGGCCAGCGAAGAGCCCGAATCTCAATCCCATTGAGCACGTCTGGGACCTGTTGGATCGGAGGGTGAGGACTAGGGCCGTTCCCCCAGAAATGTCTGGGAACATGCAGGTGATTTGGTGGAAGAGTGGGGTAAACATCTCAGAGCAAGAACTGGCAAATCAGGTGCTCGCTTGTCAGAATAGTTTTTTTTAAAGTGTAATATTCTTCCTCTGGTGTATATGTACATATATTTAATGAGATTTTGTGTTGCTAAATGCTGTCAGTTCCACTTTAAATGACACCCCTTCAAATTAGTAGATTCGGCTATTTAAGCCACACCGTTGTTGGACAGGTGTATAAAGTCGAGCACAGAGCCATGCAATCTCCATAGTGAAACATTGACATTAGAATGGCCTTACTGAAGAGCTCAGTGACTTCCAATGTGGCACCATCATAGGATGCCATGTTTCCAAAAAGTCTGTAATGTATGTAATGATTGGGGAGTTCATCTGAGAAAGACAAGGTGATGTGAACTGACAATATTTTAATGGGGTAATAAAGGGCTGTATGTGACCAATGTGGGGTGTTGTCTGAGTGATGCCTGGGGACATAGTGACCAATAGAGGTGTTGTCTGAGTGATGCCTGGGGACATAGTGACCAATAGAGGTGCTGTCTGAGTGATGCCTGGGGACATAGTGACCAATAGAGGTGCTGTCTGAGTGATGCCTGGGGACATAGTGACCAATAGAGGTGTTGTCTGAGTGATGCCTGGGGACATAGTGACCAATAGAGGTGCTGTCTGAGTGATGCCTAGGGACATAGTGACCAATAGAGGTGCTGTCTGAGTGATGCCTGGGGACATAGTGACCAATGTGGGGTGTTGTCTGAGTGATGCCTAGGGACATAGTGACCAATAGAGGCTTTGTCTGAGTGATGCCTAGGGACATAGTGACCAATAGAGGTGCTGTCTGAGTGATGCCTAGGGACATAGTGACCAATAGAGGTGCTGTCTGAGTGATGCCTGGGGACATAGTGACCAATAGAGGTGCTGTCTGAGTGATGCCTGGGGACATAGTGACCAATAGAGGTGCTGTCTGAGTGATGCCTGGGGACATAGTGACCAATAGAGGTGTTGTCTGAGTGATGCCTGGGGACATAGTGACCAATAGAGGTGTTGTCTGAGTGATGCCTGGGGACATAGTGACCAATAGAGGTGCTGTCTGAGTGATGCCTAGGGACATAGTGACCAATAGAGGTGTTGTCTGAGTGATGCCTAGGGACATAGTGACCAATAGAGGTGCTGTCTGAGTGATGCCTAGGGACATAGTGACCAATAGAGGTGTTGTCTGAGTGATGCCTGGGGACATAGTGACCAATAGAGGTGCTGTCTGAGTGATGCCTGGGGACATAGTGACCAATAGAGGTGTTGTCTGAGTGATGCCTGGGGACATAGTGACCAATAGAGGTGTTGTCTGAGTGATGCCTGGGGACATAGTGACCAATAGAGGTGTTGTCTGAGTGATGCCTAGGGACATAGTGACCAATAGAGGTGCTGTCTGAGTGATGCCTGGGGACATAGTGACCAATGTGGGGTGTTGTCTGAGTGATGCCTAGGGACATAGTGACCAATAGAGGCGTTGTCTGAGTGATGCCTAGGGACATAGTGACCAATAGAGGTGCTGTCTGAGTGATGCCTAGGGACATAGTGACCAATAGAGGTGCTGTCTGAGTGATGCCTGGGGACATAGTGACCAATAGAGGTGCTGTCTGAGTGATGCCTGGGGACATAGTGACCAATAGAGGTGCTGTCTGAGTGATGCCTAGGGACATAGTGACCAATAGAGGTGCTGTCTGAGTGATGCCTAGGGACATAGTGACCAATAGAGGTGTTGTCTGAGTGATGCCTGGGGACATAGTGACCAATAGAGGTGTTGTCTGAGTGATGCCTGGGGACATAGTGACCAATAGAGGTGTTGTCTGAGTGATGCCTAGGGACATAGTGACCAATAGAGGTGCTGTCTGAGTGATGCCTGGGGACATAGTGACCAATGTGGGGTGTTGTCTGAGTGATGCCTAGGGACATAGTGACCAATAGAGGTGTTGTCTGAGTGATGCCTAGGGACATAGTGACCAATAGAGGTGTTGTCTGAGTGATGCCTAGGGACATAGTGACCAATAGAGGTGTTGTCTGAGTGATGCCTGGGGACATAGTGACCAAAAGAGGCGTTGTCTGAGTGATGCCTGGGTACATAGTGACCAATAGAGGTGCTGTCTGAGTGATGCCTGGGGACATAGTGACCAATAGAGGTGCTGTCTGAGTGATGCCTAGGGACATAGTGACCAATAGAGGTGCTGTCTGAGTGATGCCTGGGGACATAGTGACCAATAGAGGTGTTGTCTGAGTGATGCCTGGGGACATAGTGACCAATAGAGGTGCTGTCTGAGTGATGCCTGGGGACATAGTGACCAATAGAGGTGTTGTCTGAGTGATGCCTGGGGACATAGTGACCAATAGAGGTGTTGTCTGAGTGATGCCTGGGGACATAGTGACCAATAGAGGTGCTGTCTGAGTGATGCCTAGGGACATAGTGACCAATAGAGGTGCTGTCTGAGTGATGCCTGGGGACATAGTGACCAATGTGGGGTGTTGTCTGAGTGATGCCTAGGGACATAGTGACCAATAGAGGCTTTGTCTGAGTGATGCCTAGGGACATAGTGACCAATAGAGGTGCTGTCTGAGTGATGCCTAGGGACATAGTGACCAATAGAGGTGCTGTCTGAGTGATGCCTGGGGACATAGTGACCAATAGAGGTGCTGTCTGAGTGATGCCTGGGGACATAGTGACCAATAGAGGTGCTGTCTGAGTGATGCCTGGGGACATAGTGACCAATAGAGGTGTTGTCTGAGTGATGCCTGGGGACATAGTGACCAATAGAGGTGTTGTCTGAGTGATGCCTAGGGACATAGTGACCAATAGAGGTGCTGTCTGAGTGATGCCTAGGGACATAGTGACCAATAGAGGTGTTGTCTGAGTGATGCCTAGGGACATAGTGACCAATAGAGGTGTTGTCTGAGTGATGCCTAGGGACATAGTGACCAATAGAGGTGTTGTCTGAGTGATGCCTGGGGACATAGTGACCAATAGAGGTGCTGTCTGAGTGATGCCTGGGGACATAGTGACCAATAGAGGCGTTGTCTGAGTGATGCCTGGGGACATAGTGACCAATAGAGGTGTTGTCTGAGTGATGCCTAGGGACATAGTGACCAATAGAGGTGTTGTCTGAGTGATGCCTAGGGACATAGTGACCAATAGAGGTGCTGTCTGAGTGATGCCTGGGGACATAGTGACCAATGTGGGGTGTTGTCTGAGTGATGCCTAGGGACATAGTGACCAATAGAGGCGTTGTCTGAGTGATGCCTAGGGACATAGTGACCAATAGAGGTGCTGTCTGAGTGATGCCTAGGGACATAGTGACCAATAGAGGTGCTGTCTGAGTGATGCCTGGGGACATAGTGACCAATAGAGGTGCTGTCTGAGTGATGCCTGGGGACATAGTGACCAATAGAGGTGCTGTCTGAGTGATGCCTAGGGACATAGTGACCAATAGAGGTGCTGTCTGAGTGATGCCTAGGGACATAGTGACCAATAGAGGTGTTGTCTGAGTGATGCCTGGGGACATAGTGACCAATAGAGGTGTTGTCTGAGTGATGCCTGGGGACATAGTGACCAATAGAGGTGTTGTCTGAGTGATGCCTAGGGACATAGTGACCAATAGAGGTGCTGTCTGAGTGATGCCTGGGGACATAGTGACCAATGTGGGGTGTTGTCTGAGTGATGCCTAGGGACATAGTGACCAATAGAGGTGTTGTCTGAGTGATGCCTAGGGACATAGTGACCAATAGAGGTGTTGTCTGAGTGATGCCTAGGGACATAGTGACCAATAGAGGTGTTGTCTGAGTGATGCCTGGGGACATAGTGACCAAAAGAGGCGTTGTCTGAGTGATGCCTGGGTACATAGTGACCAATAGAGGTGCTGTCTGAGTGATGCCTGGGGACATAGTGACCAATAGAGGTGCTGTCTGAGTGATGCCTAGGGACATAGTGACCAATAGAGGTGCTGTCTGAGTGATGCCTGGGGACATAGTGACCAATAGAGGTGTTGTCTGAGTGATGCCTGGGGACATAGTGACCAATAGAGGTGCTGTCTGAGTGATGCCTGGGGACATAGTGACCAATAGAGGTGTTGTCTGAGTGATGCCTGGGGACATAGTGACCAATAGAGGTGTTGTCTGAGTGATGCCTGGGGACATAGTGACCAATAGAGGTGCTGTCTGAGTGATGCCTAGGGACATAGTGACCAATAGAGGTGCTGTCTGAGTGATGCCTGGGGACATAGTGACCAATGTGGGGTGTTGTCTGAGTGATGCCTAGGGACATAGTGACCAATAGAGGCTTTGTCTGAGTGATGCCTAGGGACATAGTGACCAATAGAGGTGCTGTCTGAGTGATGCCTAGGGACATAGTGACCAATAGAGGTGCTGTCTGAGTGATGCCTGGGGACATAGTGACCAATAGAGGTGCTGTCTGAGTGATGCCTGGGGACATAGTGACCAATAGAGGTGCTGTCTGAGTGATGCCTGGGGACATAGTGACCAATAGAGGTGTTGTCTGAGTGATGCCTGGGGACATAGTGACCAATAGAGGTGTTGTCTGAGTGATGCCTGGGGACATAGTGACCAATAGAGGTGCTGTCTGAGTGATGCCTAGGGACATAGTGACCAATAGAGGTGTTGTCTGAGTGATGCCTAGGGACATAGTGACCAATAGAGGTGCTGTCTGAGTGATGCCTAGGGACATAGTGACCAATAGAGGTGTTGTCTGAGTGATGCCTGGGGACATAGTGACCAATAGAGGTGCTGTCTGAGTGATGCCTGGGGACATAGTGACCAATAGAGGTGTTGTCTGAGTGATGCCTGGGGACATAGTGACCAATAGAGGTGTTGTCTGAGTGATGCCTGGGGACATAGTGACCAATAGAGGTGTTGTCTGAGTGATGCCTAGGGACATAGTGACCAATAGAGGTGCTGTCTGAGTGATGCCTGGGGACATAGTGACCAATGTGGGGTGTTGTCTGAGTGATGCCTAGGGACATAGTGACCAATAGAGGCGTTGTCTGAGTGATGCCTAGGGACATAGTGACCAATAGAGGTGCTGTCTGAGTGATGCCTAGGGACATAGTGACCAATAGAGGTGCTGTCTGAGTGATGCCTGGGGACATAGTGACCAATAGAGGTGCTGTCTGAGTGATGCCTGGGGACATAGTGACCAATAGAGGTGCTGTCTGAGTGATGCCTAGGGACATAGTGACCAATAGAGGTGCTGTCTGAGTGATGCCTAGGGACATAGTGACCAATAGAGGTGTTGTCTGAGTGATGCCTGGGGACATAGTGACCAATAGAGGTGTTGTCTGAGTGATGCCTGGGGACATAGTGACCAATAGAGGTGTTGTCTGAGTGATGCCTAGGGACATAGTGACCAATAGAGGTGCTGTCTGAGTGATGCCTGGGGACATAGTGACCAATGTGGGGTGTTGTCTGAGTGATGCCTAGGGACATAGTGACCAATAGAGGTGTTGTCTGAGTGATGCCTAGGGACATAGTGACCAATAGAGGTGTTGTCTGAGTGATGCCTAGGGACATAGTGACCAATAGAGGTGTTGTCTGAGTGATGCCTGGGGACATAGTGACCAAAAGAGGCGTTGTCTGAGTGATGCCTGGGTACATAGTGACCAATAGAGGTGCTGTCTGAGTGATGCCTGGGGACATAGTGACCAATAGAGGCATTGTCTGAGTGATGCCTGGGGACATAGTGACCAATAGAGGTGTTGTCTGAGTGATGCCTGGGGACATAGTGACCAAAAGAGGTGTTGTCTGAGTGATGCCTGGGGACATAGTGACCAATAGAGGTGCTGTCTGAGTGATGCCTGGGGACATAGTGACCAATAGAGGCGTTGTCTGAGTGATGCCTGGGGACATAGTGACCAATAGAGGTGTTGTCTGAGTGATGCCTGGGGACATAGTGACCAAAAGAGGCGTTGTCTGAGTGATGCCTGGGGACATAGTGACCAAAAGAGGCGTTGTCTGAGTGATGCCTGGGGACATAGTGACCAATAGAGGCGTTGTCTGAGTGATGCCTGGGGACATAGTGACCAATAGAGGTGTTGTCTGAGTGATGCCTCGGGACATAGTGACCAATAGAGGCGTTGTCTGAGTGATGCCTAGGGACATAGTGACCAATAGAGGTGTTGTCTGAGTGATGCCTGGGGACATAGTGACCAATAGAGGTGCTGTCTGAGTGATGCCTGGGGACATAGTGACCAATAGAGGTGCTGTCTGAGTGATGCCTAGGGACATAGTGACCAATAGAGGTGCTGTCTGAGTGATGCCTAGGGACATAGTGACCAATAGAGGTGCTGTCTGAGTGATGCCTAGGGACATAGTGACCAATAGAGGTGCTGTCTGAGTGATGCCTGGGGACATAGTGACCAATAGAGGTGTTGTCTGAGTGATGCCTAGGGACATAGTGACCAATAGAGGCATTGTCTGAGTGAGGTGTTGTCTTCTTCTCCTCTCTTTTTCTTTGTCTCCCTCACTCTCTCTCACCTCATGCATTTCACATCAGCACAGCCATAACTAACTCTATCTCCCTCCAATGTTAATGAATTCAAACAACCACCCCCTCCTTGCCTCCAAGCCCCGTCTCTCCACCCTCCTCCGTCTTCCCTCCTCCCTCTTCTACCTGGTCAATGAACTAAACCTCTTTGTAATTTCCAGCCTTGGCAAGTTGCACTCAATTTGCTGTCACAGTCCTAATGAATTCAGCTGTTTGTTCATTAGCCATGTGATCACCTCCCTCCCTCCCTCCCTCCCTCCCTGGTGTTCTCAGAGAGACTCTATATATACTTCAGACCACTCTACTCCTTCCCATTGTTTCTCTAAGGAAAGTTGCAGACAGATGCCCTGCTGCACCACAGTGTGTGTGGGAGAGTGCAGAGACACTGTGGCAGACGGCCACCACAGAGACTTCTACTACTACCAGCCCTGTCCTTCTTCTACACAGCCGTTTTGTTTGTTGTTGTTGTGATTCTGACTCCAACGCTGAGTGGTGATCAGACAGCATGTTGCTGGTGTCACTGCTGCTGATGGCCATGGATTGCTGCCTTGGAGCGCCAGCCGGGCGAGACGTGTACAGGATGCCCCAGAGGCTCTGAAAGGTAAGAAGCCTCCTCCGTCTGTCATTTGAAGTTAAGTTTGTCATTTGCACAGGAGCACACAGTGAACACAGTAAAATAAAATGCTCACTTGCAGGTTCACCTCTCAACAACAATAAGAATGGAAAACAATAAGTCCTGAACGGTGTCTCTGTTTTTCAGTGTACAGGTTTCACTGTTGTCATACCTTTGACAGCTTCTCATGTCAGTTTGCTTGCTATTCACTGAATAACATGTCCCTTAGTGTGGATGATGTAGAGGAGTTCACTTAGTGTATACACATAGTGTTTGGGCCTGGCATTAGGAGTAGTGCTGTGGCATTAGGAGTAGTGCTGTGGCATTAGGAGCAGTGCTGTGGCATTAGGAGCAGCGCTGTGGCATTAGGAGCAGTGCTGTGGCATTAGGAGTAGTGCTGTGGCATTAGGAGCAGTGCTGTGGCATTAGGAGCAGTGCTGTGGCATTGTAGCAGTGCTGTGGCATTAGGAGCAGTGCTGTGGCATTAGGAGCAGTGCTGTGGCATTAGGAGCAGTGCTGTGGCATTAGCAGTGCTGTGGCAGTAGGACAGTGCTGTGGCATTAGGAGCAGTGCTGTGGCATTAGTAGCAGTGCTGTGGCTAGCAGTGCTGTGGCATTAGGAGCAGTGCTGTGGCCTGGCATTAGGAGCAGTGCTGTGGCCTGGCATTAGGAGTAGTGCTGTGGCCTGGCATTAGTAGTAGTGCTGTGGCCTGGCATTAGGAGTAGTGCTGTGGCCTGGCATTAGGAGTAGTGCTGTGGCATTAGGAGTAGTGCTGTGGCCTGGCATTAGGAGTAGTGCTGTGGCATTAGGAGTAGTGCTGTGGCCTGGCATTAGGAGTAGTGCTGTGGCATTAGGAGTAGTGGGGACTTTCACATTAATGATGCTTGTTCTTCTCATGGACATTGACTCTGCTGCCCTATTGAGTCTACTGCTGTTACCACAAGTTGCTGTCATCACAGTTTAGATGAGCTTGAGTTTGTCACTTGAAATACAGTAGAGCAATATTTTCTTGGTAGTGTGATGCTAATTTATTCTACTCAGTGTTTTGATCAGAAACCCCCTCTGACCTTGTGAAGGTGCAGTAAACTACAGGCCTATGCAGAAACGTATCCATACAGATACGTGTGTTTATTTATTATTTTAATTTTATATTTAACCTTTATTTAACTAGGCAAGACCGTTAATAACAAATTCTTATTTACAATGACAGCCTACACCGGCCAAACCCGGACGACGCTGAGCCAATTGTGCGCCTCCCTATGGGACTCCCAATTACGGACGGTTGTGATACAGCCTGGATCCTAACCAGGGTAGGTATCTGTAGTGTACTGCTCTAGTATCTGTAGTGTACTGCTCTAGTATCTGTAGTGTACTGCTCTATGCTCTATAGTGTACTGCTCTAGTATCTGTAGTGTACTGCTCTATGCTCTGTAGTGTACTGCTCTAGTATCTGTAGTGTACTGCTCTATGCTCTATAGTGTACTGCTCTAGTATCTGTAGTGTACTGCTCTATGCTCTGTAGTGTACTGCTCTAGTATCTGTAGTGTACTGCTCTATGCTCTGTAGTGTACTGCTCTATGCTCTGTAGTGTACTGCTCTATGCTCTGTAGTGTACTGCTCTATGTATAGTGTACTGCTCTAGTATCTGTAGTGTACTGCTCTATGCTCTGTAGTGTACTGCTCTAGTATCTATAGTGTACTGCTCTAGTATCTGTACTGCTCTAGTATCTGTAGTGTACTGCTCTAGTATCTGTACTGCTCTATGGTTATTGTTATTGCTTGGATAACCATATCTACTGTTATGCATTGATTTATTTTTCATTCTTTTTGCTGTTTGTGCTGCACTTAACATCAGAATAATTATCACTGTGAATCATTCATGTTTATTTATATGTAAATTCATCTTATAAGGGATGGGGGAGTCAATTGGAGATTTGACATGACAATAAAATGTCATTCATTCATTCGATTACAGTGAACAGACACTACTGTGCCACCAGATGACATTGTTCCAGATATCAGTGACATCAGTAAGTAGTGTGGTTTTAGTGTTATAATAAATAACATATGCCATTTAGCAGAGGCTTTTATCCTAAACCACTTACAGTCATGGGTGCATACATTTTCCGTCCGGATGGTGCCAGGAATCGATCCCACTATGTTGTCATTGTGAGCACCATGCTCTACCAATTCAGCTACAGTGTTGTCCTAATGTGAAGGCTGCAAAGCAACAGGTGGGTGGTTGCCTCCACTAGTCACTGGGACCATGCAGCATTAGAAAGCACAAGCTTTACAATTAGCAGGACCAGAAAAGAACTCTCACGAGGCCCAAGTGAAGGCCCAATTAAAATGGACCTTTATTTAACTAGGCAAGCCAGTTAAGAACAACTTCTTATTTTCAATGACGGACTATAAACATGGCTTTGATAAAACTAGGCTACCTGAACATGCAGCGCTGGAGCAACACTCTAACCAGTAGGCTACCTGAACATGCAGCGCTGGTGCAACACTCTAACCAGTAGGCTACCTGAACATGCAGCGCTGGAGCAACACTCTAACCAGTAGGCAACCTGAACATGCAGCGCTGGCCCAACACTCTAACCAAAAGGCTACCTGAACATGCAGCGCTGGCCCAACACTCTAACCAGTAGGCTACCTGAACATGCAGCGCTGGAGCAACACTCTAACCAGTAGGCTACCTGAACATGCAGCGCTGGCCCAACACTCTAACCAGTAGGCTACCTGAACATGCAGCGCTGGCCCAACACTCTAACCAGTAGGCTACCTGAACATGCAGCGCTGGCCCAATACTCTAACCAGTAGGCTACCTGAACATGCAGCGCTGGCCCAACACTCTAACCAGTAGGCTACCTGAACATGCAGCGCTGGAGCAACACTCTAACCAGTAGGCTACCTGAACATGCAGCGCTGGAGCAACACTCTAACCAGTAGGCTACCTGAACATGCAGCGCTGGAGCAACACTCTAACCAGTAGGCTACCTGAACATGCAGCGCTGGTGCAACACTCTAACCAGTAGGCTACCTGAACATGCAGCGCTGGCCCAACACTCTAACCAGTAGGCTACCTGAACATGCAGCGCTGGCCCAACACTCTAACCAGTAGGCTACCTGAACATGCAGCGCTGGCCCAACACCAACACTCTGAGCAAACCAGTAGGCTACCTGAACATGCAGCGCTACCTGAACATGCAGCAACACTCTAACCAGTAGGCTACCTGAACATGCAGCGCTGGAGCAACACTCTAACCAGTAGGCAACCTGAACATGCAGCGCTGGCCCAACACTCTAACCAAAAGGCTACCTGAACATGCAGCGCTGGCCCAACACTCTAACCAGTAGGCTACCTGAACATGCAGCGCTGGAGCAACACTCTAACCACTAGGCTACCTGAACATGCAGCGCTGGCCCAACACTCTAACCAGTAGGCTACCTGAACATGCAGCACTGGCCCAACACTCTAACCAGTAAGCTACCTGAACATGCAGCGCTGAGCAACACTCTAACCACTAGGCTACCTGAACATGCAGCGCTGGCCCAATACTCTAACCAGTAGGCTACCTGAACATGCAGCGCTGGCCCAACACTCTAACCAGTAGGCTACCTGAACATGCAGCGCTGAGCAACACTCTAACCAGAGCAACACTCCAAACCACTAGGCTACCTGAACATGCAGCGCTGGCCCAACACTCTAACCAGTAGGCTACCTGAACATGCAGCGCTGAACATGCAGCTAACACTCTAACCAGTAGGCTACCTGAACATGCAGCGCTGGAGCAACACTCTAACCAGTAGGCTACCTGAACATGCAGCGCTGGAGCAACACTCTAACCAGTAGGCTACCTGAACATGCAGCGCTGGCCCAACACTCTAACCAGTAGGCTACCTGAACATGCAGCGCTGGCCCAACACTCTAACCAGTAAGCTACCTGAACATGCAGCGCTGGAGCAACACTCTAACCACTAGGCTACCTGAACATGCAGCGGTGGCCCAACACTCAAACCAGTAGGCTACCTGAACATGCAGCGGTGGCCCAATACTCTAACCAGTAGGCTACCTGAACATGCAGCGGTGGCCCAACACTCTAGCCACTAGGTTACTTGCCGCCCCTCTTATCCAGTGCCACTTATAATTAGTCCATTCATCTTAAAAAAAGCTAGGTGGGACAAGCACATATAACAGTCGTAACAAGTACATTTTCCCACAACAAGGTAATGGAGCTTTCCCAGGGCAGTTACAGAAGTTACAGCATACAGCAATAGTTACAGCATAGCTGCCAAGCATGAATCACTAGAGTATAAATCCCTAGATCTCTCTGGTTGAAGTGCTGAGGACAGAAAAGCCTTGGTGATGATGTCCACGGACATGGCGGTGCTTAGTGTTTATAAGGGTTTGGATCAAGGGTTCCAAGAGTGCCGGGTTTCTGCCTCCCCTACACTGTCCTGCCATTTCCTGCCCTTTCCTGTCCTGCCAGCCCGTGTCCCCTGTCCTCCATGCGTTGTCCCTCTCTGCCATCTAATTAAGTCTTCAATCAGCGTTGTCATCGTTAGCTAGCGGCCTGCCCTGTGATGTGTAGCGCACAGAGGGGCCGAAGGGTCGGCGACGCAATTGAAGTGTGTCTGCACAACCCTCTTCTCTTTCTCTCCTCTCTCCTCTCTATCTCCTTTCTCAACCCTCTCTCTTCTCTCTCTCTCCTCTCTCTCTCCTTTCTCAACCCTCTTCTCTTTCTCTCCTCTCTCTCCCTCTCTTCTCTCTCCCTCTCATCTCTCCACCCTCTTCTCTCTCTTCTCTCTCTCCTTTCTCAACCCTCTCTCTTCTCTCTCTCTCCTCTCTCTGTCCTTTCTCCACCCTCTCTCCTCTCTCTCTCTCCCTCTCTCTCCCCTCTCTCTCCCCTCTCTCCCTCTCTCTCCCCTCTCTCTCTCCCCTCTCTCTTCTCTCTCCCCTCTCTCTTCTCTCTCCCCCTCTCTCTTCTCTCTCTCTTCTCTCTCCTTTCTCTTCTCCCTCTCTCTCCCAACAGGCTCAAATAGCAACATGAGAAAACAGGGGGCTCCACGCACACGCGCACACACACACACACACACACACACACACACACACACACACACACACAGAGTGCTGTCAACTGCTCCGACTTTTCCACACTTAAGAAATGTGTCAGTCATGTATTGACCTTCCGAATGTGCTCCCTATAGTCATGCTTTCTCGTGGAATACAGTGTAAAACTTGCCTGAAAGTTGTCTGAATGAAATATAAACCTTTTAAAAATACCTTCATAGTATATGTCTGTGTAAGTGCAGTCGCTACTGTTCATTTCAGCACTGACAGATGTTCACTGTTGTTGGTCATACTGTTCTCAAACCCTATCCACTCTCACAGATATTTCTCTCTTTGTTCCTCCCTCTCTCTTCTCTCCATCTCTCCTCTCTCTCTGTAGCTCTATCGGACCGGGGTACTGTGGTTCTGGAGGCAGCGTTGACCAGTGCTCTGTCGGCTCTGGAGGTGGCCACGTCAGAGCGGATTCGGAGCGAGGTGGGCTGTGGAGACTGTGTACCCTGTCTCTTTCAGGACTGTGGACAGCGCTACGGACTCTGCTGTAAGGAAACATCCATAGCTTTTTTTTTCTCTCTTTCTCTCTCCTCGTAGGAAAAACATAGACCCATGTGATAAATGGGAAGCACTCTTTTTATGATACCGAAGTAACTTTTCCATAGCTGGTTTGGAGAACTTGTACAGCAGATTAGGATAATTAATGTAGCAGGTTAGGGGACTGAGGTGAAGGTTAGGAAAAGGTTTAGGGTTAGCGAAGATGCTCTCTTAATCAGTGGTGGTTATTATCATGGTCTCATCTCTACTTCCTCTTCCTCTCTGCAGCCTCTCTGGACGGCACATTGGCCGAGCCCAGCTGTGACGTCATCACCAAGGCTCAGAAGGTTATGGAGGAGGGCGAGCGGAGCTGGGCACTGGTGCGCACCGGGAGACACAGAGAAGGAGACGTGTGTGAGAATCATGGGAGAGAGCTGCAGTGCCCGTGTGCTCCAGTGTAGCCTCCTGAACACCATACAGAACCTGGAGCCTGCCACACAGACACGCACACAGGGTGGGTGAGCAACATCATGTAGTCCATTCTGGGTCTTATTCATTACAGCACAGCATAGTGAAACATTTAGACACGGGAAAAAAACAAGCATTTCTAATTGGACATGTTCAGGTAGTACGTCCCTGTTTCAGTCTGTTTTCTGTACTAATTTGTGGAACACTTTGGACCCAAACTGACCCCCCACCCCCCTGCCCAGCAGCAGTGTGTGGCCAGAGGGTGTCGTCGGTGCAGAATGTGACCCAGCCCCGCTCGCGTATTGTGGGGGGTTCCCCGGCGACACCTGGCAGCTGGCCCTGGCTGGTCAACCTGTAGCTAGACAAGGGGCTGATGTGTGGAGGGGTGCTGGTGGACCGCTCCTGGGTGGTGACTGCTGCTCACTGCTTTGCTGGGTAAGTATGTGTGTGCGTGTGTATGTGTGGGTCCTTTTGTACTGGTTGTTGGTACTGATAGTCAAACGGAGAAGGAGTTTATTTTAGACTCTCAATGTTTTCCTTCACAGTAAAAGTTCTGCATAATTAACTCCTCTTTCTCACCCTCTCTCACCATCTCTCTCTCTCTTCCCCACCCGCTCTCTCTCTCTCTCCCACCCTCTCTATCTCTCTCTCTCCCACCCTCTCTCTCTCTTTCTCTCTCTGTGTTTTCCTGCTGCAGCAGTCATAGTGAGAGCTACTGGACGGCCGTGGTGGGAGAGTTTGATATCACCAAGACCGACACTGACGAGCAGGTGCTCAAGGTCAACCGCATCATCCCCCATCCCAAGGTGTTTCTCAGACATCTTCTGTTACTGTGCGTCCTGCCTGTTAACACACCTTTATCTATACTACAGTTTGTCTTGTAGCACAGTCTGTTATTGAAAGATCTAATTATGGCTAGAGCAATGGAATCAATCAATCAATCAGATGAATCAACTAATCAATCCTCCCTCCTCTCTGTGCAGTTCAACCCCAAGACGTTTAACAACGACATTGCGCTGGTGGAGCTGACCTCTCCGGTGATCCTATCAGAGCATGTAACCCCTGTGTGTCTACCAAAAGGTCTGGAACCTCCTACTGGCAGCCCCTGTCTGGTGGCCGGATGGGGATCCCTCTACGAAGGTGAGGGGACGGGACCACTCTGGTACATCTAGCATGGTTGGGGTCAATTCCATTTAAATTCCAATTCTCTTCAATGAGGAAAATTTGATTTGGAATTTGGTTTACTTTCTGAATTGACTGTAATTGAAATGGAATTAACCCCAAACCTGATATAGTATTTAACCGCCATTATTAAAACATTCATTCAGCAAAGATGTGTGGAGCTATATTGTAGCAGACTGTACATGTTATAAAGTTGGCTGTTTGGGCAAGGTTGTTTACATACACAGGGTTATAGCCATATTCTGTATAGAAAATCAAATGCATTGACTGAAGAAAATGGCTAACTTTGTTTGAAGGCATTACACACAGTATGATATGGACAGTACATATGGAAGAAGACCTTGTAATGCGCGCTCTCTTTTTGGCACTCATTAACACCCTAGCCTTTGTTAAAATAACACTCACACTTGTCTTTTCTTACAAACACTGACTTTGCTGAGAGCTGCTTTATGGAGAATAAGTTGTACCTACTATGACTGTGGACAGAAGAGTCTGCTAAATTATTTTATAAAATGACGTCATTAAAACTACTTCCTGTCCATCTCCTCAGACGGTCCGTCAGCTGACGTGGTGATGGAGGCTAAGGTTCCACTTCTGCCCCAGAGTGTCTGTAAGAGCACCCTGGGCAAGGAGCTGGTTACCAACACCATGCTGTGTGCAGGATACCTCTCTGGGGGTGTCGACTCCTGCCAGGTGGGTGCCACTGGAATTATATTTATTGAAAATAATACCCAGTTCACTTCCTAAAACCGAAGACAAAGGGCTGTGAGACACAAGCTTAATCCTAGACACATGGAACCTAGGGTGAATACGGAGAGTACGGGGTAACAAGACGAACAGAAGTGGAACTAAGGACTCAAGATTGTTTTATTTCACCTTTATTTAACCAGGTTGGCCAGTTGAGAACAAGGTCTCATTTACAACTGTGACCTGGCCAAGATAAAGCAATGCAGTGCAACACAAACAACAACCCAGAGTTACACATGGAATCAACAAACATCAGGTCAATAATAAAATAGAAAAAGTCTATATACAGTGTGTGCAAATGAGGTAGGGAGGTACCTAAGGGAGGTAAGGCAATAAATAGGCCATAGTGGGGAAATAATTACAATATAGCAATTTAACACGGGAGTGATAGATGTGCAGAAGATGAGTGTGCAAGTAGAGATACTGGGTTGCAAATAAATAAAATAAATAACAGTATGGGGATGCTCTGACAGCTGGTGCTTAAAGTTAAAGTCTCCAGTTTCAGTGATTTTTGCAGTTCGTTCCAGTCATTGGCAGCAGAGAACTAGAAGGAAAGGCGGCTAAAGAAGGAATTGGCTTTGGGGTTGACCAGTGAAATGTACCTGCTGAGTGCATGCTACGGGTGGGTACTGCTATGGTGACCAGTGAACTGAGATAAGGAAGAGCTTTACCTAGCAAAGACTTAGATGACCTGGAGCCAGTGGGTTTGGCGATGAATATGAAGCGAGGGCCAGCCAACAAGAGCATACAGGTCACAGTGGTAGGTGGTATATGGGGCTTTGGTGACAAAACGGATGGCACTGTGATAGACTGCATCCAATTTGCTGAGTAGAGTGTTGGAGGCTATTTTGTAAATGACATTGCTGAAAGTCAAGGATCGGTAGGATAGTCAGTTTTACGAGGGTATGTTTGGCAGCATGAGTGAAGGATGCTTTTTTGCGAAATAGGAAGCCGATTCTAGATTTAATTTTGTATTGGAGTGTGAGTCTGGAAGGAGAGTTTACAGTCTAACCAGACACCCAGGTATTTGTAGTAGTGGTGAAAGGGCAAATGAAACGGGGGGAAAGTTTGTGGGACTCCACCCGAAGGTCCCGTGTGGATAGCCATACCCTCTCTGATAGCGAGGAGCTGGGGTTCGGCGGCGATCCCCTTGTCAACAATACCTGGAGTTGGTCTTGAGAAGCGCCGCCCGGGCTCTTCTCCAGGTACATCGACAGCGGCGGATAAACATCTGGGCTGAGGGTACGTTGACTTTCTGCTCTTGTTCTGGGAAGAGCGGAGACTGATACCCCATGGAGCACTCGAAAGGGGAGAGTCCCGTGGCAAAACGGGGAAGAGTGTTCCGGGCATACTCCCCCCAAACCAGTTGTCGGCTCCAGGTAGTGGGGTTGGTCGAGACGAGGCATCTTAAGGTTGTTTCCAGGTCTTGGTTTGCCTGCTCTGACTGGCCGTTGGATTGGGGATGGAACCCGGAGGACAGGGTGCAGAACGCCTTCCAGAACTGAGACGAGAACTGAGGACCCCGGTCGGAGACCATGTCAACCGGAAGTCCGTGGATCCTGAAGACGTGCTGCACCATGAGCTGGGCCATGTCTTTGGCAGAGGGTAGTTTGGGAAGAGGGATGAAGTGGACGGCCTTGGAAAACCGATCTACTACCGTCAGAATAACGGTGTTGCCATCAGACGGAGGGAGCCCAGTGACAACGTCCAGGGAGATATGGGACGATGAGTGACAGGTAGTGGCGGAAGGAGCTTGCCGCAGAGTCTTCTTCTGAGCACAAACGGTGCATGCGACGATGAAGGCAGATGCGTCAGGAACCATTGTGGGCCACCAGAAACGTTGTTGGAGGAAGGCCAGGGTTTGTAGGGAACCCGGATGACAGGTAAGCCTGAAGGAATGAGACCATTCCAGGACTTTTTAGGGGCAGGCTGGGAACATTGTGCCTTGTGGACCAGGGTCTCAATACCCCAGCCCACAGCAGCCGCAAGGCATGAGGTAGGGAGGATGGTCTCCGAGTCAGAGGATGTGGCAGCAGGACTGTACAGGCGATAGAGGGCGTCAGGTTTAACATTATTGGACCCTGGGCAATAGGAAATGGTGAAGTTGAACCTGGTGAATAACAGAGCGCACCAGGCCTGCCTGGAATTAAGGCTCTTGGCTGTGCGGAGATATTCCAAATTCTTGTGGTCGGTCCAAACCAAAAACGGATGTTCTGCTCCCTCTAGCCAGTGTCTCCACTCCTCCAGTGCCATCTTGACCACCAGGAGTTCTCGGTTACCCACGTCGTAGTTTCTTTCTGCAGAGTTGAGACAATGGGACAGGAAGGTACAGGGATGGAGCTTTTGGTGCTGGACGAATCGCTGGGACAGGATAGCCCCCCACTCCAACGTCAGAAGCATCGACCTCAACCACAAACCTACGGGACAGGTCTGGATGGACGAGGATGGGGGCCGTAGTGAGGGGGACTGTCAGGGTGCTGTAGCCTCAAATGAAACGGCGGTAGAAACAGGAAACGTTGTAGCTGCACCCTGGACGTAGGTTGGGGCCAATCCACTACTGCTTTCACCTTTTCATGGTTCATCTGGACATTTCCTTCAGAGATGACATATTCCAGAAAGGAGAGGGTAGAACGGTGGAACTCACATTTCTCTGCTTTCACAAATAACTGGTTCTCCAGGAGGCTGGATTCTGGATCGTTATGTCATTAAGGCCCCGGTAGTCAATGCACGGATGCAGGGTCTTGTCTTTATTTTCCACAAAGAAAAACCCTGTGCCGGCAGGAGATGCAGACGGACAGATGCCTCCAGCAGCCAGAGAGTCCTCAATATACTCCATGGCCATGGTCTCAGGGCCGGATAGGGAATATAGTCAACCACAATGCGGTGTGGTGCCTGGAAGAAGGTCAAAGGCACCATCGTAGGGTCGATGCGGGGGAAGAGAAGTATCCCGTGCCTTGTTGAAGACTTCCAGGAGGTCATGGTACTCTGTGGGGACAGCAGTGAAATCCGAAAGAGTCCGTAAAGGAAAGTATCGAATAGGGACTCCGGATTCCAGACACTCTCTGCGGCCAACGTGTGAAAATCTACTGCGTAGTCTGCCACACTACGGGAGTTTTGACGTAACTCAAGTAGTTTTCGGGCTGCCTCTCTCCCGCATACCGGAGAATTCCTCACCTCTGCCATGATATCTTCCAGATGACGACAAATGGAGGATTGTTGCTCCCAAACTGCCGTAGCTCAGGAGAGCGCCCTTCACGACATTAGCGTAATAATATACGCTATCTTCGACAGGTCCGAAGGGAACGAAGATGGCTGTAGCTCAAAAATAAGGGAGCATTGAGAAAGAAAACCCTGACAGGTTCCAGGATCCCCAGAATATCGCCCCGGAGGTGGTAAGCGGAGTTCTCGGGGAGCCGGGGTAGGCTGTACAAACCCACCACTGATAGTAGACAGGTTACTGGGTGGTTGTTGAGGTCTCAGAGGGGCAGGCTGCCTACGAGCTAACTCACTGATTCGCTCCATAATAGCCTTGAACCCTTGGTCGTGGCGTTCCGTCAGGGAACGAAGCCCTTCCAAAAGGTCCAGCAGTAGCTCCTCATGTCTCCTAATGGTGGCTCCCTGCATGGAGACAGCATGACAGAGCTGTTCCAAGTCTGCTGGGTCTGTCATGGCAAGTTCGTACTATAAGGGCACAAGGCGAGACCCAGATGCAGACACAGGAGGCAGATGGTTTGAGTCTTTGATATTTATTAATAATCCAAAAGGGGTAGGCAAGAGAATGGTCGTGGACAGGCAAAAGGTCAAAACCAGTTCAGAGCCCAGGAGGTACAGTGTGGCAGGCAGGCTTGAGGTCAGGGCAGGCAGAATGGTCAGGCAGGCGGGTACAGAGTCCAGAAAACAGGCAAGGGTCAAAACCGGGAGGACTAGCAAAAGAGAATAGAAAAGGCAGACGCACGGGAAAACAACGCTGGTTGACTTGGAATATACAAGACAAACTGGCACAGACAGACAGAAAACACAGGTTTAAATACCCAGGGGATAATGGGGAAGATGGGAGACACCTGGAGGGGGTGGAGACAAGCACAGGTGAAACAGATCAGGGTGTGACACCTTCTGACTAAAGCTACACAAATGTCTTGAAGTGTATCATGCTTTAGAGGTAATCAAGTTCTGTGCTCCTGTGATGAGTTACACTGTGATGAGTTACACTGTGATGAGTTAGACTGATGAGTTAGACTGTGATGAGTTAGACTGTGATGAGTTACACTGTGACGAGTTAGACTGTGACGAGTTAGACTGTGACGAGTTAGACTGTGACGAGTTAGACTGTGACGAGTTAGGCTGTGACGAGTTAGACTGTGACGAGTTAGACTGTGATGAGTTAGACTGTGATGAGTTAGACTGTGACTAGGTACAGTAGACTAGTACTTCATAGCTTGAATACTGTGTGTGTCCTGTAGGGGGATTCTGGAGGCCCTCTGATCTACCAGGACCACGTGTCAGGTCGCTTTCAGCTGCAGGGCATCACGTCCTGGGGAGACGGCTGTGGAGAGAAGGGCAAGCCTGGGGTCTACGCACGGGTCAGGGCCTTCTCCGACTGGATACTGGCTGAGATACTGAGTGAGTCACATTAACAGTAACACTGATAGCCATAGACTTGTCACAAGAGATGGGCATTGACATATTACTTCCTTATGTAGTAAACGTTAGCTCCGGTTGTCTGGCCATAAATATGGAACATTTCTATCCTGTGATATATATATATTTTTAGTTGATATTGTACTCAACCAAATAAAAACAGAGATAGAAAAACCAGTTTCTCTACTGTTTTGCCTAATCAGCATTCTAATATCCACTATCCCTTCTTCTTGGTTTACCTAGTGTCCTTTGGGAGCCGGGAGCCGACATGTCCTGAGCTGCTGAAGACGTCGGAGCTGTCGGAGGAGCAGCAGAAGTCAGAGTTCAGCTCTCTGTGTCGCTTCTACGCCCAGTCCTGCCCCCCCCCAGCCAGGGGACTGCTGCCTTCTGGCCGAGGAGAAGTGTCTCAGCCGCTTCAAGAAGTGCCGTAAGTGTTTGAGCCGTAACACTCACAGATATTTGGCTGTTTTATTATGACATTCATGAAGAAACCTGAAGTTAGTATGAGGACCATGAACTCTCGACTGCCCTATGTGGAGTGAATAAAAATGATACAATTAATGATACAATCGCTGTATTGTATGCAGCAATATGTAATGATGATAATATTGTTGTGACGCAGATGGATTTTGGGTATTATAATGAGCTATTTATCTGCAGATTACTCAAAATATGTCTTTCTCTGGACCTTAATCATGTATCTTTCATTTGTCCTCTCTCCTCCTCAGAGCTGCATTCGTTCCTGCAGACCCTGCTGAACCTTCTCCAAAGAGCAGATGACTACATTAAAGACAAGGTAGACCTGACCTTCTTCACCCAAACCCTGCCTCAGCTGGTCGAACACATCTACAGCTCAGCCCTGACCGCCAAGGAAAGGGAGAGGAGGGAGAATCCATGGGGAACAGGTATGGCACCGGCTCCCCACTACTGCGCCCCTTCTAACCTCCTCGTACCATCTATCCCTCCCCACCCTGGCTCTGTTACTCTCCTACATTCGTCTTATCCCCCACCACACACCCAACTACTACTACCCTACCACCCTACTACCTACTATCCTAGTACTGTAACCCCCCCACCACCTCTGCTACTCCCACCCCCATTCCTCCTCAACACCATGTCAAAAACACTCATACTTTACCCCTCTGTATAGATAAGAATCCCATTTATGAATTAGATTTATTATTATTAATATGCATTTATTATTATTATTCTGTATTTATTTGAATTATTATTATTATCATCAGTAGTAGTATTATTATGAAGTATTATTGTTATTATTATTATAAATACAGAAGTGTGTGTCCCATGGCTGCATGTGTGTAACTGGGATAGTATTTGTTAAAGAACAGGTAGGGGGTACTGTCCGGTCAGGGCCAGTGGAGACGGGTCCTGGGCTGTTCCAGAAGGTTGGCCCCCTGGTAGCCGACTGGGAGAACTGCCTCGGGGGCATTGCTGAGGAGTTGGACACGCAGACACATGGACAGACAGAGGGACAGACAGATGGACAGACACACGACTCGAAACCACTGAGCCAAGAAGGAAGACTTTTCCTCCAGGTAGACTATAGTGAACTCAACTCTTCTTTCACACTTTAAAAGGTTTGCCAAGGTCACTTTGTCTGTCTGCTACAGTAATGATCGTCTCCCATGAGGACCCTGAGTTGTACTATTTGACTGTATATTCAGTAGCTATAGCAACACTACTTATAGGACCCTGTGTTGTACTATTTTACTGTATATTCAGTAGCTATATCAACACTACTTATAGGACCCCGTGTTGTACTATTTGACTGTATATTCAGTAGCTATAGTAACATTATAGTTTGTTTTACTGTTGTACTATGCTATACTGTAGCATATATGTTAGTCTGTGCTTTACTCTACCAGTTTTTAACCATGTTTCTGATGTAATTTCCAGGCAGAGGACCGCTCTCTCCGTCATTTGGAGGGGAAGTACCAGACCATGATCTGGGCCTTACGCTCCAAACTGGGCTCCAGACTCACTCCTCCAATCCTGCACCTGGATACAGCCCCCTTACAGCAAGACTCCCCCCACATTCCTGCTTTTCCCACCAGAGAGTCACCCACCTCATTCCCCCCTCCGGAATCTCCAGAATCTCTCTTCACAGCCCTCATCAGTGAAATCCGTAAATTCGGGACACAGAATGAAATGACGACAGAAGATGTAGAAATTAATGTGACGTCTTTTGAAGAGGAGATGTTTTCTGATCCAGCATCAGTCAGCTCAGTAGACCCTTCTGATTGGCTTGACAAAGCTGTGACAGTACACACAACGTCACAGCGTCAATTCCCGTCTCTGTCCACTGTCAGCAGCACAAAGTCTCCCATAGCAACAACCTCTGACTCCAGACAGACTCTACTACCTGGTTCTCCCTCCCTCCGGGTTTCGCTCAACCACAGGAGACGCAGGCGTCTCCACAAGAGGCAGATACCTAGAGTTAACGGTACGTATCACAGTAAGGTCTGTACAGTGCATTCGGAAAGTTACATTTTGTTACGTTACAACCTTATTCTAAAATTGACTAACCCTCCTGTTGTGTTTTTTTCATGTTAATTAATTCTGTGTTCCTGGTCCAAAATGACCGCCAAATTATAGATGATTATAAATCCATAATCATACATATCTTATCA
The DNA here is from genome assembly GCF_018296145.1 of Oncorhynchus tshawytscha. Lineage (NCBI taxonomy): Eukaryota > Metazoa > Chordata > Actinopteri > Salmoniformes > Salmonidae > Oncorhynchus > Oncorhynchus tshawytscha. The sequence goes on along the minus strand of NC_056438.1, from coordinate 72,822,272 downwards.
CCTAATGTTGTATTAAATCTTTTTATCAACTTAAGTTCTTGTGAACATTACAAGTTTTAAACTTCTATTTGCTATTTATGGCCTGTAGGCCTCATTGACCTGAGCTCATACAACTCGTTTTTGAGTAAAAAAAGCATAATGTATGGATTATTTTGACTATAACAAATTCTCAGATTAAATTTATTGTGCTACTTATCACAGACTACTTTGTGTCATAGTTTAATAATGACTCTCTCCTCACCAGAGTCACGATCAAAGATATGATCAAGATCCTCACATACAGTATATCGTTTGGTCATTGTGCTGCCAATGAATGAATTGTGATCAAGGCCTCAAAAAAGCTTTATACACCAGAGCTGCGAAAAAAGTTCTATATATTATTGAAACAATGTTGCGAATGTTTGTGAGAATGCCAAAATGTGTGCTTCCCATGGGGGAAAGATTCTACTGGGGAAAGGTTCCTGTGGGGGTTACCATGGAAGCCAAGAAGGGGAGTGAGGTGTTCTCAAACACACATGCATGTGGGGGTCTGGGAGAGGAAGTGTGTCCATCTGATGAATGGGCATGTGCCTGAACTCAATTTTATACATTAATTGTAGTCTCAACCATTCATTTCTAATGACCGGTCATTTTTGACCAGGAACACCACAGGTGTACAAAAGTTAAATAAAACACCCAAAATGTAATGAAAATCATCAACATGTATTTTGTGTGTTCAGATGACCTGTGTGGACAAAGTCATGGAACCTTATGACAAGCAGATTAAATTAACTACATTTTTCAGAGAGGGAACTTGTAAATCGGTCCAATTCGACGAGAACACAGCAAGAGGGTTAAATATTTTTTTCCCTCATTAATCTACACACACAGTGCCTTGAAAAAGTATTCATCCCCCCTTGGTATTTTTCCTATTTTGTTGTATTACAACCTGTCATTTAAATGTATTTTTATTTGGATTTCATGTAATGGACACACATGCACATGCATATATATTCACTCCCTTTACATATGTATTCACCCCTTTGCATATGTATTCACTCCCTTTGCATATGTATTCACACCCTGTGCATATATATTCACTCCCTTTACACATGTATTCACCCCCTGTGCATATGTATTCACACCCTTTGCATATGTATTCACTCCCTTTACATATGTATTCACACCCTTTGCATATGTATTCACTCCCTTTGCATATGTATTCACTCCCTTTGCATATGTATTCACACCCTTTGCATATGTAATCACCCTCTTTACATATGTATTCACTCCCTTTGCATATGTATTCACCCCCTTTACATATGTATTCTCCCTTTTACATATGCATTCACCCCCCTTTGCATATGTATTCACCCTATTTGCATATGTATTCACACCCTTTGCATATGTATTCACACCCTTTGCATATGTATTCACCCCCTTTGTATATGTATTCACACCCTTTGTATATGTATTCACTCCTTTGCTATGAAGCCCCTAAATAAGATCTGGTGCAACCAACTACCTTCAGAAGTCACATAATTAGTTTAATAAAGTCCAGCTGTGTGCAATCTAAGCGTCACTTGATCTGAGTATATATACACTTGTTCTGAAAGGCCCCAGAGTCTGCAACACTACTAAGCAAGGGGCACCACCAAGCAAGCAGCACCATGAAGACCAAAGAGCTCTTAAAATCTATTTTAATTCCAGGTTGTAAGGCAACAAAATAGGAAAAATGCCAAGGGGGGTGAATACTTTTGCAAGCCACTGTAATACCCCATAATGACAAAGCGAAAACAGGTTTTTAGACATTTTTACAAATATATTAAAAATAAAAAACTGATACTTTATTTACATAAGTAATTAAACCCTTTGCTTTGAGACTCGATATTGAGCTCAGGTGCATCCTGTTTCCATCGATCATACTTGTGATGTTTCTATAACTTGACTGGAGTCCACCTGCGGTACAGTTAATTGATTGGACATGATTTGGAAAGGCACACACCTGTCTATGGAAGGTCCAACAGTGCATGTCAGAGCAACAACCAAGCCATGAGGTAGCAACAACCAAGCCATGAGGTAGCAACAACCAAGCCATGAGGTAGCAACAACCAAGCCATGAGGTAGCAACAACCAAGCCATGAGGTAGCAACAACCAAGCCATGAGCTGTCCGTAGAGTTTCGAGACAGGATTGTGTCGAGGCACAGATCTGGAGAATTGTACCACGATATTTCTTAAGCATTGAAGGTCCCCAAGAACACAGTGGCCTCCCATCATTCTTAAATGGAAGAAGTTTGAAACCATCAAGACTCTTCCTAAAGCTGGCCGCCCGGCCAAACTGAGCAATCGGTGGAGAAGGGCCTTGTTCAGGGAGGTGAGATCCTTGATGAAAACCTGCTCCAGAGCGCTCAGGACCTGGGGCAGAGGTTCACCCTCCAAGAGGACAATGACCCTAAGCACACAGCCAAGACAATGCAGGAGTGGCTTCAGGATGAGTCTCTGAATGTCCTTGAGTGACCCAGCCAGAGCCCGGACTTCAACCCAATCTAACATCTCTGGAGAGACCTGAAAATTCCTGTGCAACGCTCCCCATCCAACCTGATAGAGCTTTACAGGATCTGCAGAGAAGAATGGGAGAAACTCCCCAAATACAGGTGTCAAATCAAACTTTGTCACATGCGCCAAATACAACAAGTGTAGTCCTTACCGTGAAATGCTTACTTACAAGCCCTTAACCAACAGTGAAATTCAAGAAGAGTTACGAAAATATTTACCAAATAAACTAAGGTAAAAAGTAATAAAAAAGTAACACAATAACAATAACAAGGCTATATACAGGGGGTACCGGTACCAAGTCAGTGTACAGGTTAGCTGAGGTCATTTGTACATGTAGGTAGGGGTGAAGTGACTATGCATAGATATTTAATAGCGAGTAGCAGCAGTGTACAAAACAAATGGAGGGGGGATGGCAGGAAGCTTCCATCCTGGATGGCAGGAAGCTTGGCCCCAGTGATGTACTGGGCCGTACGCACTACCCTCTGTAGTGCCTTATGGTCAGATGCCGAGCAGGTGCCATATCAGGCGGTGATGCAAACGGTCAGGATGCTCTCAATGGTGAAGCTGTAGAACTTTTTGAGGATCTGGGGACCCATGCCAAATCTTTTCAGTCTCCTGAGTAGGAAAAAGTTTTGTCGTGCCCTCTTCACAACTGTCTTGGTGTGTTTGGACCATAATATATCGTTGGTGATGTGGACACCAAAGAACTTGAAACTCTTGACCGGCTCCACTACAGCCCCATCGATGTTAATGGGGGCCTGTTCGGCCCACCTTTTCCTGTAGTCCACCATCAGCTTCTTTGTCTTGCTCACATTGAGGGAGAGGTTGTTGCTCTGGCACGACATTGCCAGGTCTCTGACCTCTTACCTATAGGCTGTCTCATCATTGTCGGTGATCAGGCCTAACACTGTTGTGTCGTCAGCAAACTTAATGATGGAGTCGTGTTTGGCCAAAGTGTGCCAAGCTTGTAGCGTCATACCCAAGAAGACTTGAGGCTGTAATCGCTGCCAAAGGTGCTTCAACAAAGTACTGAGTGAAGGGTATTTTTTTTAAATGTATTTTTATAAATAAGTAAAAAGATCTAAAAACCCTGTTTTTGCTTTGTGATTATGGGGTATTGTGTGTAGATTGATGAAGGGGATAAATTAATTTTAGTATAAGGCTGTAACGTAACAAAATGTGGAAAATGTAAAGGGGTCTGAATACTTTCCGAAGGCACTGTATGTCTCTGTGATATAATGTCATAATATATCGTATGTCTCTGTGATATAATGTCATAATATATCGTTTGTCTCTGTGATATAATGTCATAATATATCGTATGTCTCTGTGATATAATGTCATAATATATCGTATGTCTCTGTGATATAATGTCATAATATATCGTATGTCTCTGTACTGTATGTGTCTTGTTATTGTGAGATGGAACAGCCTCTAATCAACAATGTCACATTATTAGCACCCTGAGTTGTTCCTGATCATGTGACATGACTAGGACCAAATCTGGTCCCTAGATAGAGAGAGACTAAACATAAGGCTTGGAGTTTTTCCTGGCTAGGTCTCCTATAGCCCCAGGTCTCCTATAGCTCCAGGTCTCTGTAGCCCCAGGTCTCTGTAGCCCCAGGTCTTAAACTCCTAGCCCCATTCATAGAATCTATGTATGCGTGTGTGTTAGCATCAGTAGTACTGGATATTAGCAGCATAATAACAGGTTGGATGTGCATGTTTGACAGCTTGTCCAGGAGTAGCAGAGCCTACCCAGCATGTGAGTGGAATCAGAGACACGTACAAGTGGGTCCTGGGCATCCCCACCAAGAACCTCCACATGAACTTCCAGGAAGTGAGCTACACTTCAGTATTTACGGGGTCTATTTACAAGGGACATATTATGTAGAGATTGAACCAGACTTGTGGAGGTCTACAATGTCTTGGCTGATTTCTTTTAATTTTCCCTTGAAGTTCAAGCAAAAAGGCACTGAGTTTGAAGGTAGGCTTGAAATACATCCACAGGTACACTTCCAATTGGCTCAAATTATGTCAATTAGCGTATCAGAAGCTTCTAAAGCCATGACATAATTTTCTGGAATTTTCCAAGCTGTTTAAAGGCACAGTCAACTTAGTGTATGTAAACTTCGGACCCACTGGAATTATGATACAGTGAAATAATCTGTCTGTAAACAGTTGTTGGAAAAATGACTTGCGTCATGCACAAAGTAGATGTCCTAACTGACTTGCCAAAGCTATAGTTTGTTAACAAGACATTTGTGGAGTGGTTGAAAAAGGAGTTTTAATGACTCCAACCTAAGTGTATGTAAACTCCTGACTTCAACTGTACCAACACATACTATATTGTTGAAACAAGTGATTTTCAGGACAAACTCTCTTAAAATGATCAAAACAAAACCCACTTACATTTTTGCTCAATATAGGGAAAATGCTACATTTCCTAGAATGCATTAGTTTAACCCTCAAGTTGACCCTGAGGCCTTCAAAAAGAAGCCAAACAATGAAATCGTTAGAGGAAATATAATTGGCTATTCTATGCACTAAGGTTAAAAGAATATATGAACATTGTTTCCAGAGAAAAGTGATGTTCTTTGGTATTTGGAAGTGTGACCTCTCAGATTCAATTCCACTCATGTTCTATGACTGAGTGGAATTGATTTGAAATGCATTGAATTAAATCATATTTAATGTCACTCAAACTCAAATTCTAATTGTACATACTGTGGGGGTGTCCAATTCAATTAACAAATGTATAATTTCAACTCCTGAGTTGAATGCGAGCCAATTCCAAACTTCTAAATTTAGCCAAACCCTGGTATATAATGTCAAATACAAGTAAACTCAAACCACTCAGACTTTATCACTTGTTCTTCCTTCAATTGATGTGTCGCTGTATAACTGTTTCATTCCATTATCCCTCTCCTCTCCTCTCCTCTCAGGTGCTAGTAGACCTGAGCTCTAAGAACGTTCGGGGTCTGTACGAGGCACGGGTCAAGGCGGTGGTGGGGGGTCGACCTCTGACCTTTTACAGCCTGGTGGGTTTGGAGAACGGGTCCTTCTACCGTAGCATGCCACGCATCATCGCTCTGGCGCTGGGCTCTCTCAAAACGATACAGTATGATACAGTATGCTGTAAGGTAATGTGAAGTGGTGATACAGTATGCTGTAAGGTAATGTGAAGTGGTGATACAGTATGCTGTAAGGTAATGTGAAGTGGTGATACAGTATGCTGTAAGGTAATGTGAAGTGGTGATACAGTATGCTGTAAGGTAATGTGAAGTGGTGATACAGTATGCTGTAAGGTAATGTGAAGTGGTGATACAGTATGCTGTAAGGTAATGTGAAGTGCACAGCAGTGAACGCTTGTCCTCGTTTCAACTCTGATCTCATTCATTTATAAATTATTTTTTTAAATCTATCAATTAATCAATCATGGTCCTTCTTAATTCAACCTCAAATAAGAGGTTGAATCAAGGTCTCATTTGTTTTGTCCATCGTCTACAGTGGACCAGAATAAGCATAATGTTGACTCTTTAACATTAGCTTTCCTGTCAACACAGCAGCTGCTGTGATCCAGGCTGGAGGAATGATAGGGGGAAGGGAACCATCAACCCCCTACCCCTCATCTCCATAGCCCTTATCCCTATTCCCAGACCCTGGTCATAGATATGGGATTGTCTTTCAGGTCTGACATGATTTGGATGGTTTGTATACACACTATCAACAAACAATTGGCTTGATCTACCAGAAACAACTGCAGCTGTGTTGACAGACCTACAGTTCACAGATCAGATCTCACCCTGATAGGAAAAGTTATTTGGGTGATGATGGTGGTCAGAGTTGGGGAAAAGAAGGGAATGTCTGTCTCAGACTAGCTTTTGTGAAGAAGTTGACTCAGGGCTCAAAATGAAAGTTGAGCCATTCAAGATTCAACTAGTCATCTATCATGAAGACCATAATTATTGAATCAGATCTATTGAAGCTGGGCTGAGGAAAAAAGCCTGCACACACTACAGATCCCATGCCCATCACTGCCCCAGAGGGAAAGCATGAGAAGTATGGGGCTCCTAAAAAGAGCTAGCCAGGTTGGGACTCGGGAGAGGGGAGAATAGGCAACAGGGCAACAGCTGTATAAACATGCTGTGAGCCTATACATCTGTTGTACGACATCAAGTTATCCACCCAGCCTAGCTAGCATACAGTTTCTTTCATATGGCATTAGAGGGCTTTGGCCCCAAGGTTTGGATCTGAGCTGAAACCTTCGACAGTGGGATCTCTTAAAATTAATAATCACATGATGACAGTGTAAAGTCAGTAGTTGTTAAGCTTACATCAGACGTTAAGAGGTCTGTCATGTTGTTATTATATTATGTCAGCGTTCTCCAAACTCCGGTGCACATTTAGTTTTTCACCCTTGCGCTATAAAGCTTGATGATGAGTTGATTGTTGGAATCAGCTGTGTAGTGCTAGGGGAAAAATATATATATATTTGTGGTCCCCAGGACTGAGTTTGAGGACCGCTGTACTATATCATATGATGAGTGTTATGTGCTATAAACCAGTAGAATAATGATTTTTCTTGCTGATCCCATATCCGTCCTGAAATCTGGAAATCAATGCTAATATTCAAGCAAAACTGCAATAATATATTCTAAGAAGTGGTAAATACAAATATAGGACGATGGCGAAAATGTTTTGTCTGGCCAACAGACTGACAGACACACATCACAGACACCACAGCAAATGCTCTCCATGCAAGTAAGCAAAGCTATTATCACTAAATCATTCCAAATATGTCCCATACACAAACGATCTCCCTATGGACTCTGTAAACTGAGCCTGGCTGTGAATTACAGGAGCAATATTAGAGGGATTTTTCCATCAGGGTGCGAGTTGCTGTCTTCTCATGATGGCAAGCAGCTGTCGCCTCATGACAGCTAGTTGCTGTCACCTCATGACGGCTAGTTGCTGTCACCTCATGACGGCTAGTTGCTGTCACCTCATGACGGCTAGTTGCTGTCACCTCATGACGGCTAGTTGCTGTCATCTCATGACGGCTACAGTAGTTGCTGTCACCTCATGATGGCTAGCTGCTGTCGGTCGTCTCATAACGGCTAGCTGCTGTCGGTCGCCTCATGATGGCTAGTTGCTGTCACCTCATGACGGCTAGCTACTGTCGCTTCATGACGGCTAATTGCTGTTGCCTCATGACGGCTAGCTGCTGTCGGTCGCCTCATGACGGCTAGTTGCTGTCGCCTCATGACGGCTACTTGCTGTTGCCTCATGACGGCTAGCTGCTGTCGGTCGCCTCATGATGGCTAGCTGCTGTCGCCTCATGGCGGCTACTTGCTGTTGCCTCATGACGGCTAGCTGCTGTCGGTCGCCTCATGATGGCTAGCTGCTGTCACCTCATGACAGCTAGCTGCTGTCGCCTCATGACGGCTAGCTGCTGTCGGTCGCCTCATGACGGCTAGTTGCTGTCGCCTCATGACAGCTAGCTGCTGTCGCCTCATGACGGCTGTTGCCTCATGACGGCTAGCTGCTGTCGGTCGCCTCATGACGGCTAGTTGCTGTCGCCTCATGACGGCTACTTGCTGTCGCCTCATGATGACTAGCTGCTGTCGCCTCATGACGGCTAGCTGCTGTCGGTCGCCTCATGACGGCTAGTTGCTGTCGCCACATGATGGCTAGCTGCTGGCAACTCATGACTGCTAGTTGCTGTAATCTCATGACGGCTACAGTAGTTGCTGTCGGCATATGACAGCTAGCTGCTGTCGCCTCATGACGGCTAGTTGCTGTCGCCTCATGATGGCTAGTTGCTGTCGCCTCATGATGGCTAGCTGCTGTCATTTCATGATGGCTACAGTAGTTACTGACACCTTATGAGGGCTAGCTGCTGTCGGTCGCCTCATGACGGCTAGTTGCTGTCGCCTCATGACGGTTAGTTTCTGTCATCTCATGACGGCTAGTTGCTGTCATCTCATGACGGCTACAGTAGTTGCTGTCACCTCATGACGTCTAGTTGCTGTCACCTCATGACAGCTAGCTGCTGTTGCCTCATGATGGCTAGCTGCTGTCGCCTCATGACGGCTACAGTAGTTGCTGTCGCCTCATGACGGCTACAGTAGTTGCTGTCACCTCATGACGGCTAGCTGCTGTCACCTCATGAAGGAAAGTTGCTGTCACCTCATGACAGCTAGTTGCTGTCGCCTCATGACGGCTAGCTGCTGTTATCTCATGAAGGCTACAGTAGTTGCTGACACCTCATGAGGGCTAGCTGCTGTCGGTCACCTCATGACGGCTAGTTGCTGTCACCTTATGACGGCTAGTTGTTGTCGCCTCATGACGGCTAGCTGCTGTCATCTCATGACGCCTAGTTGCTGTCGCCTCATGGCTAGCTGCTGTCATCTCATGATGGCTACAGTACTTGCTGACACCTCATGAGGGTTAGCTGCTGTCGGTCGCCTCATGACGACTAGTTGCTGTCGCCTCATGACGGCTAGTTGCTGTCACCTCATGACGGCTAGTTGCTGTCACCTCATGACGGCTAGTTGCTGTCACCTCATGACGGCTAGTTGCTGTCACCTCATGACGGCTAGTTTCTGTCATCTCGTGACGGCTAGTTGCTGTCGCCTCATGACGGCTAGTTTCTGTCATCTCGTGACGGCTAGTTGCTGTCATCTCGTGACGGCTAGTTGCTGTCGCCTCATGACGGCTAGTTGCTGTCACCTCATGACGGCTAGTTGCTGTCACCTCATGACGGCTAGTTGCTGTCACCTCATGACGGCTAGTTGCTGTCACCTCATGACGGCTAGTTGCTGTCACCTCATGATGGCTAGCTGCTGTCGCCTCATGATGGCTAGCTGCTGTCGCCTCATGATGGCTAGTTGCTGTCGGTCGCCTCATGATGGCTAGGTGCTATCAGTTTTTCCTAGCCACCGTGCGTCTACATCTGCATTATTATGTTCTACAGCTTAACATGAGGTATTCTAACTCAGGTGAGCAGAACCTCGAGACCTCCTTAATATTAAAGATCGCACATCAGCTGTTGTTACCAAGGAGACACACACTACCCCATTGAGCGTACCTGACACTGTCGGTCTATCCTGCCGATGCCTAGAAAAACAACTAGTTGTATATTATCCATGTCCTTGTTCAGCCAAGTTTCCGAGAAGCATAGAATAGTACAGTTTTCAGGTCCCGTTGACAGGATAGTCTCGAACAGAGCTCATCCAGTTAGTTCTCCAGTGATTGTCGATTCACCAGTAGAACAGAGGGTAGAGACGGTTTATTTACGTGGGGTGCCCCCACGTTGACCTCTATGTCGTAGTTTCATCAGGGTGCCCCCACCTTGACCTCTATATTGTAGTTTCATCAGGGTGCCCCCACGTTGACCTCTATATCGTAGTTTCATCAGGGTGCCCCCACGTTGACCTCTATATCGTAGTTTCATCAGGGTGCCCCCACGTCGATCTCTATATTATAGTTTCAACAGGGTGCCCCCACGTTGACCTCTATATCCTAGTTTCATCAGGGTGCCTCCACGTTGACCTCTATATCGTAGTTTCATCAGGGATCCCCTATGTTGACCTCTATATTGTAGTTTCTCAGGGTGCCCCCACGTTGACCTCTATATCATAGTTTCATCAGGGTGCCCCCATGTTGACCTCTATATCGTAGTTTCATCAGGGTGCCCCCACGTTGACCTCTATATCATAGTTTCATCAGGATGCCCTCACATTGACCTCTATATTGTAGTTTCATCAGGGTGCCCCCACGTTGACCTCTATATTGTAGTTTCATCAGGGTGCCCTCACGTTGACCTCTATATTGTAGTTTCATCAGGGTGCCCTCACGTTGAACTCTATATTGTAGTTTCATCAGGGTGCCCCCACGTTGACCTCTATATTGTAGTTTCATCAGGGTGCCCCCACGTTGACCTCTATATTGTAGTTTCATCAGGGTGCCCCCACGTTGACCTCTATATTGTAGTTTCATCAGGGTGCCCCCACGTTGACCTCTATATCGTAGTTTCATCAGGGATCACCTATGTTGACCTCTATATTGTAGTTTCATCAGGGTGCCCCCACGTTGACCTCTATATTGTAGTTTCATCAGGGTGCCCTCACATTGACCTCTTGCCGTATCTTTCTCTTCCGAGTTTCGGGGATGAGGGCCTGGTCCGGGGTGAGCAGTACATCCTGTGCCTCCGAATCTTTGAAGTGGAAATCTTCATACAAATCGAGGTTAGTGATCGCTGTTCTTTTCGGTCATAGGAAACGATGGCGATAACATTATGTACAAAAAAAGTTACGATCAGTGTAAAAAAACACAAAATTAAATAATGGGTAAGGAGCACGTAAAAGGGTCGCTACACATTCCAGTGCCGTGTGTGTGTGTGTGTGTGTGTGTGTGTGTGTGTGTGTGTGTGTGTGTGTGTGTGTGTGTGTGTGTGTGTGTGTGTGTGTGTGTGTGTGTGTGTGTGTGTGTGTGTGTGTGTGTGTGTGTGTGTGTGTGTGTGTGTGTGTGTGTGTGTATGTGTGTGTGTGTGTGTGTGTGTGTGTGTGTGTGTGTGTGTGTGTGTGTGTGCGTGCGTGTGCGTGCGTGCGTGCGTGCGTGCGTGTGCGTGCGTGTGCGTGCGTGCGTGCGTGCGTGCGTGCGTGTGCGCGCGTGTGTGTGTGTGCGCGCGTGTTTTTGTGCGTGCGTGCGTGTGTTGTGACAGCTGACAATGCAGTCCTGGGTTGGACAGCAGGAGTGTAGCGCTCCAGAAATACTTTTAGGGCCATAAGACAGTAAACCCTCCCCTGAAACTGACACAACCCTGACCACCTCACACACACACACACACCCCACCCCTCCACACACACACACACACACACACACACACACACACACCCCACCCCTCACACACATACACACACACACACACACACACACACACACCACACACCCGCCCCCCACACACACACACACACATGTCCAGGTGGCAGCCAAACCTAAAGAGTAGTGTCAGTGTGAAACAATAATCTCAGTCCCAGAGATGGATCTCAACGCAGGATGTCAACGCTTTCTACCACTCGGTCTATGGATATTTCTCTTCATCTTCACTACTGGTAAGAATGTTAGCTTCCACTTTACTGTATAAGCATGGCTAGTTTCTAGAGTTATTTCAATTGGTATTTTATTGGTATTTGGTGGAATGTCAGGGTATGGGATGTGTAGCTTATACAGGCTTTCTGAGAGGTTGGCAGAAGCATTATGACAATGAGTTGAAAGATTTATACATACACTTCAAAATGGCACAAATGTTTTGCATGATTTAAAAGTGTCACTAGAGAACAGAATAAACTATTAAAAATAGTTGAGCTATTTTTGTATGATCAAAAAAAAGGCCCTTAGGGAAGCTGTCTTTCATTAAAAACTTCTTAAGCCTAGTCCTCCCGCTAGCGGGACAACTTCCGGGTGAAACTGGAGGGTGTGCAATTCAAATAAATTATCATAAAAATGATGGATATTAAACATTTAGGTACATACAAGTGTCTTATATCGGTTGAAAGCTTAAACCATTGTTAATATAACAGTACCGTCCGATTTACCGTATCTATTACAGCGAAAACATGCCATGTGATTGTTTGAGGATGGCACCCCACATCAAAATATTTTTCCACCGGCACAGGTATCATAAATTCACAAATAGAGATAAAATATTCACGTACTTTTGGAATATCTTCCTCTGATTTGTCATCCAAAGGGTTCCAGCTATAACATGTAGTGTTGTTTTGTTAGATTAAAAAAAGTATGTTTAGTTGGCGCCATCGATTTGAGTAATCCAATCGTTCAACATCCAAAAATCTACCCCTAAACTTTGTTTCAACAAGTCAAAATACGTTTCTATTTACTCATCAGATACTCTAAAATGTAATCAAACTATAACGTTTCTTGCGGAAAGAAGTATGTACAATAGGATTTTAGCAGGTGCGTCTTGTCTTCATGGCGTGCCCAAACACAAATTTCCAAGACTGTGTCCCTGTACTAAAACTGATATTTCTTATTTGTTTTGGAAGTTACAAGCCTGAAACATTGAACATAGACTGCTGACCCCCTGTGGAAACCATAGGAATTGCATCCTGGGAGCTAGAATTCAGTATGCCCCTATATTTTCCATTGTAAGAGCACGGTCTCTCAAAAAATTTAAATTCTGATTGGTTTTTCTTTGGATTTTCTCCTACCATATCTATTGTGTTATATTCTCCTACATTATTTTAACATTTATACAAACTTCAAAGTGTTTTCTTTCCAATGGTACCAATTATATGCATATCCTGGCATATCTTGACAATGTTTGTTTTTTATGTCTTTGAAGCTGGAATAAAATACATATGTTAGCTGTTTGTATATCACATTGAAAGAATAATTTGCTGCAGGAAATTTGCTGCCAGATGGTGAAGTGGGATTCATCACTCCAGAGAACACGTTTCCCCTTCTCCAGAGTCCAATGGCGTTGAGCTTTACACCAGCCGACACTTGGCATTGCTCTGCCATGGAAACCCATTTAATGAAGCCCCCCACTAACAATTCTTGTGCTGCTGTTGCTTCCAGAGGCAGTTTGAAACTCGGTAGTGAGTCTTGCAACCGAGGACAGGTGATTTTTACATGCCACGCACTCGGCTGTCCCGTACTGTGAGCTTGAGGGGCCTACCACTTTGGGGATGAGCTGTTGGTGCTCCTAGACATGTCCACTTCACAATAACAACACTTACAGTTGACCAGGGCAGCTCTAGCAGGGCAGACATTTGACAAACTGACTTGTTGGAAAGGTGGCATCCTATGACGGTGCCACATTGAAAGCCACTGAGCTCTTCAGTAAGGCCATTCTACTGCCAATGTTTGTCTATGGAGATTGCATGGCGGTATGCTTAATTTTATACACCTGTCATCAACGGGTGTGGCTGAAAAAGCTGAATCCACTCATTTGAAGGGGTGTCCACATTTGTATGTATATATCATGTAGGCAGGGTAGCCTAGTGGTTAGACCATTGGACTAGTAACCGAAAGGTTGCAAGTTCAAATCCCTGAGCTGACAAGGTACAAAATCTGTTGTTCTGCCCGTGAACAGGCAGTTCATTTACTGTTCCTAGGCCATCATTGATAATAAGAATTTATTCTTAACTGACTTGCCTAGTAAAATAGTTTTAGCTGACATCCAAACGTGTGTGTTCCCCTATTGAAGTATTAATAACTCACTCTATCTCCATCTATCTCACCTTATCTCCCTCTATCTCACTATTTGTCTCTCTCAATGTAACCCACTTGGTGTCTCTCATTGTATCTCACAATGTGTCTCTCTCTATCTCACTCAATCATTTTGTCTCTGATGGTATCTCAGCAGTAGCAGGGATGAACCTGGAGGGGGAGCTGTTCAAGGACCTGATGAGAGGCTACAACAAGAACGTCCGGCCCATGGAGAAGAGTGGTGACATCACACAGGTCACCGTCAAGATGACCCTCACCAACCTTATTTCCCTGGTCAGTGTGTGTGTGTATGTGTGTATGTGTGTGTGTATGTGTGTGTGTGTGTGTGTGTGTGTGTGTGTGTGTGTGTGTGTGTGTGTGTGTGATCATCTTGCTTTCCATCCCTAGAATGAAAAAGAAGAAGCCCTTACAACCAGCGTCTGGATTGAAATGGTAAAATCCCTTGTTGACTCAGGTTAAACACTCACACAGTGGCTTAGTACCACACCATGTCACTCGACTCTTTGTCTTCGTTTCCTTTCATATTCTATTTGTTATCTGCTTTTTCCATTGTCAGAAATGGTGTGACTACAGGCTGAGGTGGGACCAATCTCCCAGGTCTGTCCTGTATGGAAACCTCACCTCCCAGATGAGGATCCCATCCAAGAGCATCTGGCTGCCTGACATCATCCTGGAGAACAAGTGAGTCTAGAAAGCATGACGTAAAATCATCACTTAACGTGCTGGCCAAGGGAACACTGCAGATTCATGATAACGGCATCCATGTTAGGACAAAACATGTGATCCCATACATAACCTCCCTCCTTTCTCTCTCTCTCTCTCCAAAGTGTAGACGGAAAGTTTGAGATAGCCATGTACTGTAATGCCCTGGTGTCTCCTGGTGGCTGTGTGTACTGGCTGCCTCCTGCCATCTATCGCAGCGCCTGCTCCATCACCGTCAACTACTTCCCCTTCGACTGGCAGAACTGCACCATGGTGTTCCGGTATGGGCGTCACAGTCACACACACCCCACTAATGACTAATCTCAACTGAATATAACCACCAGCTGCAGGTAGCCTAGCGGTTAAGAGCCTTGAGCCAGTTACCTGAAAAGGTTGCTGGTTCGAATCCCCAAGACGGAAAATTCCGTTCTGCCCTTGAGCAAGGCAGTTAACCCCCTGACAACAACTGCTTCCCAGGTGCTGATGACATTGATTAAGGCAGCCCCAACACTTCTTTGATTCAGTGGGTTTGGGCTAAATGCAGACTAGACATTTTGGTTGCAACTGACTAGTTCGCCCTGAACTTCCCTGTGCCGTTATACTGTGTACCCCTTCAGCAGATCTGAAAGAATTGAGTAGAGGCTGGATTCCATCCGCATCGCAAAGCTCTGTTAAAATGTAAAGTTCATTTCCGATTCTGCTGACACATGCAGCATTTACTGTGAATGCAGTCTCTGCGAACGCAGGAACATTGCCTTTAAATTTCACTCGAGCTATAACATGGATCTTCCACAATAGGGATTTAATCCAACCCAAAGTGTACGCAAAATGGGAAACCAATCAATTAAACCACAAATACAAAAAACATCAAGTTAGTCAATATGAGACGCAGCTTATTGGTGTGTCAGTGGAGTGTGTTCTGTTTTTAGTTTCACGGTTATGGATAACTGTTTCCTCTCTCCCTGTGTTCAGTTCCCAGACCTACAACGCTAACGAGATAGAACTAGTTCTCACAGAGGAGGACAACCAGCCTGTGGAGTGGGTGGTGATCGACCCCGAGGCTTTTACAGGTATTGTAGTAACCCTACGCCGCAAACACCTTGATTGATTTCTGTGTTTTTTTTGTGAGCGTATGAAAAATACAAGGAACATTAGGGAACAGAGGATAACATGAGAGCATTTTACAACAAGACCAAAAAATGTTTATAGAATCGTCAATGAACGTTCAATTCAATTTGGGTTCTGTTTCTTAAAAACAAATACAAAGTTATTGCATCATCTGGGAACTGAAGAGGATTTAAAACCTTCTCTTGTTCTCTTGTTCTCTCGTTATCTCATTCTGACAGAATTGGATAATGTTCTAAGCAGCATACATGGGAGCCATGACACTATTCATATTAACTCTAGCTCTCGTCTGTTGTCAGAGAATGGGGAGTGGATCATCAAACACAGGCCTGCTAAGAAGATGATTAACCAGCGCTACACTAAAGATGAATTAGAGTACCAGGAAGTGGTGTTCTTCCTGATGATCCAGAGGAAACCTCTGTTCTACGTCATCAACATCATCGTTCCCTGTGTCCTCATCTCATCCCTGGGCCTGCTCGTCTACTTCCTGCCTGCCAAAGGTGACGACTGCATGGACACACACACACCCACACACGGACGCATACACATGTACATGCATATGCACACCCACGTTCACACACACACACACACACACACACACACACACACACACACACACACACACACACACACACACACACACTCACATACTCACAGTCCGCACTCAAGACATTCACCTAACCTACCCGGTAACACTTCTGATACACCTATAGATGCTTGTGAAACCCAGTACATACAGTATGATGAACTGCATGTCGCTCCGCATAAATTACTGAAATATCAATGTAAATGTAGATGTAAAATATCAATGTAAATGTAAATGTAAAATATCAATGGAAATGTAAAAGTAAAATATCAATGTAAATGTAAATGTAAAATATCAATGTAAATGTAAAATATCAATGTAAATGTAAAATATCAATGTAAATGTAAAAGTAAAATATCAATGTAAATGTAAATGTAAAATATCAATGTAAATGTAAAATATCAATGTAAATGTAAATGTAAAATATCAATGTAAATGTAAAATATCAATGTAAATGTAAAATATCAATGTAAATGTAAAATATCAATGTAAATGTAAATGTAAAATATCAATGTAAATGTAAAATATCAATGTAAATGTAAATGTAAAATATCAATGTAAATGTAAATGTAAAATATCAATGGAAATGTAAATGTAAAATATCAATGGAAATGTAAATGTAAAATATCAATGGAAATGTAAATATAAAATATCAATGTAAATGTAAATGTAAAATATCAATGTAAATGTAAAATATCAATGTAAATGTAGATTTTCATCAACTGATTGACACTCTGTGCTTGTGATCTGATTTTGGTTTTGGTCAGCTGGGGGTCAGAAGTGCACCGTGTCCATCATGATCCTCCTGGCCCAGACTGTCTTCCTCATCCTCATAGCCAACAAGGTCCCAGAAACCTCCCAGACTGTTCCTCTTATCGGAAAGTAGGACCACTTATTTTAATATCATTTACTTAGACTATATTTTACTGCTTCCCTTTAAGTACAATTTTTACATTTCTTCAACTACAACAAAAATACTTATAAAGAGTGGAAGCAAGTCACACAATTTTCTTAATGGAAAACGACCTTCTAGTTCTAATATGTTATTCTATTAAAAACATAAAAAACTATGTTTTAAGTGAGAAGTAGCCATTGGTCGAAGTCGATAAAAAGAAAGGAAATTCACACAATGCCTACTGTACTTTACCCATGCTCTACCAAGGTTTTCCAGCACACAGCTTTGACCTACTACAGTGTTGGTATTGTAATTCAAACTATGTGGAGGCAGGTTGTTTAGTATTCAAACATTCTCAAACCGCTTAATTCATACTCTTAGAGGAGATGTTCCCACAATAATATGATTTGTACCACATACAAGGCAGAGTATTGGATTCTTCCCACATCACACTAAGACATTCCCCCATTTCACTACCTTTTCAATATTTTTTTTATTATATCAAAGCTGGCTTATATAGACCATCATATTTGATTGAGTGAGAGGTTTTGTCTTGTAGTAATGTGGTGCCTGCCTGTATTTCCTTAAATCTTATTTTTGCAAAAAATGACGTATTTTATTTAACAACGTCTATAGAGCCTGTCTGTAGTCCTGACTTCTGTAACTGTTAGCTTTAATGGCTTCATGTGTTTTGTAGGTACCTGATGTTTGTCATGTCCGTGACCACCATCATAGTAATGAACTGTGTCATCGTGCTGAACCTGTCTCTAAGATCCCCCAATACACACATCATGAACAATAAAGTCAGGAAGGTAAGACTGTAAAACTGTGACCAACAAGTTTGTCAGAAGCGTCCCACGCCTCTAATGTGGTTTTATATGTTCCTCTGCATTACCGGATGGCTTGTTAGGCCATAAGGGAAAGTTTGGCTGATCTGGACTGGTAGTGTGGACCAGGGATGGGGTCATGGGGTCAATTCAGGAATTAAACTGAAATTCTAATTCACTAATAGATTTTTAAAAATCTAATTTGAATGATTTATCAATAAACTAAGGACATGTAATCTATGTATATATATAAATAGACTTGCTGAATTGAGTATCTTCCATTCGAATTGGCCCCATATTTACATTTTGGTCATTTAGCAGACGCTCTTATCCAGAGCCACTTACAGGAGCAATTGGGTTTATGTGCCTTGCTCAAGGTCATATCAAAAGTTTATGCTAGGGGATTCGAACCAGCGACCTTTCGTTATTGGCCCAATGCTCTTAACCGCTAGGCTACCTACCCCAACTCTGGTGTTGACCTTTGACCCTTGACAATGTTGACCTCAGGTCCTGCTGAACATCCTGCCTCGGCTGCTGAGGATGCAGATGCGACCGTGGACACCGTCTGAGGACTGTGACCTCAGTGATGGAACCGGTAATGGTCACAGTCACAGTACCGACAGTGGGAGTAACATATTCCTAGTCCCCTGCCGGCGTCGCAGCTCCCTAGGACTCATCATCAAGGCAGAGGAATACGTCATGAAGACGGCCCGGTCTGAACTCATGTTCTCCAGGCTCAGAGAGAGAGACGGCCTCATGAAATCTGCACTGGAGAAGATCTGTGAGTAGGGTTACACATAGAATATTACAATGGGAATTGATGGGATTTTTTGTTCACACTGTACTTACCCTCCACTTAGGATAAGGATAAGGGTTAGGATATGGGTTAGGTTTGAACCAGCAACTGGACATGAAGCTAGGGTTAGGTTTGAACCAGCAGCTGGACATGAGGCTAGGGTTAGGGTTGAACCAGCAGCTGTACATGAGGCTAGGGTTAGGGTTGAACCAGCAACTGGACATGAAGCTAGGGTTAGGGTTGAACCAGCAGCTGGACATGAAGCTAGGGATAGGTTTGCTGCTGTAAGTACAGTGTAATTACACAATAATAAGGGCAGTTTAATGTAAAGTGTTACCATATTTTCAATCTTAGCTGTGAGAAAATTGCAAGAAATTTGTATAGGTTAATTCTCTGTTTTAACCTTTGACCCTAGATAACAGTCTTGAGGGGAGTACGGCACAAGACCTGGGGACCAGCCTGGCCCAGGCCTCACCGGAGGTACGCCAGTGTGTGGAATCCTGCAAACATATTGCCAAGAGTGCCAGGCAACAAAACAACTTTGAGAGTGTGAGTCTCCCAAATGTGTTTCACCCACCTGGGTGATGCACAGTTACCATTTTGTGCCAGAACATTACTGAAAGGAAACTGATTTCCCATCATTTAGAGTGAGTCTCCCCTCTGACCTGTACCTCTGATGTCACAACAGGAGAATGAGGAGTGGTTCCTGGTTGGCCGGGTGATTGACAGGGTGTGCTTCATCGCCATGGCGCTGTCGTTCTTCATGGGCACCATCGGAATCTTCCTGATGGGGCATTTCAACCAGCCCCCCTCCGTACCTTTCCCTGGTGATCCCAGGAAGTACCTTCCTCCGTTAGGGAATAACATCACCGATCCCACTGGGAATGACACTGGTGAAAATCTACTGGGTTGAGAAATGTCCATAAACCAGGAAGAGGTCTGAAAATGGCCCTAGAAAGGAATGGGTTTTAGCACAGGTTATTGTGGCTGCAGAAAGCTTTGAGAGATCTTTGATTATGTATGTATTGGTGGTCTGAGACTGAAACTAAACCATGTGGGTCTGTCACAGGTCTTGCAGTTTATGAGTTTACTCATTCAGTGAGACAACAAAGATATTGACAGTGGATTATAGATGTCCATACGAATTACAAAGGGATATGGTTGACCATACGCACTGATGCCTTGTATGATATGTGTGTTTCAGAGAAATGGTTGAAGGTGGTATTTTTGAACATAGATATTACCACTGAGTAATATGCTAAAGTTTTATCACACTGTTATGTTTACTTTCTTTAAGGCAACCCAACCCGGACTCAGGGGTAGACGTAACCTAATAAATGTAAATCCGGTACACTCCAATTAGTATGATATGTTACGTTTCTTAAGGTATGAATTCATTTGTGGATGTCCATCATCCATTTTATATAATATGTTACGAATTACAATTTGTTGTTACTAACATTAGCTAGGTGGCTAACGCTAACGTTGGCTAGGTGGCAAATGTTAATGTTAGCTAGGTGGCTAATGTTAGCTTGGCTAGGGGCTAGGGTTAAGGGTTAAGGTTAGGGTAAAGGTTAGGATTAAAGTTAAGCTAATGTGCTACGTAGTTACACAGTAGCTAAAAGGTAGTAAGTAGTTGTAAAGATGCTAATTAGACAAAATGCTAAAGTTGTATGTGATAAGATTCAAACACACAACCTTTAGTTTGCTAGACCTTCGCATTATACGTCTACTCATCCACCCCGACCAACCATCCTACTTCAGTTACTTTCAATCTTATGTAACATACCGAACATAACATATCATATTAATTTGAGTGTCCCGGATTTACATTTACTATGTTACCTCTAGTCTATGAGACCATGCTGGGCAACCATCATCCATCATGTTTTTTGTAAGATAGTTAATTTTGTTGTGATTTTGATATTAATTAGCAAACACAGTGTTCTCTTTTCCAGATTGTTGATCATACACATGTTGTTTTTGTTTTGTTCGAAGATGAACTTTGTTTCATTAAAAGTAAAGGTATAGCAACCTTTGGTAGTATGGGTGTGAGGCAGAGCCCCCCTGTTTGAAAACCACAGCTGCTTGCTTGCTAGCCACTAACTTCAATCAAGAGATGCCAGGGAGTGGACCTCAGAGTGTGTAAGTGCTTGACAAATGGCAACATTTAAAAAGCTGGAATTGTTTTAAGATGGTCATACCATATTTGAGGACCCCTTTAAGTATAACATATACAGTTGAAGTCGGAAGTTTACATACACATAGGTTGGAGTCATTAAACCCCGTTTTTCAACCACTCCACAAATGTCTTGTTAACAAACTATAGTTTTGGCAAGTTGGTTAGGACATCTACTTTATGCATGACACAAGTAATTTTTCCAACACTTGGTAACAGACAGATTATTTCACATATACTTCACTGTATCACAATTCCAGTGGGTCAGAAGTTTACATACACAAAGTTGACTGTGGCTTTAAACAGCTTGGAAAATTCCCAAAAATGATGTCATGGCTGTTGTCATGGCTGTTGAACTCCACAAGTCTGGTTCATCCTTGGGAGCAATTTCCAAACAAAGGTACCACGTTAATCTGCACAAACAATAGTACGCAAGTATAAACACCATAGGACCATGCAACCGCCATACTGCTCAGGAAGGAGATGTGTTCTGTCTCCTAGAGATGAACGTACTTTGGTGCGAAAAGTGCAAATCAATCCCAGAACAACAGCAAAGGACTGTGTGAAGATGCTGGAGGAAACAGGTACAAAAGTATCTATGTCCACAGTAAAATGAGTCCTATATCAAATCAAAAATCAAATCAAATTTTATTTGTCACATACACATGGTTAGCAGATGTTAGTGCGAGTGTAGCGAAATGCTTGTGCTTCTAGTTCCGACAATGCAGTAATAACCAACAAGTAATCTAGCTAACAATTCCAAAACTACTACCTTATAGACACAAGTGTAAGGGGATAAAGAATATGTACATAAAGATATATGAATGAGTGATGGTACAGAGCGGCATAGGCAAGATACAGTAGATGGTATTGAGTACAGTATATACATATGAGATGAGTATGTAAACAAAGTGGCATAGTTAAAGTGGCTAGTGATACATGTATTACCTAAAGATGCAGTAGATGATATAGAGTACAGTATATACGTATACATATGAGATGAATAATGTAGGGTATGTAAACATTATATAAGGTAGCATTGTTTAAAGTGGCTAGTGATATATTTTACATCATTTCCCATCAATTCCCATTATTAAAGTGGCTGGAGTTGAGTCAGTGTGTTGGCAGCAGCCACTCAATGTTAGTGGTGGCTGTTTAACAGTCTGATGGCCTTGAGATAGAAGCTGTTTTTCAATCTCTCGGTCCCAGCTTTGATGCACCTGTACTGACCTCGCCTTCTGGATGATAGCGGGGTGAACAGGCAGTGGCTCGGGTGGTTGTTGTCCTTGATGATCTTTATGGCCTTCCTGTGACATCGGGTGGTGTAGGTGTCCTGGAGGGCAGGTAGTTTGCCCCCGGTGATGCGTTGTGCAGACCTCACTACCCTCTGGAGAGACTTACGGTTGTGGGCGGAGCAGTTGCCGTACCAGGCGGTGATACAGCCCGACAGGATGCTCTCGATTGTGCATCTGTAGAAGTTTGTGAGTGCTTTTGGTGACAAGCTGAATTTCTTCAGCCTCCTGAGGTTGAAGAGGCGCTGCTGTGCCTTCTTCACAATGCTGTCTGTGTGGGTGGACCAATTCAGTTTGTCTGTGATGTGTACGCAGAGGAATTTAAAACTTACTACCCTCTCCCCTACTGTTCCATCGATGTGGATAGGGGGGTGTTCCCTCTGCTGTTTCCTGAAGTCCACAATCATTTCCTTAGTTTTGTTGACGTTGAGTGTGAGGTTATTTACCTGACACCACACTCCGAGGGCCCTCACCTCCTACCTGTAGACCGTCTCGTTGTTGTTGGTAATCAAGCCTACCACTGTTGTGTCGTCCGCAAACTTGATGATTGAGTTGGAGGCGTGCGTGGCCACGCAGTCGTGGGTGAACAGGGAGTACAGGAGAGGGCTCAGGACGCACCCTTGTGGGGCCCCAGTGTTGAGGATCAGCGGGGTGGAGATGTTGTTGCATACCCTCACCACCTGGGGGCGGCCCGTCAGGAAGTCCAGTACCCAGTTGCACAGGGCGGGGTCGAGACCCAGGGTCTCGAGCTTGATGACGAGCTTGGAGGGCACTATGGTGTTAAATGCCGAGCTGTAGTCGATGAACAGAATTCTCACATAGGTATTCCTCTTGTCCAGATGGGTTAGGGCAGTGTGCAGTGTGGTTGAGATTGCATCGTCTGTGGACCTATTTGGGCGGTAAGCAAATTGTAGTGGGTCTAGGGTGTCAAGTAGGGTGGAGGTGATATGGTCCTTGACTAGTCTCTCAAAGCACTTCATGATGACGTAAGTGAGTGCTACGGGGCGGGGTGAACAGGCTGTTGCTCGGGTGGTTGATGTCCTTGATGATCTTTTTGATCTTCCTGTGACATCGGGTGCTGCAGGTGGCCTGGAGGGCAGGCGGTGTGCCTCCGGTGATGCGTTGGGCAGACCACACACCCCTCTGGCGAGCCCTGTGGTTGCGGACGGTGCAGTTGAAGTACCAGGCGGTGATACAGCCCGACAGGATGCTCTCAATTGTACATCTGTAAAAGTTTGTGAGAGTCTTAGGGACCAAGCCAAATTACTTCAGCCTCCTGAGGTTGAAGAGGCCCTGTGAGAAAGGTACAGCTTCTGCAACAAAGTTGTAGTTTTACTGTTCACAACAAACCAGTGGTGGAAAAAGTACTCAGATACTGTACCTTAATAGAAAATGATTCAAGTAAAAGTGACCCAGTAAAATGCTACTTAGTAAAAGTCTAAAAGGATCTTGTTTAAAAAGTACTTGAGGACAGTGGTGGAAAATAACTCAAATGTAACACTCGCGTAAAAGTAAAAAGTACAATTAAATGCTATACATCGACGTCCTTATATTAAGCAAACCAGACGGCATGACAACATCATTTACTAACGCAGTACTTGTGTTTAGTTAGTCCGCCAGATGCTGCGTACCATTTTGCGCAAAGCTCTGTCGGTGTGATCAAGGCGTTAGTTACACATTCACCTTCTACTACCATTTCTGTCAAGCCGTCTGTCTATGCATACAGTTTGATGCATACGTTGAATAAATCCAATCTATGCACAATGCACCACACTGAACATACTGCAACTTAAGGTAAGGTAAAACGCAATGAAGCTGTCGGTGTGATCGAGGCGTAATTGCAAGGCAAACACAGCATTACATTGGAAATTCTGGTGTTCCAAAAAGTAATGAAGCTGTCGGTTTGATCAAGGCCTGCGCCATGGACCAGAACTATTTTCCCAACTCCTGACAATTTTTGTTTTGAAAATATGAGGATGATGGCTAGCTCGCTAGCAAACTAGGTATGTTATTAGATCGCTATAAGAAAATTAGAAAAGCTTATTCAAATGCTGAAAGCCCAGATTATTACGCTTATAGGAAAACTCTGCAAAGAAACATAGCAGTTAGCTAAATACCTGAAAGTAACATAAACTCACCCCATTCCGTACAAATGTGCGCAACCGCAACATTCAATCGAGGCTACAAAGAAAACTAATGGGACTGTAGCGACTGTGTTGATGTCAAAATCGGGGGTGAACTAGGTTTCTTTTCAAGCATTGACCGACATGGTAATGGCTCTATAGTATTGGAGAAAAGTTTAAAAAACAGACCCTCCGTTACATCGTGGCATGTCATGCCGTAACGTACAGCAGCATAAAGCAACTATTTCTGTCTTACAATCTCTCTCCACCAGGTGTAGCACTTCTATCATCCTTTAAAAACAAGAAATGGACAGTGACGGGGGTAAGGGGGGATACCTAGTAAAAAAAATGTGTCATCATTGCATGCGATCATCATTCTCAAAGCCGCTGTTTACTTATAAGATCACTTTAGCACCGCCCTAAAAACCCGATTCAAATTCGACACAAACCTTCAAATAGGTATGTAATGACACAGTGATAAGTTGATAAGGTGATAAGTTGGACAGATCGAGTGAAAAAAAGCAATTTTCCCACACAACATCTCTCCTTCTCACTATCACACATTAGTTTCGCTTCCCCACCCGACATTTTTAAAAAGACCCGACGGGGCTCATTGCCTGCTTGAATTATGCAGAAACGGGCAGCGTGGGGGTCATGTAATTGATTCTGTTGGAAAGGGGAGAAATTGTGCTTTACAATGGTATTGACATTACAGTTGATCTGGAAGTATTACGTTTTTGGGGTGCTAAAATAAGGGCAATTGTACGGACCAAGGCGATGTACGCGTTTACATGAGTTTACGTTACTCCTGCTAAATCTCTCTCGGAAGGACAGCGACTGCCACCCGTTTCAGAGTTTATGGTCTTATGGTGCAACCCAGTGGCTGTAAATTTCATTGCACAAGGTTTATCTGGAATGTTAATTCAAAATTGTGTTGGGTTAGGCATAAGATTAGCATTGTGGTTAAGGTTAGGGTTAAGGTACGGCAACTGCTCGGCCTCCGACCGCAAGGCACTTCAGAGGGTAGTGCGTAGGACCCAGTACATCCCTGGGGCAAAGCTGCCTGCCACCCAGGACCTCTACACCAGGCGGTGTCAGAAGAAGGCCCTAAAAATAGTCAAAGAATAGCCATTTATTATAAAAATAGATACATTATTTAATGTACTGAACATTTACATCACATTTTACACTGAGTACAGTATTGTTTTCACCCATTTTTATTTTTTTACATTTTTAATTTAACCTTTATTTAACCAGGTAGGCTAGTTGAGAACGTTCTCATTTGCAACTGCCAAGATAAAGCATAGCAATTCGACACATACAACAACACAGAGTTACACAAGGAATAAACAAAACATAGTCAACAGTAGAACAAAATAAAACAAAAAGTCTATATACAGTTAGTGCAAATTAGATAAGATAAGGGAGTTAAGGCAATAAATAGGCCATGGTGGCGAAGTAATTACAATATAGCAATTAAACACTGGAATGGTAGATGTGCAGAAGATGAATGTGCAAGTAGAGATACTGGGGTGCAAAGGAGCAAGATAAATAGATAAATACTGTATGGGGATGAGGTAGGTAGGTAGATGGGCTGTGGACAGGTACAGTGATCTGCTGCTCTGACAGCTGGTGCTTAACAATTAAAACATTTTCATCTTTATTTAACTAGTCAAGAATAAATTGTTATTTACAATGATGGCCTACACCGGCCAAACCCAGACAACACTGGGCCAATTGTGCACCACCCTCAACAGCCTGGAATTGAACCAGGGTGTCTGTAGTGATGTTTTAAGCACTGAGATGAAGTGTCTTAGGTTGCTAAGCCACCCGGGAGCCCAAATCACCCTCTGAAAATAGTTGACAAAGTCAGGTCCGTGTGGATGCCACCACCATCTTCAGGCTGCCATCCTTTTGATCCTTAAAAGAAAATTCATAGAGCACATTATCGTTAATCATAGTTTGAGTTTGAGTTTATTTTTATTTTTACAGGGACAGTGCACATTAATCAACGTTTCAGTAAAAGTGTCGGTTTTAGCCAGCCGGCTAATTTTCAACCGCAGTCCCTGGGCAGGTTATTAAAAACAATTACAATATAGACAATAGCAACATAGAACAAGCAAGACATAGCAACATAGGACAAGCAAGACATAGCATACAGACAGAGCAACATAGGACAAGCAAGACATAGCATACAGACAGAGCAACATAGAACAAAAAGCAGCAAGACAAAATTCATAAAAGCAACAAAGTGTTTCCACACCTCACAAGCTACAGGCAACAGTCTACAATGTATTACAGTGCTCTTCATTACATTCACAATGAGAGAACAATGCATGTATTTTATTGTACTTTGAGTTTTTCTGTATTCTTCAGTTACAGTAACATAATATTATGACATAAAATAAAATACAACTAATTCATCTTACGGGGATGAGTTCAATAGCATCCTGTACCCATTTCTGGTTGGTGTCGGCACAGGCAGGTTTGTCCCAATCCCTTTTCACAGTGGTGAATCTACGAGAGAGAGGAGAGAAGGATTTAGAAACATTAAACATTCCTGACATCAGTTTCAACAATCAATCTGAACATGTGTCTGGTAGCCCTTTCCTGCAGTCAAATCACATAGTGGCCTCATGGGTGGAATGTTATCAGAATTTCAGAATTAATACAAATAATTTTAGAAAATCTGACAAAAATGTGGTGTTTCTCATTCAAACAGTTACGTTACGGTTCAGTCTTCTGTGATGTATATAAAGTGTAATATTGGGAGGCAAACTCAAAATGTAATACATTTAAACTCGATATCTGACAAGGTACAGGTGTCCTCTTTTTTTAAGCCCATAACCATGTGTGAGGTATATACTTTTGTATCAAAGTAGATTTGTTTAAGACTACCACTAAACACTCTGTGTGACCCTGATTTACTGTAGCCACTGCCATAAATGGTTAACTTGAACATTCAGAAAATAATCTCTTCTAAAACATATTAGAAAATAGGAAATAGCTGAATAAAACCTCTGCTCTTCCTAGTTGTATTTAGTTTTGTTTAGTCAGACTCATCTTGGGGATGGGGTCCTGTTGGTATTTTGTGCAACATGTTGTGTTCTGTGCATTCTTGTGCATACCTATTTTCAGAGGACCTGCACAACACAAACATCACAGATATTAAGACAAACGATAAGATAATACAAAAAAGTTAAACTAGGTGGGAAACTAAAATATGACTAAGCCAACATTGATGGTAGCGAACAGCACATTTGATGACAGTTCCTGTCCTATTTACTAGTTTCACCCAGAGTCATCAGTGCCAACAACAGCAGCAGCAGAGTAGAGAGAGTCACAGCAAGCTTTGCCATCTTGTCAGGTTCAGAGGTCGAGGCAGGTAGTGAAGTTCAACAGATACCTGGAACTCTCTCCTCAGAATGAGATTCCAAGATGATCTGATCCAATGATCTGGAATTCTAGTTTAAATACTTTCACAGTTGGAAATATGATGCCCTTTTCTGGACCGTAGACCCAGCGTTTGAGGAACAAGGTGGATTTTTATTTGGGTCAGGGAGGGAAGTGTGACAAACAGGCCCCATTGTTTGTAACTTGGTACAAAACCCACTTCCACTCTCTGGCCTCGTCAAGAATTTACAGCAACTATATGTTGGTGCGTGTCAGCAACAAATGAAGGAAGATGTTATTGTTGTACTACACGCTTTGAAAAAAAGTTGCCATCTAGAACCTTTTTTTGTTCCAGGTAGAAAATCTTTGGGTTCCATATAGAACCCTTTCCACAGAAGGTTCTACATGGAACCCAAAAGGTTCTACCTGGAACCAAAAGGGGTGTTCCTACAGTATGGTGACAGCCAAAGAAGCCATTTGGAAGGCTTTTTTCTGAGAGTGTAGATCATTACATAATGTTGGTCTCGTGTGACATAATGTGATGTTATGTACAGTAGCCTTTTGGAAGGCTTTTTTCTGAGAGTGTAGATCATTACATAATGTTGGTCTCGTGTGACATAATGTGATGTTATGTACAGTAGCCTTAAAAATAAGTTTGAGTGTTCAATTCAAACACAATAAATCTTGACCGTTGTGATTAGTAGGCCTACTGTATGTACTGTAGGAGATACTTTTCCATGTATCGCAACTGTAATATCAGCTACTGATATTACAAGAAGAGAACACTTGACTGCAAGAATCCTTTGATATATTAAATATAAAACAAGTAGCAGTGTGTCTGAAAATGAAGCTTTTTCTCATCACTTCTTCAATGGCTCTGTGAATGGAAATGATCCTTCATTTCAGGTAGTCTTTCAATCAGTATTGTGATCTCTGTTGTACATGATTGAAAGATGACCTGTAAGTAGTAATAGTAGTAATGGCTTTTTGTCATTTTATTTACAAAGGGTATTTCTATAGCAGAAAACAAGAAAAAGCCAATAATCTTAACGTTCTCCAAAGTGGAAGAACCATACACTGCCAAATATTATGAAGCTAAGACCATGTTTTGAAATGGTAGACCTACAGTAGTTCTATGTCATTGTTTAACGTCCCCATCTTGATATACATGAACATATAAAAAATGGGCGCATCGTGTGACAAATTCAAGGGGGAAAAGGTTGTGGTTGTCACAGGGACAGTTATGATGCAACAACTGAAGAGGTACTGTTAAAACCCCTTCATCATGACCTGTTTAGTTGTCACAGAAACAGTTTTCCCCATTTGAGTTGACGGCATCAATACATTCTGTGTTCCACTGACCTAGAAAATAACCATATTATCAAGATAACCTACACGTAACAGCCCACGTCCCTGCACTTCAGTGCACGAGGTCTAAGTCACCAACCTGATCTCAGAGCATTTCATATTATTCTGTACGTAAATCCCAGACACTCTATTTCAAATGATAGGTTATGTTTGGTATAGTTTGGTATAGTTTGGTATAGTTGCATAAGACAGATGGTTACCTAATGCAACAATGAAAGGAGGGTGGTTGATCAGGGTGGACAGGTAGGCATGTAACGCCAACGTCTAGCAACCCAAAGGTTTCAAGTTCTAATTGCATCATGGACAATTTGAGCAAATAAGCGAATGTTCAACTGCTTACTACTTTTTAGGTGCTTTGGAACTAAGGTGGCTTGCGACAGTATTCACCCCCTTGGAATTTTTCCTATATTGTTGCCTTACATTTTTGGGGGGGAAGGTTGTGTCATTTGATATACACAACATGCCTACCACTTTGAAAATGCATTTTTTTTATTGTGAAACAAACAAGAAATAAGACAAAAAAACAGAAAACTTGAGCGTGCATAACTATTCACCCCCCTCCCCCAAAGGCAATACTTTGTAGAGCCACCTGTTGCAGCAATTACAGCTGCACGTCTTCATAATACCCATTGTTTGGTGGTGTTGCAGACTCTGGGGTCTTTCAGAACAGGTGTATATATACTGAGATCATGTGACAGATCATGTGACACTTAGATTGTACACAGGTGATCTTTATTTAACTAATTACGTGACTTCTTAAGGTAATTGGTTGCACCAAATCTTATTTAGGGGCTTCAGAGCAAAGGGGGTGAATACATATGCACCACCTTTCCGTTTTCATTTAAAAAATGTTTAGAAATAAGTAATTTTTTTCATTTGACTTTTTTTGAATATTTTGTGTTTGTCCATTACATGAAATCCAAATGAAAGTCAATTTAAATGACAGGTTGTAATGCAACAAAATAGGAAAAATGCCAAGGGGGGTGAATACTTTTGCAAGGCACTGTACTTAGCATGTTAGCGAACCCGTCCCCTAACCTTAACCCTTTATCCTAACTCCTAAACTTCAGTCTAACCCCTAACGTTAGTACCTATTCCCCTAGCTAGAAATTGAAACATATCATACAGTGTCTCAGATTGACATAATCATATGAAATGCTCTGAGACCAGGTTGCAGTCACACACACTCACACATAGAAGGGACTATTGTATTTATCAGAAAAGATATTACATTCCTCTGTTGTATTTCAGTACAAATCAAATCAACGTTTATTGGTCAAGCGCACAGATTTGCAGATGTTATGCTTGTGTTTCTAGCTCTAACAGTGCAGTAATACCTAGCAATTGTAAATCAATAATACACACATCAATCCCATTTATATTCCCCTGCTCAACAGGTTAGAGGAGTGTTCCTCTAGTATAGAATGTTGACCATCAGTCAGAGCTGTAGAATTAGGAATTACAACTCAGAGCCCTGGGGTCATTATGTCATCATAGTTGTCATACGTCTTGTAAGAAAAGTTCTTGCTCATCCTCAGTGCAACACCCTGTGGTGAAATTAAAGTTCTTTACTGGTTCTGTGGTGCTATTGTGGTTTGTTTGCTATCTAACAGTCCAATCACATATTTTCTCATCAATATCACCATCTTAAATATGTCAACTGCTTCATAAGCTACAAACAGGGGCAATCCTTTGGTTCGACTGTACAACCTTACCCACTGCGGTTCACAATGTATTGTGATTCCTCCTAAATTAACTGATAAATCTGATAACTGTAAATACAGTATGTTCAATGTTGATAAGATCTGCAGTGGTTTCCCTGACGTGGGTACATGGCTACACACACACACACACACACAGAAAAAGGTGTTCATTTTAGACCACAGTGTTTTCTTTGTCTGAATTGAAATACATAGGTTTGATCTGATTGGCACATCTCACATATGCTTTGCTTATGAGGCCGAAAGTGGATTATACTGTGAGGTACAGCGGTTGGCAATGCAACCTCATAATGGAAAGGCAATAACCTGACACTCTCGAGGCTGTCAGATATGTGTCTGTGTATTTAGGATCATAGGAAAGAGTATCAACACAAATTCTTCATTTAAATATTTAGTACTTAATATTATTACTTAATACTATGATTGCCGATCATGAAAAAGCAAGTAAAGATTGGGCCCAAAACATTCTCCCTCTTGTTCTGTTAAAGAATCTTGTACCTTTTTGTTGCTCATTGGGGAAAGTGATGGGGAAATTCTGCTGTGGAACTTTGGTTTTAAGGTGTGGGTAGGAAAGCCCATTTCACCTCTCAGAGAATAAGCCTCTACCTGCACCAGGAGTATATATATGGCTCTGGTGAGGAGTAGGACCTCACACAGCCACTGAAGCTCTCTGTCTGAAGACAAGACAGCAGCTCATCACATCACTAACCACAGCACCACAGAAGAAGAGATGGCCCAGATCAGAGCCCCTGTTATTGTGCTGCTCGTGCTCCTGGCTGTGGGGCTGTTCACTACTGAGGCTTCTGCAGCTAAACAAGGTCAATATTCTGCAGTGAAAGTTGTGTCTTAGTCCGTCTGTCTGTGTTATTACTGGAACACTGAACTAAACTGTTGGACAATTAGAGTAATATTTAGTCTTCATCAAGAGTCCTCTTTAATTGTTTATTTGTTCATTTTTTTACAGCACGTCGTAGAAGATTCTGCTGTCAAAGTTATACTGGTAGGGAAATACCTTTTGCAGTTATCGTAGGATATACCCTACAGACCACGACTGAAATCTGCAGAATCCCTGCCATCATGTGAGTATCTTTGATTAGTTATT
This sequence comes from Oncorhynchus tshawytscha, assembly GCF_018296145.1. Classification (NCBI taxonomy): domain Eukaryota; kingdom Metazoa; phylum Chordata; class Actinopteri; order Salmoniformes; family Salmonidae; genus Oncorhynchus; species Oncorhynchus tshawytscha. Next base: position 72,790,368 of record NC_056438.1, on the reverse strand, counting down.
TTTGAATTGAGGTTCAAGATTCTTTACAGCAAAAAAGACATTATAGTGTAATTATAGTTGAATAGAAATATGGGTTAACAATGCTGTGAAAACAGAGTGTTGAATATAGACTTACGGTTTTGTATGTGTCTCTTCTAGATTCCACAGTAAAAATGGGAAAGATTTGTGTGCAGACCCTTCCCAGAGCTCGGTGATCCAACATGTCAACCGACTGAGGTAAGAATGACTCTCATAAATAACATTACAACTGTTATACTATTTACACTTGAATATTAAAAGGGATTTAGAATATAGTTGTTTATTATGAATGGTACAAACAAAGATGGTACTCCTGAATGTAGACACATTGAACCTGTTTCAGATTTTACAACAGATACACCTCTAAATTGGAGATATTGAAATATAAGAGTGGCCTTAATAACAGAAAATAATATTAATTTTTCTAATCTATTTCAGGGACAAGGCGGTTCACATCAGTAAATCACAGTCCTAATCCGATGATGGGTTCTGGATACAGAGGAGCAGAACATGTGTATTTAACAGTCAGGAGCTGAACATGTTAATAACCAGTGTATATAGTGTATATCCCATCCTGTTTCATCTGCTATCCATCTACCTATATCTTCTTAGTCCTATATTTTCTGGGCTGATTTTATATGAATATATTTAGCAAATTAAAAAATGTAGTTATAATTTAACACTTCATGAGCAATAAGGTTAAGATCTCGTTGTAAGACAGGAAACTAAATGTTTCAACTTTTTTTCATTAAAACATTTGTTACTTTTTGTCACTGTTACAATTTATGTCTATAATAAATGTCATATATTTTACTATAACCTGTTTGTATATGAAATAGGCTTTGTCATTGCAGAGTTTAATGGTTTGATCTTGTTTTAAGGGCATCAGAAATTGTACACGTTGTAACATTTTATTCATAAAAGTCTTGTGTATGATCATATCATTGATCACATCTGTTGCTTTAAACTGTTACTTTAATTTTTTATGTCTATAATAAATATATTTTCCTAAGACTTCTCACTTGTTTTGTGTGTTCATCTTGTGTGGTATGAGTGGTGAATGGAAGATGAACCTTGGACAGCACAATGACAGATACTAACTGATGAAGCAGACAGAGACAAGATATTGAATAGTAACTGTGGAGGAGACAACATCATGAGAGGTCACCAGTGGGTGGATGTAGTAACTGTAGAGGACACTACACCATGAGAGGTCACCAGTGGGTGGATGTAGTAACTGTAGAGGACACTACATCATGAGAGGTCACCAGTGGGTGGATGTAGTAACTGTAGAGGACACTACACCATGAGAGGTCACCAGTGGGTGGATGTAGTAACTGTAGAGGACACTACATCATGAGAGGTCACCAGTGGGTGGATGTAGTAACTGTAGAGGACACTACATCATGAGAGGTCACCAGTGGGTGGATGTAGTAACTGTAGAGGACAGTACATCATGAGAGGTCACCAGTGGACTGATGTAGTAACTGTAGAGGACACTACACCATGAGAGGTCACCAGTGGGTGGATGTAGTAACTGTAGAGGACACTACATCATGAGAGGTCACCAGTGGACTGATGTAGTAACTGTAGAGGACACTACATCATGAGAGGTCACCAGTGGACTGATGTGGTAACTGTAGAGGACACTACATCATGAGAGGTCACCAGTGGGTGGATGTAGTAACTGTAGAGGACACTACACCATGAGAGGTCACCAGTGGGTGGATGTAGTAACTGTAGAGGACACTACATCATGAGAGGTCACCAGTGGGTGGATGTAGTAACCGTGGTGACACTACACCATGAGAGGTCAGCAGAGGGTGAATCACTCTCACAATGTTTCTTAAAAAACACTCCTATTCCAAAGCCTTGTAGAGATGACATACAGTATATTCACTTTGTATGTCTATGGTGTTTAAGCTCCAAGTTGTTATTTTTGGATTACATTGAAATCTACACAGACCCGGCCTTGATGGTTGTATACCATGTACAATAACTTCTACCTGGCGAACAACAGGAGTTTCATACAACTGTTTCTTCTTGTTCCTTTTGAGGTTTTAGGAAAGAGTTGATGTTGTGACAAATGCATATTAATTCAAAACAATCAGAAATATGACTATTTACAAGAGCTGTTCATATTGATCTATTAAGGTAGCACAACCAAGAGGAACCAATGACATCAGCACTGAGTCATCAATCAGTGTTAAATTCCCAAATTCCAAACTGTGTCACAACACACACTGTTGTCTCTGCTACCAAAGCAGTGAAATTCCAGTTCTGGAAGTTCTCATTCTGCATTTTTAACCATTTTCTTGTGAGAATTTTCTTGTGAGAATTCAATAGTTCAACACATGAACAGTGATAAAGAAATCTAAATGATTATCATTTATGCATAGTCACTTTAACTATACATTCATGTACATACTACCTCAATTGGGCCGACAAACCAGTTCTCCCGCAGATAAGCTAACCAGGTTATCAGCATTGTGTCCCGCCACCCACCAACCGCCAACCCCTCTTTTACGCTACTGTTACTCTCTGTTCATCATATATGCATAGTCACTTTAACCATATCTACATGTACATACTACCTCCTGGTCTTGACCTGGCCAAGATAAAGCAAAGCAGTTCGACACATACAACGACACAGAGTTACACATTGAGTAAAACAAACATACAGTCAATAATACAGTAGAAACAAGTCTATATACGATGTGAGCAAATGAGGTGAGATAAGGGAGGTAAAGGCAAAAAAAGGCCATAGTGGCAATGTAAAATCAAATCAAATCAAATTTTATTTGTCACATACACATGGTTAGCAGATGTTAATGCGAGTGTAGCGAAATGCTTGTGCTTCTAGTTCCGACAATGCAGTAATAACCAACAAGTAATCTAACTAACAATTCCAAAACTACTGTCTTATATACAGTGTAAGGGGATAAAGAATATGTACATAAGGATAAATGAATGAGTGATGGTACAGGACACCGGCCAGCTGGTCTGCGCATGCTCTGAGGGCGCGGCTGGGGATGCCGTCTGGGCCTGCAGCCTTGCGAGGGTTAACACGTTTAAATGTCTTACTCACCTCGGCTGCAGTGAAGGAGAGACCGCATGTTTTCATTGCAGGCCGTGTCAGTGGCACTGTATTGTCCTCAAAGCGGGCAAAAAGTAAGTAAATACAATTAGGCAAGTAACACTGGAATGGTAGATTTGCAGTGGAAGAATGTGCAAAGTAGAAATAAAAATAATGGGGTGCAAAGGAGCAAAATAAATAAATAATAAATAAAATAAAATAAATACAGTAGGGAAATAGGTAGTTGTTTGGGCTAAATTATAGGTGGGCTATGTACAGGTGCAGTAATCTGTGAGCTGCTCTGACAGCTGGTGCTTAAAGATAGTGAGGAAATAAGTGTTTCCAGTTTCAGAGATTTTTGTAGTTTGTTCCAGTCATTGGCAGCAGAGAACTGGAAGGAGAGGCAGCCAAAGAAAGAATTGGTTTTGGGGGTGACCAGAGAGATATACCTGCTGGAGCGCGTGCTACTGGTGGATGATGCTATGGTGACCAGCGAGCTGAGATAAGGGGGGACTTTACCTAGCAGGGTCTTGTAGATGACATGGAGCCAGTGGGTTTGGCGACGAGTATGAAGCGAGGGCTAGCCAACGAGAGCGTACAGGTCGCAGTGGTGGGTAGTACATGGGGCTTTGGTGACAAAACGGATGGCACTGTGATAGACTGCATCCAATTTGTTGAGTAGGGTATTGGAGGCTATTTTGTAAATGACATCGCCGAAGTCGAGGATTGGTAGGATGGTCAGTTTTACAAGGGTATGTTTGGCAGCATGAGTGAAGGATGCTTTGTTGCGAAATAGGAAGCCAATTCTGGATTTAACTTTGGATTGGAGATGTTTGATGTGGGTCTGGAAGGAGAGTTTACAGTCTAACCAGACACCTAGGTATTTGTATTTGTCCACGTATTCTAAGTCAGAGCCGTCCAGAGTAGTGATGTTAGACAGGCGGGCAGGTGCGGTAGCGATCGGTTGAAGAGCATGCATTTAGTTTTACTTGTATTTAAGAGCATTTGGAGGCCACGGAAGGAGAGTTGTATGGCATTGAAGCTTGCCTGGAGGGTTGTTAACACAGTGTCCAAAGAAGGCCCAGAAGTATACAGAATGGTGTCGTCTGCGTAGAGGTGGATCAGAGACTCACCAGCAGCAAGAGAGACATCATTGATGTATACAGAGAAGAGAGTCGGTCCAAGAATTGAACCCTGTGGCACCCCCATAGAGACTGCCAGAGGTCCGGACAGCAGACCCTCCGATTTGACACACGGCACTCTAGCAGAGAAGTAGTTGGTGAACCAGACGAGGCAATCATTTGAGAAACCAAGGCTGTCGAGTCTGCCGATGAGGATGTGATGATTGACAGAGTCGAAAGCCTTGGCCAGATAAATGAATACGGCTGCACAGTAATGTTTCTTATCGATGGCGGTTAAGATATCGTTTAGGACCTTGAGCGTGGCTGAGGTGCACCCATGACCAGCTCTGAAACCAGATTGCATAGCAGAGAGGGTATGGTGAGATTCGAAATGGTCGGTAATCTGTTTGTTGACTTGGCTTTCGAAGACCTTAGAAAAGCAGGGTAGGATAGATATAGGTCTGTAGCAGTTTGGGTCAAGAGTGTCCCCCCCTTTAAAGAGGGGGGATGACCGCAGCTGCTTTCCAATCTTTGGGAAACTCAGACGACATGAAAGAGAGGTTGAACAGGCTAGTGAAAGGGGTGGCAACAATTTCGGCAGATAATTTTAGAAAGAAAGGGTCCAGATTGTCTAGCCTGGCTGATTTGTTGGGGTCCAGATTTTGCAGCTCTTTCAGAACATCAGCTGACTGGATTTGGGAGAAGGAGAAATGGGGAAGGCTTGGGCGAGTTGCTGTGGGGGGTGCAGTGCTGTTGACCGGGGTAGGGGTAGCCAGGTGGAAAGCATGGCCAGCCGTAGAAAAATGATTATTGAAATTCTCAATAATAGTGGATTTATCAGTGGTGACAGTGTTTCCTATCTTCACTGCAGTGGGCAGCTGGGAGGAGGTGTTCTTATTCTCCATGGACTTTACAGTGTCCCAGAACTTTTTTGAGTTAGTGTTGCAGGAAGCAAATTTCTGCTTGAAAAAGCTAGCCTTGGCTTTTCTAACTGCCTGTGTACAATGGTTTCTAGCTTCCCTGAAAATCTGCATATCACGGGGGCTGTTCGATGCTAATGCAGAACGCCATAGGATGTTTTTGTGTTTGTTATGGGCACTCAGGTCTGGGGAGAACCTAGGGCTATACCTCTGCCTGGTTCTAAATTTCTTGAATGGGGCATGCTTAATTAAGATGGTTAGGAAGGCATTTGAAAAAAAATAACCAGGCACCCACTAATGACGGGATGAGATCAATATCCTTCCAGGATACCCCGGCCAGGTCGATTAGAAAGGCCTGCTCGGAGAAGTGTTTCAGGGAGCGTTTGACAGTGATGAGTGGAGGTCGTTTGACCGCTGACCCATTACGGATGCAGGCAAAGAGGCAGTGATCGCTGAGATCTTGGTTGAAGACAGCAGAGGTGTATTTAGAGGGCAAGTTGGTTAGGATGATATCTATGAGGGTGCCCGTGTTTACGGCTTTGGGGAGGTACCTGGTAGGTTCATTGATAATTTGTGTGAGATTGAGGGCATCAAGCTTAGATTGTAGGATGGCTGAGGTGTTAAGCATGTTCCAGTTTAGGTCGCCTAGCAGCACGAGCTCTGAAGATAGATGTGGGGCAATCAGTTCACATATGGTGTCCAGAGAACAGCTATGGGCAGAGGGTGGTCTATAGCAGGCGGCAACGGTGAGAGACTTGTTTTTAGAGAGGTGTATTTTTAAAAGTAGAAGTTCAAATTGTTTGGGTACAGACCTGGATAGTTGGACAGAACTCTGCAGGCTATCTTTGCAGTAGATTGCAACACCGCCCCCTTTGGCAGTTCTGTCTTGTCTGAAAATGTTGTAGTTAGGGATGAAAATTTCAGAATTTTTGGTGGTCTTCCTAAACCAGGATTCAGACACAGCTAGAACATCCGGGTTGGCAGAGTGTGCTAAAGCAGTGAATAAAACAAACTTAGGGAGGAGGCTTCTAATGTTAACATGCATGAAACCAAGGCGGTTACAGAAGTCATCAAAAGAGAGCGCCTGGGGAATAGGAGTGGAGCTAGGCACTGCAGGGCCTGGATTCACCTCTACATCACCAGAGTAAAAGAGGAGGAGTAGGATAAGGGTACGGCTAAAAGCAATGAGAATTGGTCGTCTAGAACGTCTGGAACAGAGAGTAAAAGGAGATTTCTGGGGGCGATAAAATAGCTTCAAGGTATAATGTACAGACAAAGGTATGGTAGGATGTGAATACAGTGGAGGTAAACCTAGGTATTGAGTGATGATGAGAGAGATATTGTCTCTAGAAACATTGAAACCAGGAGATGTCATCACATGTGTGGGTGGTGGAACTAATAGGTTGGATAAGGTTTAGTGAGCAGGACTAGAGGCTCTACAGTGAAATAAGCCAATAAACACTAACCAGAACAGCAATGGACAAGGCATATTGACATTAAGCAGATGCATGCTTAGTCGAGTGATGAAAAGGGTCCAGTGAGTAGTGAGGTTGGTTGGGGTCACGGCGATTCAGACAGCTAGCCGGGCCATTGGTAACAAGCTAGCATAGGATGGAGGTCTGTTTTTAGCCACCTCGTGCATTTCCGTCGGTAGGATTAGTGGGGTTCCGTGTGGTAGAGGGGATCAATCCAATTCGCAAAAAAAAAAAATAGATATAGTTATAGAAGCCCAAGAAAAAAAGAAAAGAATTGTCCGATAGGTCTTTTCAGATAGCAGCCGATAAGACAGCTAACGATTAGCGGACCGCAGATGGGCGTTCAGGTAACGTCGTGACGGAGGAGCCAGCTGGATAACTCCCTCGGGCAGATAACGTCGGTAGTCCCGTTGTGAAGGACCGGTGGGGCTCCGCGTTGGCAGTAAAACGGGTCCGGATAGGTGATTGTAGCCCAGGAGTGACTGATGGAACTCTTCAGCTGGCTAGCTCCGGAATAATTGATGTTTGCTCCGGAATCGATGTAAGCCGATAGTCACACGGATAGCAGCTAGCTAGCTGCGAGATCCAGGTATAAATGTCCAGAGCTTGCGGTTGAAATCCGGGGACACGGAGAGAAAAATAGGTCCGGTATGTTCCGGTCCGAGCCGCGCCGTACAAAACTGATAGATTTTCGAGCTAAAGGATAGCTGATGACCACAAACCTTGGTTACTTAGCTATTGTTCACCTAATGCCCTTTTTGCACTATTGGTTAGATCCTGTAAGTAAGCATTTCACTGTAAGTTCTACACCTGTTGTATTCAGTGTACGTGACAAATAAACTTTGATTTGATTTGATTTGCTTTGCTACTCTCTGTTTATCATATATGCATAGTCACTTTAACTATACATTCATGTACATACTACATCAATTAGCAAGACTAACCAGTGCTCCCGCACATTGGCTACCTGGACAATCCGCCTCCCACGACCCACCAACCCCTCTTTTGCACTACTGTTACTCTCTGTTTATCATATATGCATAGTCACTTTAACCACACCTACTAACTCAATTAGCCCGACAAACTCGTTACTGTATATAGCCTCACTACTGTTATTACTCACTGTCTTTTTACAGTTGTTTTTATTTCTTTATTCTTTATTATTCTATGTTCACCTAATACCTATTTTTTACTTAACAATTGCACTGTTGGTCAGGGCTTGTAAATAAGCATTTCACTGTAAGGTCTACTACACCTGTTGTATTTGGCACATGTGACAAATAAACTTTGATTTGATTTGCTTTGACACTGATGGTAGCAAACAGCACATTAGATGGCACTTCCTGTCCTATTTACTAGTTTCACCCAGAGTCATCAGTGCCAACAACAGCAGCAGCAGAGTAGAGAGAGTCACAACAAGCTTTGCTATCTTGTCAGGTTCAGAGGTCGAGGCAGGCAGTGAAGTTCAACAGATACCTGGAACTCTCTCCTCAGAATGAGATTCCAAGATGATCTGATCCAATGATCTGGAATTCTAGTTTAAATACTTTCTCAGTTGGAAATATGATGCCCTTTTCTGGACCGTAGACCCAGCGGTTGTGGAACAAGGTGGAAATTCAGTCTTGACATGTATTTGGGTCAGGGAAGTTTGACACATATGTCACATTGTTGGTACCTTGGTAAACTCCCTTCCACTCTGGGCCTGGATCAAGAATTTACAGCAACTAGACAATGATGCATGTCAGCAAAATTCTAAGGGAGATGTTATCATTGTATAATAGAGGATTACATAACGTTAGGATTGTGTGACGATGTGATGTGATGTACAAGTAGCCTTAAAAAGAAGTTTGATTGTTCAATTCAAACACATTTAGTCCGTTGTGATTAGAAGGCCAACTGTATGTAGGAGTTTTATTGAATGTTCCTGAGGGGCCTAGTTACAGTTTGGACTTAAATCACCTTGAAAATCTATGACAATCTCTCTCCTTCACTGCAGCCGAAGTGAGTAAGACATTTAAACGTGTTAACCCTCGCAAGGCTGCAGGCCCAGACGGCATCCCCAGCCGCGCCCTCAGAGCATGCGCAGACCAGCTGGCCGGTGTGTTTACGGACATATTCAATCAATCCCTATACCAGTCTGCTGTTCCCACATGCTTCAAGAGGGCCACCATTGTTCCTGTTCCCAAGAAAGCTAAGGTAACTGAGCTAAACGACTACCGCCCCGTAGCACTCACATCCGTCATCATGAAGTGCTTTGAGAGACTAGTCAAGGACCATATCACCTCCACCCTACCTGACACCCTAGACCCACTCCAATTTGCTTACCGCCCAAATAGGTCCACAGACGATGCAATCTCAACCACACTGCACACTGCCCTAACCCATCTGGACAAGAGGAATACCTATGTGAGAATGCTGTTCATCGACTACAGCTCGGCATTCAACACCATAGTACCCTCCAAGCTCGTCATCAAGCTCGAGACCCTGGGTCTCGACCCCGCCCTGTGCAACTGGGTTCTGGACTTCCTGACGGGCCGCCCCCAGGTGGTGAGGGTAGGCAACAACATCTCCTCCCCGCTGATCCTCAACACTGGGGCCCCACAAGGGTGCGGTTCTGAGCCCTCTCCTGTACTCCCTGTTCACCCACGACTGCGTGGCCATGCACGCCTCCAACTCAATCATCAAGTTTGCGGACGACACAACAGTGGTAGGCTTGATTACCAACAACGACGAGACGGCCTACAGGGAGGAGGTGAGGGCCCTCGGAGTGTGGTGTCAGGAAAACAACCTAACACTCAACGTCAACAAAACTAAGGAGATGATTGTGGACTTCAGGAAACAGCAGAGGGAACACCCCCCCATCCACATCGATGGAACAGTAGTGGAGAGGGTAGCAAGTTTTAAGTTCCTCGGCATACACATCACAGACAAACTGAATTGGTCCACTCACACAGACAGCATCGTGAGGAAGGCGCAGCAGCGCCTCTTCAACCTCAGGAGGCTGAAGAAATTCGGCTTGTCACCAAAAGCACTCACAAACTTCTACAGATGCACAATCGAGAGCATCCTGGCGGGCTGTATCACCGCCTGGTATGGCAACTGCACCGCCCTCAACCGTAAGGCTCTCCAGAGGGTAGTGAGGTCTGCACAACGCATCACCGGGGGCAAACTACCTGCCCTCCAGGACACCTACACCACCCGATGCTACAGGAAGGCCATAAAGATCATCAAGGACATCAACCACCCGAGCCACTGCCTGTTCACCCCGCTGTCATCCAGAAGGCGAGGTCAGTACAGGTGCATCAAAGCTGGGACCGAGAGACTGAAAAACAGCTTCTATCTCAAGGCCATCAGACTGTTAAACAGCCACCACTAACATTGAGTGGCTACTGCCAACACACTGTCAATGACACTGACTCTACTCCAGCCACTTTAATAATGGGAATTGATGGGAAATGATGTAAATATATCACTAGCCACTTTAAACAATGCTACCTTATATAATGTTACTTACCCTACATTATTCATCTCATATGCATACGTAGATACTGTACTCTATATCATCGACTGCATCCTTATGTAATACATGTACCACTAGCCACTTTAACTATGCCACTTGGTTTACATACTCATCTCATATGTATATACTGTACTCGATATCATCTACTGTATCTTGCCTATGCTGCTCTGTACCATCACTCATTCATATATCCTTATGTACATATTCTTTATCCCCTTACGCTGTGTATAAGACAGTAGTTCTTTTGGAATTGTTAGTTAGATTACTTGTTCGTTATTACTGCATTGTCGGAACTAGAAGCACAAGCATTTCGCTACACTCGCATTAACATCTGCTAACCATGTGTATGTGACAAATAAAATTTGATTTGATTTGAAAATGACTGTCTAGCAATGATCAACAACCAACTTAAGAAGCAGTGCGGCTTGGTTGGGTTGTGTATCGGAGAACACATGACTTTCAACCTTCGCCTCTCCCGAGCCCGTACAGGAGTTGTCGCGATGAGACAAGATAGTTGCTACTAACAATTGGATACCACGAAATTGGGGAGAAAGAAGGGTAACATTTTTAACAAAAAAACAAAAACAAAACTCACATGAAAACCTTTGTATTTTGATGCAGACAGAGAATAACTGTGGTCTCAAATGAATAGCCTGTTTATGCACCCATTCATCAATCTAAGTGACAGTAAATAAAATCCCCATCAAAATACGTCAGTTTAAATTAGAGATATCAGATTTTTGAATGAGCTGCTTCTCAATCCACCACATCCACATATGCAGTGAAAGATGTCAGACCATGAGAATTCCCCAAAATCTGTCTTCTCACAAAAACGTCTGTAGCGTCTGAATGGTTCTCCGGATCTCTGTTTTGATCTACGTCCCCCACAAGTAACACTGATGTGTCAACTTCTGTCTGTAGTGTCTGAACCATTTGGACTAGAAACTAATATATCACACTGACTCTCACCAACACGATGGTGTTCTCCGTTTTTCTCTACGACCTCCACAAGTGTCACGGGACTCGTCTGAAGGTACCAACACAAATTAATAGACGTATGGAGGTAGTTTTGTGCCACCAAAAACATGGGGATAAATATGTATCCCAAAAAACCTAAATATTTCCTGAGTTCTCTTATATGTCCTAGATATAGGACAGACACTTTTAGGGGTTTTAACACCTTTGCTGTGGTTATGTGTGTATGTGTAACCATGTACCCACATCAGTGAAACCACCACAGATCATATCATAGAACATACTGTTTGTACAGTTATCAGATGTATCAGTTGGTCTAGGAGGAAACACAGTGCATTGTGCACCACCCAGAGGAGGCTGATGGAAGGAGCTATAGGAGGACGAGCTCATTCTAATGGCCAAAATGGAATTGATGAAATGGTCCCAAACACATCAAACACATGGAAACAACGTGTTTGACTCTTTTCCATTGATTCCATTCCAACCATTACAATGAGCCTGTCCTCCTAAAGCCCCTCTCACCAGCCTCCTCTAGTGCCACTGTGATAAAGTCTATTGAGTCAAACCATGGAACTGCCCCTGTTTATGTCCTATGAAGCTATGAAAGGGCACATTTGGGGTGGTGATATTTACTTAAAAAATATGTGGAGTTAGATATCAACCAAACCACAACAGCACCACAGAACCAGTAAAGAACTTTAATTTCACCACAGGGTGTTGCACTGAGGATGAGCAAGAACTTTTCTTTCAAGACGTATGACAACTATGATGACATAATGACCCCAGGGCTCTGAGTTGTAATTCCTAATTCTACAGCTCTGACTGATGGTCAACATTCTATACTAGAGGAACACTCGTCTAACCTGTTGAGCAGGGAATTTCAAATGGCGAATGTGAAGGGGAACTTTCCGGTGTGACTTTGTTTGGGTAGTAAATACACACAGCAGGGAAATACAAGAGGAATTCAATCTCCTATCTGATCAATCTAATTGTCATGTCTGTGTGTGTGTCTGTGTCTTTGTGTGTGACTGAGACATCGTTCACTGAAGTGCATGGATGTGGGCTGTTAGGTGTAGCTTGTCTTGATAATATGGTTATTTTCTAGGTCAGTCAAAGGCGGAAAAGTGCTTCTGTGACAACTAAAGAGGTCATGATGAAGGAGTTTTAACTGTTCCTCTTCAGTTGTTGCATCATAACTGTCCCTGTTACAACCACAACCTTTTCCCCCTTGAGTTTGTCACAATGCATTAATATGAATATTGAGACATTTAACACATTGGTGCTGTTTTTTTGCAATGTATAACCTCACACAACTACCATGCGAAAACTGGGACAAAGTGGGAGGATCCTCTACATTCACAGAACAATTGAAGACCACTTCAATGAGCTGAAGAGATGAGTAAAAGTTTAACTCTCACACCCACTGATACTTGCTTAGTATAATATAGAACTCAAAGGATTCCTGCAATTCAGAAGTTCATGTTTCATATCATTAGCACTAATTACAGTAAGATGAGATACATGGAAAATACAGTGTCTTCAGAAAGTCCCTACACACAATACCCCAAAATGCCAAAGTGTAATTGTGTTTTCAGATTTCAACCCCTTTGTTATGGCCAGCCTTAATAAGATCAGGAGTACGTTTGTGCTTAACCACTCACAAAATAAGTTGCATGGACTCGCTCTGTGTGCAATAACAGTGTTCAACATGATTTTTGAATGACAACCTCATCTCTGTACCCCACGCATACAATTATGCTTAAGGCCCCTCAGTTGAATTGTGAATTTCAAACACAGATTCAACTACAAAGACCAGGAGGTTTTCCAATGCCTTCCAAAGAAGAGCTCCTATTGCTAGATGGGTCAAAATAAAATAAAAAGCAGACATTGAATATCCCTTTGAGCATGGTGATGTTATTAATTACAATTTGGATGGTGTATCAATACACCCAGTCACCACAGAGATACAGGCGTCCTTCCTAACTCAGTTTCCGGAGAGGACGGAAACCGCTCAGGGATTTCACCATGAGGCCAATAGAGAATAATAGTTGAATAATGGCTGTGAAAGAAGAAAACTGAGGATGGATCAACATTGTAGTTACTCCACAATACTAACCTGTAAGGACAGACGCTGGGAGACGGGAAGCAAGTACAGGGAGTGAATATTTAATCAGTAATGGACATGAAACAAAACAAGGCCAGTGTCTGGACAAGAGGAACACAATCACATCAATGCTGAAAGGGGAAGAAACTGAGGAAGTGACAGATATAGGGGAGACAGTCAATAAGGTAATAGAGTCCAGGTGAGTCCCAATAAGTGCTGATGCACGTAACGATGGTGACAGGTGTGCGTAATGATGGGCCGCCTGGCGCCCTCGAGTGCCAGAAAGGGGGAGCGGGAGCAGGTGTGACATAACCTAAATGACAGAATGAAAAGAAGGAAGCCTGTACAGAATAAAAATATTCCAAACATGCATCCAGTTTGCAAGAAGGTACCAAAGTAAAACTGCAAAAGATGCTTCAAAGAAATTCACTTCACGTCTTGAATACGAAGCGTTATAAGAGAACCTGGTCCAGTCTGCTTTCCAACAGACACTGGGAGACAAATTCACCTTTCAGCAGGTCAATACTCTAAAACACAAGGCCAAATATACACTGGAGTTGTTTACCAAGATGACATTGAATGTTCCTGAGTGGCCTAGAAAGAATTTTGACTTAAATAAGATTCTAAATCTATGACAAGACTTGAAAATGGCTGTCTAGCATTGATCAACAACCAACTTGACAGAGCTTGAAGAATATTGTACAATCCATGTGTGCAAAGCTCTTATAAATTGACCTTGAAAGAGTCACAGCTGTAATCACTGCCAAATGTAATTCTAACATGTATTGACTCAGGGGTGTGAATACTTATGTAAATGAGATGTTTCTGTATCTCATTTTCAATAAAATTGCAAACAGTTCTAAAAACATGTTTTCACTTTTTCATGATGAAGTATTGTATGTAGATGGTTGAGAAGACAATCTATTTCATCTATTTTGAAGTCAGGCTGTAACATAACAACATGTGGAACAAGTCAAGAGGTATGAATACTTCCTGAAGGCACTCTATTTAACCCGCTGAGTCAATACCTACAGACTTGGAATCATTGGCCATTTTAATAAATGGAACACTAGACACTTTAATAATTACACGTTAATAATGTTTACATATCTTGCATTACTCATCTCATATGTATATACTGTATTCTATACTATCTACTGCAGCTTAGTCTATGCCGCTCTGACATTGCACATCCATATATTTCTATATTATTATTCTATTCCTTACGTAGATTTGTGTGTTTTAGGTAGTTGTTGTGGAATTGTTAAATATTACTTGTTAGATATTACTGCACTGTCGGAACTAGAAGCACAAGCATTTTGCTAAACTCGCAATAACATCTGCTAACCATGTGTATGTGACCAATACCTTTATTTTACCTTTATTTAACTGGGCAAGTCAGTTAAGAACAAATTCTTATTTTCAATGACGGCCTAGGAACAGTGGGTTAACTGCCTGTTCAGGGGCAGAACGACAGATTTGTACCTTGTCAGCTCGGGGGATTTGGACTTATAACCTTCTGGTTACTAGTCCAACGCTCTAACCACTAGGTAGCCTAGTGGTTAGAATCACTTTTGGCAGCTATTACAGCGGTGAATCTTTCTGGGTCCCTAAGAGCTTTGCACACCTGGATTTTACAATATTTGTCCATTATTCCTTTAAAAATGATTCAGCCTCTGTTTACACAGCGCACATCCAACCCAGAAGCCAGCAATGTGTCAGAGACCCTGGGCGCCAACTCAGGGTCTCTGGTGGCACAGCTGTAGCTGCAGTACAGCGCCCTTAACCACTGCGCCACCCGGGAGGCCTCAGGTTTTTATATGATTGACACATCTCCCACATCCTTTGGTTATGAGGGTTAAAGGACATTATAATGTAGAATTGATATATTGTTCAATTGAGGTACAGTGGTTGGCATGTAATTCACCCTACACTCCTTGTATTTATAACTAGTTCATATAGGATCACAGGATAGAACTGTGTTTCTTAATGGGGACCCAAAAGGTGTGCACGTTTCTGTTATTGCCGTAGCACTAGACACCTGATTCCACTAATCATTGGGGGTGTTCCTCTGGCTAGGAGTTGCTGATGCATGCTAGATCTTACAATGCCTGGATAGGTATTTTACGTATCAGCTAACCACATGTTATAGCAATCTGGTGCTCGACAGCACGGTCGATGACGTGCCACACAAACATTGGTTGATGCATGCAACGTCTGAGCAGGGTTTTGATGATGTGGTAATTAGTGGAATCAGGTGTGTAGCGTTTGGGGCAAAACTAAACCCTTTGGGTCCCCAGCACCAGGATAATGAAATACTGAGATATAATATAAACACAAACTCAATTAACATAATCCAAAAATGTATTCCTTAACCCAGGAGACTTCAACAAAGGTACACACATTTATGTACACTTATATTCTCACTTACAATATTTAGGATGACATTCTAGTGCATTTGAATCTCCTCAGAATAAATGCTGTATATAAATAGATAAGTCATAGTTGTGTTCAAACAGTCTCCCTCTTGTTCTGTTGAAGAATCTTGTTTCACTTTTTTGTTCATTGGTGAAAGTGATGGGGAAATTCTGCCGTGGAACTTTGGTTTTAAGGCGTGTGTAGGAAAGCACATTTCACCTCTCAGAGAATAAGCCTCTACCTGCACCAGGAGTATATATATGGCTCTGGTGAGGAGTAGGACCTCACACAGCCACTGAAGCTCTCTGTCTGAAGACAAGACAGCAGCTCATCACATCACTAACCACAGAAGAAAGAGATGGCCCAGATCAGAGCCCCTGTTATTGTGCTGCTCGTGCTCCTGGCTGTGGCGCTGTTCACTACTGATGCTTCTGCAGCTAAACAAGGTCAATATTCTGCTGTGAAAGTTGTGTCTTAGTCCGTCTGTCTGTGTTACTACTGGAACATTGAACTAAACTGTTGGACAATTAGAGTAATATTTAGTCTTCATCAAGAGTCCTCTTTAATTGTTTATTTGTTAATTTTTTACAGCACGTCGTAGAAGATTCTGCTGTCAAAGTTATACTGGTGGGGAAATACCTTTTGCAGTTATCGTAGGATATACCCTACAGACCACGACTGAAATCTGCAGAATCCCTACCATCATGTGAGTATCTTTGATTATTTATTTTTGAATTGAGGTTCAGGATTCTTTACAGAACTTTTAAAAATTCAGCAAAGAAAAATATATTGTAGTGTAATTATAGTTGAATAGAAATATGGGTTTACAATGCAGGAAAAACATATTGTTGAATATGGACTTACGGTTTTGTATGTGTCTCTTCTTGATTCCACACTAAAAATGGGAAAGATTTGTGTGCAGACCCTTCCCAGAGCTCGGTGATCCAACATGTCAACCGACTGAGGTAAGAATGACTCTCATAAATAACATTACAACTGTTATACTATTTACACTTGAATATTAAAAGGGATTTAGAATATAGTTGTTTATTATGAATGGTACAAACAAAGATGGTACTCCTGAATGTAGACACATTGAACCTGTTTCAGATTTTACAACAGATACACCTCAGTGTCTTCAGAAAGTCCCTACACACAATACCCCAAAATGCCAAAGTGTAATTGTGTTTTCAGATTTCAACCCCTTTGTTATGGCCAGCCTTAATAAGATCAGGAGTACGTTTGTGCTTAACCACTCACAAAATAAGTTGCATGGACTCGCTCTGTGTGCAATAACAGTGTTCAACATGATTTTTGAATGACAACCTCATCTCTGTACCCCACGCATACAATTATGCTTAAGGCCCCTCAGTTGAATTGTGAATTTCAAACACAGATTCAACTACAAAGACCAGGGAGGTTTTCCAATGCCTTCCAAAGAAGAGCTCCTATTGCTAGATGGGTCAAAATAAAATAAAAAGCAGACATTGAATATCCCTTTGAGCATGGTGATGTTATTAATTACAATTTGGATGGTGTATCAATACACCCAGTCACCACAGAGATACAGGCGTCCTTCCTAACTCAGTTTCCGGAGAGGACGGAAACCGCTCAGGGATTTCACCATGAGGCCAATAGAGAATAATAGTTGAATAATGGCTGTGAAAGAAGAAAACTGAGGATGGATCAACATTGTAGTTACTCCACAATACTAACCTGTAAGGACAGACGCTGGGAGACGGGAAGCAAGTACAGGGAGTGAATATTTAATCAGTAATGGACATGAAACAAAACAAGGCCAGTGTCTGGACAAGAGGAACACAATCACATCAATGCTGAAAGGGAAGAAACTGAGGAAGTGACAGATATAGGGGAGACAGTCAATAAGGTAATAGAGTCCAGGTGAGTCCCAATAAGTGCTGATGCACGTAACGATGGTGACAGGTGTGCGTAATGATGGGCCGCCTGGCGCCCTCGAGTGCCAGAAAGGGGGAGCGGGAGCAGGTGTGACATAACCTAAATGACAGAATGAAAAGAAGGAAGCCTGTACAGAATAAAAATATTCCAAACATGCATCCAGTTTGCAAGAAGGTACCAAAGTAAAACTGCAAAAGATGCTTCAAAGAAATTCACTTCACGTCTTGAATACGAAGCGTTATAAGAGAACCTGGTCCAGTCTGCTTTCCAACAGACACTGGGAGACAAATTCACCTTTCAGCAGGTCAATACTCTAAAACACAAGGCCAAATATACACTGGAGTTGTTTACCAAGATGACATTGAATGTTCCTGAGTGGCCTAGAAAGAATTTTGACTTAAATAAGATTCTAAATCTATGACAAGACTTGAAAATGGCTGTCTAGCATTGATCAACAACCAACTTGACAGAGCTTGAAGAATATTGTACAATCCATGTGTGCAAAGCTCTTATAAATTGACCTTGAAAGAGTCACAGCTGTAATCACTGCCAAATGTAATTCTAACATGTATTGACTCAGGGGTGTGAATACTTATGTAAATGAGATGTTTCTGTATCTCATTTTCAATAAAATTGCAAACAGTTCTAAAAACATGTTTTCACTTTTTCATGATGAAGTATTGTATGTAGATGGTTGAGAAGACAATCTATTTCATCTATTTTGAAGTCAGGCTGTAACATAACAACATGTGGAACAAGTCAAGAGGTATGAATACTTCCTGAAGGCACTCTATTTAACCCGCTGAGTCAATACCTACAGACTTGGAATCATTGGCCATTTTAATAAATGGAACACTAGACACTTTAATAATTACACGTTAATAATGTTTACATATCTTGCATTACTCATCTCATATGTATATACTGTATTCTATACTATCTACTGCAGCTTAGTCTATGCCGCTCTGACATTGCACATCCATATATTTCTATATTATTATTCTATTCCTTACGTAGATTTGTGTGTTTTAGGTAGTTGTTGTGGAATTGTTAAATATTACTTGTTAGATATTACTGCACTGTCGGAACTAGAAGCACAAGCATTTTGCTAAACTCGCAATAACATCTGCTAACCATGTGTATGTGACCAATACCTTTATTTTACCTTTATTTAACTGGGCAAGTCAGTTAAGAACAAATTCTTATTTTCAATGACGGCCTAGGAACAGTGGGTTAACTGCCTGTTCAGGGGCAGAACGACAGATTTGTACCTTGTCAGCTCGGGGGATTTGGACTTATAACCTTCTGGTTACTAGTCCAACGCTCTAACCACTAGGTAGCCTAGTGGTTAGAATCACTTTTGGCAGCTATTACAGCGGTGAATCTTTCTGGGTCCCTAAGAGCTTTGCACACCTGGATTTTACAATATTTGTCCATTATTCCTTTAAAAATGATTCAGCCTCTGTTTACACAGCGCACATCCAACCCAGAAGCCAGCAATGTGTCAGAGACCCTGGGCGCCAACTCAGGGTCTCTGGTGGCACAGCTGTAGCTGCAGTACAGCGCCCTTAACCACTGCGCCACCCGGGAGGCCTCAGGTTTTTATATGATTGACACATCTCCCACATCCTTTGGTTATGAGGGTTAAAGGACATTATAATGTAGAATTGATATATTGTTCAATTGAGGTACAGTGGTTGGCATGTAATTCACCCTACACTCCTTGTATTTATAACTAGTTCATATAGGATCACAGGATAGAACTGTGTTTCTTAATGGGGACCCAAAAGGTGTACACGTTTCTGTTATTGCCGTAGCACGAGACACCTGATTCCACTAATCATTGGGGGTGTTCCTCTGGCTAGGAGTTGCTGATGCATGCTAGATCTTACAATGCCTGGATAGGTATTTTACGTATCAGCTAACCACATGTTATAGCAATCTGGTGCTCGACAGCACGGTCGATGACGTGCCACACAAACATTGGTTGATGCATGCAACGTCTGAGCAGGGTTTTGATGATGAGGTAATTAGTGGAATCAGGTGTGTAGCGTTTGGGGCAAAACTAAACCCTTTGGGTCCCCAGCACCAGGATAATGAAATACTGAGATATAATATAAACACAAACTCAATTAACATAATCCAAAAATGTATTTCTTTACCCAGGAGACTTCAACAAAGGTACACGCATTTATGTACACTTATATTCTCACTTACAATATTTAGGATGACATTCTAGTGCATTTGAATCTCCTCAGAATAAATGCTGTATATAAATAGATAAGTCATAGTTGTGTTCAAACAGTCTCCCTCTTGTTCTGTTGAAGAATCTTGTTTCACTTTTTTGGTGAAAGTGATGGGGAAATTCTGCCGTGGAACTTTGGTTTTAAGGCGTGGGTAGGAAAGCACATTTCACCTCTCAGAGAATAAGCCTCTACCTGCACCAGGAGTATATATATGGCTCTGGTGAGGAGTAGGACCTCACACAGCCACTGAAGCTCTCTGTCTGAAGACAAGACAGCAGCTCATCACATCACTAACCACAGAAGAAGAGATGGCCCAGATCAGAGCCCCTGTTATTGTGCTGCTCGTGCTCCTGGCTGTGGGGCTGTTCACTACGGAGGCTTCTGCAGCTAAACACGGTCAATATTCTGCAGTGAAAGTTGTGTCTTAGTCCGTCTGTCTGTGTTATTACTGGAACACTGAACTAAACTGTTGGACAATTAGAGTAATATTTAGTCTTCATCAAGAGTCCTCTTTAATTGTTTATTTGTTCATTTTTTACAGCACGTCATAGAAGATTCTGCTGTCAAAGTTATAGTGGTAGGGAAATACCTTTTGCAGTTATCGTAGGATATACCCTACAGACCACGACTGAAATCTGCAGAATCCCTGCCATCATGTGAGTATCTTTGATTAGTTATTTTTGAATTGAGGTTCAAGATTCTTTACAGCAAAAAAGACATTATAGTGTAATTATAGTTGAATAGAAATATGGGTTAACAATGCTGTGAAAACAGAGTGTTGAATATAGACTTACGGTTTTGTATGTGTCTCTTCTAGATTCCACAGTAAAAATGGGAAAGATTTGTGTGCAGACCCTTCCCAGAGCTCGGTGATCCAACATGTCAACCGACTGAGGTAAGAATGACTCTCATAAATAACATTACAACTGTTATACTATTTACACTTGAATATTAAAAGGGATTTAGAATATAGTTGTTTATTATGAATGGTACAAACAAAGATGGTACTCCTGAATGTAGACACATTGAACCTGTTTCAGATTTTACAACAGATACACCTCTAAATTGGAGATATTGAAATATAAGAGTGGCCTTAATAACAGAAAATAATATTAATTTTTCTAATCTATTTCAGGGACAAGGCGGTTCACATCAGTAAATCACAGTCCTAATCCGATGATGGGTTCTGGATACAGAGGAGCAGAACATGTGTATTTAACAGTCAGGAGCTGAACATGTTAATAACCAGTGTATATAGTGTATATCCCATCCTGTTTCATCTGCTATCCATCTACCTATATCTTCTTAGTCCTATATTTTCTAGGCTGATTTTATATGAATATATTTAGCAAATGTAGAAAATGTAGTTATAATTTAACACTTCATGAGCAATAAGGTTAAGATCTCGTTGTAAGACAGGAAACTAAATGTTTAAACTTTTTTTCATGAAAACATTTGTTACTTTTTGTCACTGTTACAATTTATGTCTATAATAAATGTCATATATTTTACTATAACCTGTTTGTATATGAAATAGGCTTTGTCATTGCAGAGTTTAATGGTTTGATCTTGTTTTAAGGGCATCAGAAATTGTACACGTTGTAACATTTTATTCATAAAAGTCTTGTGTATGATTATATCATTGATCACATCTGTTGCTTTAAACTGTTACTTTAATTTTTTATGTCTATAATAAATATATTTTCCCAAGACTTCTCACTTGTTTTGTGTGTTCATCTTGTGTGGTATGAGTGGTGAATGGAAGATGAACCTTGGACAGCACAATGACAGATACTAACTGATGAAGCAGACAGAGACAAGATATTGAATAGTAACTGTGGAGGAGACAACATCATGAGAGGTCACCAGTGGGTGGATGTAGTAACTGTAGAGGACACTACACCCTGAGAGATCACCAGTGGGTGGATGTAGTAACTGTAGAGGACACTACACCATGAGAGATCACCAGTGGGTGGATGTAGTAACTGTAGAGGACACTACATCATGAGAGGTCACCAGTGGGTGGATGTAGTAACTGTAGAGGACACTACATCATGAGAGGTCACCAGTGGACTGATGTAGTAACTGTAGAGGACACTACACCATGAGAGATCACCAGTGGGTGGATGTAGTAACTGTAGAGGACACTACATCATGAGAGGTCACCAGTGGACTGATGTGGTAACTGTAGAGGACACTACATCATGAGAGGTAACCAGTGGACTGATGTAGTAACTGTAGAGGACACTACATCATGAGAGTTCACCAGTGGGTGGATGTAGTAACTGTAGAGGACACTACATCATGAGAGGTCACCAGTGGGTGGATGTAGTAACTGTAGAGGACACTACATCATGAGAGGTCACCAGTGGGTGGATGTAGTAACTGTA
Source organism: Oncorhynchus tshawytscha (assembly GCF_018296145.1). Lineage (NCBI taxonomy): Eukaryota > Metazoa > Chordata > Actinopteri > Salmoniformes > Salmonidae > Oncorhynchus > Oncorhynchus tshawytscha. The sequence goes on along the minus strand of NC_056438.1, from coordinate 72,768,188 downwards.
GAGGACACTACATCATGAGAGGTCACCAGTGGACTGATGTAGTAACTGTAGAGGACACTACACCATGAGAGGTCACCAGTGGGTGGATGTAGTAACCGTGGTGACACTACACCATGAGAGGTCACCAGTGGGTGGATGTAGTAACCGTGGTGACACTACACCATGAGAGGTCAGCAGAGGGTGAATCACTCTCACAATGTTTCTTAAAAAACACTCCTATTCCAAAGCCTTGTAGAGATGACATACAGTATATTCACTTTGTATGTCTATGGTGTTTAAGCTCCAAGTTGTTATTTTTGGATTACATTGAAATCTACACAGACCCGGCCTTGATGGTTGTATACCATGTACAATAACTTCTACCTGGCGAACAACAGGAGTTTCATACAACTGTTTCTTCTTGTTCCTTTTGAGGTTTTAGGAAAGAGTTGATGTTGTGACAAATGCATATTAATTCAAAACAATCAGAAATATGACTATTTACAAGAGCTGTTCATATTGATCTATTAAGGTAGCACAACCAAGAGGAACCAATGACATCAGCACTGAGTCATCAATCAGTGTTAAATTCCCAAATTCCAAACTGTGTCACAACACACACTGTTGTCTCTGCTACCAAAGCAGTGAAATTCCAGTTCTGGAAGTTCTCATTCTGCATTTTTAACCATTTTCTTGTGAGAATTTTCTTGTGAGAATTCAATAGTTCAACACATGAACAGTGATAAAGAAATCTAAATGATTATCATTTATGCATAGTCACTTTAACTATACATTCATGTACATACTACCTCAATTGGGCCGACAAACCAGTTCTCCCGCAGATAGGCTAACCAGGTTATCTGCATTGTGTCCCGCCACCCACCAACCGCCAACCCCTCTTTTGCGCTACTGTTACTCTCTGTTCATCATATATGCATAGTCACTTTAACCATATCTACATGTACATACTACCTCCTGGTCTTGACCTGGCCAAGATAAAGCAAAGCAGTTCGACACATACAACGACACAGAGTTACACATGGAGTAAAACAAACATACAGTCAATAATACAGTAGAAACAAGTCTATATACGATGTGAGCAAATGAGGTGAGCTAAGGGAGGTAAAGGCAAAAAAAAGGCCATAGTGGCAATGTAAAATCAAATCAAATCAAATTTTATTTGTCACATACACATGGTTAGCAGATGTTAATGCGAGTGTAGCGAAATGCTTGTGCTTCTAGTTCCGACAATGCAGTAATAACCAACAAGTAATCTAACTAACAATTCCAAAACTACTGTCTTATATACAGTGTAAGGGGATAAAGAATATGTACATAAGGATAAATGAATGAGTGATGGTACAGGACACCGGCCAGCTGGTCTGCGCATGCTCTGAGGGCGCGGCTGGGGATGCCGTCTGGGCCTGCAGCCTTGCGAGGGTTAACACGTTTAAATGTCTTACTCACCTCGGCTGCAGTGAAGGAGAGACCGCATGTTTTCATTGCAGGCCGTGTCAGTGGCACTGTATTGTCCTCAAAGCGGGCAAAAAAGTAAGTAAATACAATTAGGCAAGTAACACTGGAATGGTAGATTTGCAGTGGAAGAATGTGCAAAGTAGAAATAAAAATAATGGGGTGCAAAGGAGCAAAATAAATAAATAATAAATAAAATAAAATAAATACAGTAGGGAAATAGGTAGTTGTTTGGGCTAAATTATAGGTGGGCTATGTACAGGTGCAGTAATCTGTGAGCTGCTCTGACAGCTGGTGCTTAAAGATAGTGAGGAAATAAGTGTTTCCAGTTTCAGAGATTTTTGTAGTTTGTTCCAGTCATTGGCAGCAGAGAACTGGAAGGAGAGGCAGCCAAAGAAAGAATTGGTTTTGGGGGTGACCAGAGAGATATACCTGCTGGAGCGCGTGCTACTGGTGGATGATGCTATGGTGACCAGCGAGCTGAGATAAGGGGGGACTTTACCTAGCAGGGTCTTGTAGATGACATGGAGCCAGTGGGTTTGGCGACGAGTATGAAGCGAGGGCTAGCCAACGAGAGCGTACAGGTCGCAGTGGTGGGTAGTACATGGGGCTTTGGTGACAAAACGGATGGCACTGTGATAGACTGCATCCAATTTGTTGAGTAGGGTATTGGAGGCTATTTTGTAAATGACATCGCCGAAGTCGAGGATTGGTAGGATGGTCAGTTTTACAAGGGTATGTTTGGCAGCATGAGTGAAGGATGCTTTGTTGCGAAATAGGAAGCCAATTCTGGATTTAACTTTGGATTGGAGATGTTTGATGTGGGTCTGGAAGGAGAGTTTACAGTCTAACCAGACACCTAGGTATTTGTATTTGTCCACGTATTCTAAGTCAGAGCCGTCCAGAGTAGTGATGTTAGACAGGCGGGCAGGTGCGGTAGCGATCGGTTGAAGAGCATGCATTTAGTTTTACTTGTATTTAAGAGCATTTGGAGGCCACGGAAGGAGAGTTGTATGGCATTGAAGCTTGCCTGGAGGGTTGTTAACACAGTGTCCAAAGAAGGCCCAGAAGTATACAGAATGGTGTCGTCTGCGTAGAGGTGGATCAGAGACTCACCAGCAGCAAGAGAGACATCATTGATGTATACAGAGAAGAGAGTCGGTCCAAGAATTGAACCCTGTGGCACCCCCATAGAGACTGCCAGAGGTCCGGACAGCAGACCCTCCGATTTGACACACGGCACTCTAGCAGAGAAGTAGTTGGTGAACCAGACGAGGCAATCATTTGAGAAACCAAGGCTGTCGAGTCTGCCGATGAGGATGTGATGATTGACAGAGTCGAAAGCCTTGGCCAGATAAATGAATACGGCTGCACAGTAATGTTTCTTATCGATGGTGGTTAAGATATCGTTTAGGACCTTGAGCTTGGCTGAGGTGCACCCATGACCAGCTCTGAAACCAGATTGCATAGCAGAGAGGGTATGGTGAGATTCGAAATGGTCGGTAATCTGTTTGTTGACTTGGCTTTCGAAGACCTTAGAAAGGCAGGGTAGGATAGATATAGGTCTGTAGCAGTTTGGGTCAAGAGTGTCCCCCCCCTTAAAGAGGGGGGATGACCGCAGCTGCTTTCCAATCTTTGTGAATCTCAGATGACACGAACAAGAGGTTGAACAGGCTAGTAATAGGGGTGGCAACAATTTGGGCAGATACTTTTAGAAAGAAAGGGTCCAGATTGTCTAGCCCGGGTGATTTGTTGGGGTCCAGATTTTGCAGCTCTTTCAGAACATCAGCTGACTGGATTTGGGAGAAGGAGAAATGGGGAAGGCTTGGGCGAGTTGCTGTGGGGGGTGCAGTGCTGTTGACCGGGGTAGGGGTAGCCAGGTGGAAAGCATGGCCAGCCGTAGAAAAATGATTATTGAAATTCTCAATAATAGTGGATTTATCAGTGGTGACAGTGTTTCCTATCTTCACTGCAGTGGGCAGCTGGGAGGAGGTGTTCTTATTCTCATTGGACTTTACAGTGTCCCAGAACTTTTTGAGTTAGTGTTGCAGGAAGCAAATTTCTGCTTGAAAAAGCTAGCCTTGGCTTTTCTAACTGCCTGTGTACAATGGTTTCTAGCTTCCCTGAAAATCTGCATATCACGGGGGCTGTTCGATGCTAATGCAGAACGCCATAGGATGTTTTTGTGTTTGTTATGGGCACTCAGGTCTGGGGAGAACCTAGGGCTATACCTCTGCCTGGTTCTAAATTTCTTGAATGGGGCATGCTTAATTAAGATGGTTAGGAAGGCATTTGAAAAAAAATAACCAGGCACCCACTAATGACGGGATGAGATCAATATCCTTCCAGGATACCCCGGCCAGGTCGATTAGAAAGGCCTGCTCGGAGAAGTGTTTCAGGGAGCGTTTGACAGTGATGAGTGGAGGTCGTTTGACCGCTGACCCATTACGGATGCAGGCAAAGAGGCAGTGATCGCTGAGATCTTGGTTGAAGACAGCAGAGGTGTATTTAGAGGGCAAGTTGGTTAGGATGATATCTATGAGGGTGCCCGTGTTTACGGCTTTGGGGAGGTACCTGGTAGGTTCATTGATAATTTGTGTGAGATTGAGGGCATCAAGCTTAGATTGTAGGATGGCTGAGGTGTTAAGCATGTTCCAGTTTAGGTCGCCTAGCAGCACGAGCTCTGAAGATAGATGTGGGGCAATCAGTTCACATATGGTGTCCAGAGAACAGCTATGGGCAGAGGGTGGTCTATAGCAGGCGGCAACGGTGAGAGACTTGTTTTTAGAGAGGTGTATTTTTAAAAGTAGAAGTTCAAATTGTTTGGGTACAGACCTGGATAGTTGGACAGAACTCTGCAGGCTATCTTTGCAGTAGATTGCAACACCGCCCCCTTTGACAGTTCTGTCTTGTCTGAAAATGTTGTAGTTAGGGATGAAAATTTCAGAATTTTTGGTGGTCTTCCTAAACCAGGATTCAGACACAGCTAGAACATCCGGGTTGGCAGAGTGTGCTAAAGCAGTGAATAAAACAAACTTAGGGAGGAGGCTTCTAATGTTAACATGCATGAAACCAAGGCGGTTACAGAAGTCATCAAAAGAGAGCGCCTGGGGAATAGGAGTGGAGCTAGGCACTGCAGGGCCTGGATTCACCTCTACATCACCAGAGTAAAAGAGGAGGAGTAGGATAAGGGTACGGCTAAAAGCAATGAGAATTGGTCGTCTAGAACGTCTGGAACAGAGAGTAAAAGGAGATTTCTGGGGGCGATAAAATAGCTTCAAGGTATAATGTACAGACAAAGGTATGGTAGGATGTGAATACAGTGGAGGTAAACCTAGGTATTGAGTGATGATGAGAGAGATATTGTCTCTAGAAACATTGAAACCAGGAGATGTCATCACATGTGTGGGTGGTGGAACTAATAGGTTGGATAAGGTTTAGTGAGCAGGACTAGAGGCTCTACAGTGAAATAAGCCAATAAACACTAACCAGAACAGCAATGGACAAGGCATATTGACATTAAGCAGATGCATGCTTAGTCGAGTGATGAAAAGGGTCCAGTGAGTAGTGAGGTTGGTTGGGGTCACGGCGATTCAGACAGCTAGCCGGGCCATTGGTAACAAGCTAGCATAGGATGGAGGTCTGTTTTTAGCCACCTCGTGCATTTCCGTCGGTAGGATTAGTGGGGTTCCGTGTGGTAGAGGGGATCAATCCAATTCGCAAAAAAAAAAAAAATAGATATAGTTATAGAAGCCCAAGAAAAAAAAAGAAAATAATTGTCCGATAGGTCTTTTCAGATAGCAGCCGATAAGACAGCTAACGATTAGCGGACCGCAGATGGGCGTTCAGGTAACGTCGTGACGGAGGAGCCAGCTGGATAACTCCCTCGGGCAGATAACGCCGGTAGTCCCGTTGTGAAGGACCGGTGGGGCTCCGCGTTGGCAGTAAAACGGGTCCGGATAGGTGATTGTAGCCCAGGAGTGACTGATGGAACTCTTCAGCTGGCTAGCTCCGGAATAATTGATGTTTGCTCCGGAATCGATGTAAGCCGATAGTCACACGGATAGCAGCTAGCTAGCTGCGAGATCCAGGTATAAATGTCCAGAGCTTGCGGTTGAAATCCGGGGACACGGAGAGAAAAATAGGTCCGGTATGTTCCGGTCCGAGCCGCGCCGTACAAAACTGATAGATTTTGAGCTAAAGGATAGCTGATGACCACAAACCTTGGTTTAGCTGATTGTTCACCTAATGCCCTTTTTGCACTATTAGATCCTGTAAAGAAGCATTTCACTGTAAGTTCTACACCTGTTGTATTCAGTGTACGTGACAAATAAACTTTGATTTGATTTGATTTGCTTTGCTACTCTCTGTTTATCATATATGCATAGTCACTTTAACTATACATTCATGTACATACTACATCAATTAGCCCAAGACTAACCAGTGCTCCCGCACATTGGCTACCTGGACAATCCGCCTCCCACGACCCACCAACCCCTCTTTTGCACTACTGTTACTCTCTGTTTATCATATATGCATAGTCACTTTAACCACACCTACTAACTCAATTAGCCCGACAAACTCGTTACTGTATATAGCCTCACTACTGTTATTACTCACTGTCTTTTTACAGTTGTTTTTATTTCTTTATTCTTTATTATTCTATGTTCACCTAATACCTATTTTTTACTTAACAATTGCACTGTTGGTCAGGGCTTGTAAATAAGCATTTCACTGTAAGGTCTACTACACCTGTTGTATTTGGCACATGTGACAAATAAACTTTGATTTGATTTGCTTTGACACTGATGGTAGCAAACAGCACATTAGATGGCACTTCCTGTCCTATTTACTAGTTTCACCCAGAGTCATCAGTGCCAACAACAGCAGCAGCAGAGTAGAGAGAGTCACAGCAAGCTTTGCCATCTTGTCAGGTTCAGAGGCCTTGGCAGGCAGTGAAGTTCAACAGATACCTGGAACTCTCTCCTCAGAATGAGATTCCAAGATGATCTGATCCAATGATCTGGAATTCTAGTTTAAATACTTTCTCAGTTGGAAATATGATGCCCTTTTCTGGACCGTAGACCCAGCGGTTGTGGAACAAGGTGGAAATTCAGTCTTGACATGTATTTGGGTCAGGGAAGTTTGACACATATGTCACATTGTTGGTACCTTGGTAAACTCCCTTCCACTCTGGGCCTGGATCAAGAATTTACAGCAACTATACAATGATGCATGTCAGCAAAATTCTAAGGGAGATGTTATCATTGTATAATAGAGGATTACATAACGTTGGGATTGTGTGACGATGTGATGTAATGTACAAGTAGCCTTAAAAAGAAGTTTGATTGTTCAATTCAAACACATTTAGTCCGTTGTGATTAGAAGGCCAACTGTATGTAGGAGTTATATTGAATGTTCCTGAGGGGCCTGGTTACAGTTTGGACTTAAATCACCTTGAAAATCTATGA